>NW_027527939.1:2138354-2328199 GCF_008692635.1 Crocuta crocuta | reverse complement strand
TTTTTTTTTTTTTTTTTTTTTTGGTTTTGACATTGTCTTCTGAGACCACTAAACCAAAACCAAAATTAAAACCGTATTATTGGTTCAGTAAGGAGTTAGTTGGCTGTGGTCAAGTTGGCTCAGTTAGAGGTAAAGCCATCCCTGCTTCTTTCCAGTTTTCTAGAAACCCACATGGAAGAACTTTTACTCTTCCTTCAGCTTATTTTAATGAGTCTATTTGAAGTTTCTCATCGACACTGGGCATTTTCCATCCTTATCAGTCCACAGGGTCAGAATTTCTAACTTCTTTGGCCTGCTTCCAAATCTGGAGATAGGTGGTTCTTTGGCCTCAACATTGGTTCTACTCTCTAAAATAGCCAGTAAAATAGTACCTCTGGGGATGCACAATGTTCTAAGTAAAGAAATCCATCTTGGTTTTGGAAAACCCAGATTCACAGTCTGTCTCCACTAGTGGTAAGATGTTGAAAGTATTTTCTTCACATAATTTGAAATAATGGACATTCATTTTAGTTGACTAGATTTAGATCAGTCTTGAAAGTTAAGGATGATGTGTCTGACATATGTTATACAGTATCTGTGAATCAACAAGGGTTAAAGATAAACTAGATGTAATCAAATAAATAGTATTTCAAAACAATATTCCCATTTACTTACAGAACCTTTTCATTTGCCCTCATGGTCTTGGAAATGATTTGGATTGATATCTTCATTTTAATGATGAGGACATGGGGACAGAATAATAAGTGACAACTACTAAGAGACAGATCTGGAGTACAAACACTATTGTTTCCAACTCTCCCTTCGTGCGTTTCTTCTCTTCTGCACCGATATTTCCTTTAAAAAGTTACTGTATATTGCTATACAGAATATAGCCTCACTTATGTGGTTCCAGGAAGAACAGGAAACCCCTTCAATCACTACAAAACAATTCAATGCTTTCTGTCATAGTGTAAGAGATTTTCTCTCCTGATTGTTTAGCTTAAAACTTGCTGAATTGACAGAGGAATGATGGAAATAACTGATAATGAATGCTTTAAAAAAATGGATGGTGAAAAAAGGAAAGTGGAAATGTTGGCTGACTGTAGCAGCAGAATAGAACCCAGGAATGCTGGTTAAAAAAAAAAAAAAAAAAAAGATTATCCCAGCAGTGTTACTGAAGCTAAGCATACAAAGTGCGAGTTGATAATGAAAGCCTACTGCTTTGGATAACACCAGCATCTGTGGGTTTACAATTACCCATAAGCAGTATGTAATCCTATATTCTGTCTCAAGAAATAAGCCTGACTTGTCTCCTTGCTGTATCTTCAGGAAGCAGGACTTGAGGAGCATTGACAAAATGGGCTTATTTTTCAACAGCTTTAATTTCACTCCCTGACTTCTTAGAAAGTGTAAATCTCTGCAGAGTACTACTGTGCCCATTTTGTTTCTGCCAGCTCTTTCCCATTGGATCGCCTCCATCTTCCTGGTCACTTCCCACAGTTACTCACAAGTCCTGAAGCAACTTAAAAGTAATGGATCAAGCCTTGGTGAGCAAAAGGAGATTCATTTTCTTAAAAACCTCATTCTATAAACATCTTACCCTTTAAGCAAAACTATGTAGTTGTTGGAAATGCATATTTTAATTTGACTTTCTGGTTTGCTAGCCTTTTTTCTAAATAATTCATTATATATTATAAGATCTTTTAACAAGTTAGATATCAATTTATATTTAACATTTTTGGTTGTAGGAAAAAAATCAAGAGCATAGTGTATCAGTATTGAAATTCTAAGAGTTTGAGGAATTTAAAAAATTAACCTTGCGTTTAGAGTTTCAAAGTCTTCTCACACTTTATCTTATTTTAACATATGTGGGGATTGGTGAAGTTCATTTCAGTAACCTGTTTTTCAAACAACTAATTATTGTAGAAGTGGGATTAAATCCCTTTCTCTAGCCTTATGTTCTATTGGGCCCAGATATTTCTAATTTCTAATTCATTGACCAAATTTTAATTTATAACAAGGGAGAACCTTATTTCTTCACTTTAAATTTAAGGCTAGTATTATATGGAAGCAAATCAGTCCTAACAGGAGAAGAAAAATGATTCAGTGATGTGACTCAAAAGATGCCTGTATCTAAAAAATTCAAGTTTAAATAAACCATTCCCTCCAGTCCCATATAATCACATATGATTTGTCCCTATGTGTATAAAACTAGACATTTCATAAAGGCAACTGCATCTTCCACATTTGTCCTGTTCAAGTACAGGGTATTATTTATAATTTTTAGAAGGTACTTATATAAGACATTCAGGTGCAGCAATCTAGGTTTTTGATTTATCTGAAAGGCAACAAAAGGTAGTTAAATTGGTTTTTCCTTGGGCATGCTTTACCTCCTACCAGTCCATTTGGGTTAAAAATAATAGCTTTATGTAGCTCTCAGAACTTGGGTCAGACTCTTCTGACACTTTGTGTATAGATGTGCCCAAAGGCATATGATCCCATGTGTGAAGCCAGCTATAATACATTATGATAATAGGAAAAGTTGTATCCACAACTTCACTTTTCTTGCAGGAAGCATTTATATTTGTGCATAATATTTCTCATGAGGTTTGATAGGGAACATGATGAGAATAACTTTCTACATTTTTATTAATGACTTCACACTTCAGAATATCTGAAAGCAAGAAGTTCAAGCTTTCTGACCTAAAGCAGTAGCACAGCGCAGCAGCTAAGGTAACTGCTTTCAGTAAGGGATCAAACCTCGGAGACATCTTTGATGTCAGCTTATTCACTCAGGTACAGATAACATTGCTCATGGCACTTTTCATACCTTAGGTTACGTTATTGAGGCCCATAGTTCATACTGCAAAAATAATTTGCTAAAATATCTTTGATCATTTTTACCTATTTCCAGTTGTAGAGAAATGCTGTGTTTCCATCATTTGTCCCAGTTTTAGATAATGATCTTACCACTCAATTCATTAATGATTCCTGATTTCTCAAGTTACTTGTTAACTATCTGGGAAGCTTTCAATGCCATTACTTCAGAAAACCTTGGGGACTTCAGTTTCCTAAACAAGGACAAAATATTCCATTTTGTCACTGCAGGTTTTTATAACTTTAAATATCTATTATCCATGAAAAAGTGATCCATAAATTTACACAAGAAACCACAGCTGTTCTTGCACCCTACACCTGACTCTCATATTTGGGTTAGCTGAGATCTGAATGCGGCAATAGGCAAAATGGGAGGGAGTAAATGGTGTGAAAATAGATTAAAATATGGATTATTTACTTGAATTTGTCAGTAACCAGAAATTAATTTGGACAGCTCTTGGGTTTAAAAAAGGGAAGTTTGAGAGCTGTTAATATTAATTCATCTGCTCTGAAAAATTCAAGATAATAGCAGACACATAATTATAAAACTCCTGTTTGATATAAAATATCTTATCCTTTAAATTTAATGATATTCTCAAAGTGATAAAGTAATTTAATTTTGTTTACTTAAGGTATTCAAATTGATGACATGAAACTTGGTATGACCAAATGAATGACGACTCTTCAACATTTGCCAACTTATATGGTGGGCAGAAAATTCCTCTCAGAGAGGAGGTACAGTATCAGTAACCAATACATAACATGCTGCAATATATTTAGATGATAATTTTTAGAGCATTTCTAAATACATCGGTGATGTGACCCTGAAACCAGCCCTTTAAGGTAGGGAAATGTCATAAGAATATGAATGCAATGGTATCATGCCTTTCCCAAATGAAAGTTAAGATTACCCTTTAAAAATGAAATTGGGGAGAATACAAATGTAATGTATGAAATCATTCTGCTTCAGAAATGACAGAATCCATGAGGCTGACTGTGACTGTATTATCAAAGACTTTAGAAAATACTAAAAATTTAATCAAGGATGTCTTGTCTGCACACGTTAGGATGCATGACTGCAATGTCATCTTAACAAAGCAAGGCTCTGTGATTACAGGGTGAAGGGGTCTGCGAGAAATTTGCAAAGGCAGGGTCCAATGAGCAGAAAATCACAGTATATCTGCACCATTATGCCTGGAAGAGGTTCCCTGATGAACCAGCACAAATATTTATTTATAGGTCTCTCCTTGAGTAAGATTGGATATATCAGGCTAACATTATTTGATGCCACAGGCAGTTAAAGTCTGCCAACTTATATCTCTTGCTCTGTTTCCATGCTAACAAGATGACATCCTATGTCAATAATAAATGTGTTTAACCTGTGCACTTTCAGTGGGAAGGGAAGGCACTTATTAGGCATGTAGATCATTTAAGTCTATTTAGAAATGATAAAATTATGATGCATTTTGGTAAGGTGGCAATGTAAACTCATTTTGGTTACTTGGCAATGAAAACTCTTCTATTTAGAAGATCTAAGTCTCCCACTCGAGTCCTATTAAAGTGAATACTCACTATAAAAGATTAAAAGGAAAACAAGCATGACTAGAAAGTGGAGGACAGCCATGAACATGTTACAAACGTCATATATTCATGCTACTCTAATTTATTACATGCTCACTAGAGGCCAGGTATTCTCTAAGTGCTTGGGACATATCAGTAAGTGAAAGACACAAAGATCTTTACCTTTATGTACTTTATATTTTAATTGGAGGATTCAGAAAATAATGGCAAACACAAAATAAGTGAATAATATAGTCATTTCGGAAAAGAAAAACTCAAGCAAGGTGTAAGAGGTGTTGTGAATCTTGGGAGCAAGAAGAAAATTTCTGGTATTCAATAGGGAGGCCAAGGTAGAGAAGTTCATTAAGAAGGTGAAAACTAAGTGGAAACATAGGAGGACAGAGCATTAGGCAAACAAATAACTAGGATAACTGTATACCTGCCAGAGAGAACAACTAGATTGAAGGTTCTAGGTGAGTATAACTTGAAGGTTTTCTTATATATTAATACCGTAGTTCACATTGGGTGCAAACAAAAGAACAGACCAATGGCATTAATTCCCTTGCCCACCTAAAGCAGTGCTCGTAACTGGAAAAGAATCTAGTGGGTGGCTGTTAATCCTCCATGACTCACAGTGTTGACTCACAGAAGAGGCAACAACAGTAACAACAGAGGAGGATCTCATATCTTCAGCTACAAAAACCTCTTTGAAATAGATTTATTCAAAGAAGGAAGAGAACAGAATATTTCTTACTTCTATCCAGTAAGAGTTTAATAATAACTGATTAGTTCTCGGATCTATTAAATTAAGCATTTATGGAAAAAAGAAAACATTAAAATTAATAAAACTTGCATTGAGATGACTTCTGCTACAAATATGATGTTAGCCTGTGCTTTCTTCCACTTGATCCACATTCTAGAATGTGAATAAATGATCAAAGAAATATGAGGAGATTTATGTCAGCCTGGAAGCCATGAAGAGTTTTTGAGGAATTCTGAAAAACTTACAACCAGCAAGACTGGTGTAAAGCAATAGCCATTCAACCCATACAATTCACCAAAATGGAAAGTTAATATGAGGTTTGGAGCAGCAAAAGCTGAGGGCCAAGGCTGACTGAGGAGCAGCTGATGGGTAGCATATTACCCTAATGTTTCTATGTACAGTCTCAACTTACCTGGCATAGACACATAGAAGTTTATCAACACTTTATGCTATAATACATCTGGAAGATATTGGCAACTGTGACCAATTTAAAAAGTAATGCAATAAAAAAAACACTTCAATAGAGGACACAAATACTACAGTGAGACTTTCTCCTCCTTCTAAATATGGATCTTTGGGTGAACAGAAATAGATGAATTATAATCCTTGGTTTGTTATTTACTGATATCACTGGCCTGTGCAAAGATGTTTTTATTATGTATTTATTTTTAGTAATGTAATGAGTATCCTCAAACTTATCACCCAAGATAAAAACTTAAGCAATAATTCTTACTTCTGCTTTTGTAGTTCTCCTCTAGAGAGCTAGTCCTGCCTCTCTCTAGAGCTGATAACTATATTAAATTTTATGCTTGACTCTTTTTTTGCTTTAAAAATGTTATCACATATATATATGTGATATATTGATATCACATATATATATGTGATATCAATATATGTGATATCACATATATATATGTGATATCTATATATATATATCAATATATGTGATATCACATATATATATGTGATATATTGATATGTAATATATTGATAAGATATGCTTATCAATATATTGATAAGCATAGCTAATCAATATATTATTTAATTTTGCTTGATTTTTAATTTCATAATGGTATCATGTGAATATAGTCTTCTGGATCTTGCTCATTTGACTTGCTGAATTATAAAGATTTCTACTAAGTATGGATGTGTAGCTTCTTTGGAAGTTCTATAGCTGCCTTAGCACAGCTCAGTCCTCTGCTACAGGGGAAGCAATCACTAGATGATCTCTTGGGGTCTCCCTACAACCTCTGCATCAGCTTCTGCTCTTTAGGGTACCATACCATCCATGGCTTCATCTTCCTGGGTGTTCCTGTATCAGCATGACTCCCTCCTGAGTGCCTGCTTTTGTCCAAAATCTAGAAATGGCAAAAATTTTACCAGAGCAGTAAAATGGTACTCATTAAGAGTTTACTGGGCACAAAAGAACAATCTGCAAACTGAGAGTCTTCAAATCCAAAACCAATATGAATCTCAGAGGCATGACATTACAGGATGGCTTATAAAGTGAAAAAGAGGAAGTTGTTTAACTTTTATAATGACTTTTTTAACAATGAGGGTTTTCTAGACAGCAGGGAATTAGTTAAAAGTGATTATCTTACACCACTTCAGGAAAATGACTCAAGTTTCTTTTATAATTATCAGAGGCATTTATAAGAAATAACTAAAGTTAAGTTTTGCTTATGATCACGAAAAAAGCTAGATTTAATTTTGCTTACATGGATTTAATGGTTTTATCTGCTTGGGAAATTTTCAGGCCAGGTCTCCACTTTATTTTACTCTAAAACTGTAAGTATAGCTCAAGTCAGGCTACTTTCCTCAGGGGGCACTTGGTCCATATAAACTTCCAAATGTTGGGAGTTCTACTTCCAGATGCGTCCACCAAGACCTTCACTTCTCCCTTGTCCTGTCTGCCTTTATGTAACTGCTCTAGCCAGGCTTTGCCTGAAGAATTCCCAGAAGGGACAGAGGCAAGTTCTTGAACTTCAGGGACTGGATGCTTCCAAATTCCAGGAGATGCATGTTTTGCTCACCCAAGGGCCTTCACTGAGCCCCCTCTGCTATAGCAATGAGTGCTTAAATGTTTCTGCAGTTTATCAGAAACTGCATCCAGTGGGGATTTGGATCAGCTCCCCTTCTTGCAGCACTCCAATCCTCTAAGAGCCCCCTACACTTGGCCTGAAGAGTAGGAAAGCAGCTCTCTGTCTTCTTACAAGGAGAAGTGAGGGGAAAGGCTACAGCATGCCCACGAAAGGCCACTCATTGCTCAGAAGAATGCTTTCCTTTAAACTCTTGCTGCTTATTTGTATAATATGGAAGATTAAGGTGAGATTTGCTTTGCAGCTTTTCTTTCTTTTTCTTTCTTTGGAAGGTAGTTTCCATCTATTGTGTTCAACTTTGACACGTTAGCTAGTATTCCTAAGAAAGTTGGGAAATATATCAACACTGGCTAATATCAACTGTTGACATTGCTTATCACGGGGCGTGGATTCAAGGTGTGTAGGACAAGACTGTTATTTTTTGCTTTGTGTTACTTGCTTGCTTTGTTACTTCTTGAAGTTTAAAAAGTTATTTTGATTAAATGTGAAAATCAAATAGAATTAGTGGAAAATTATTTACAGAGGCAGTAGCAAACCTACGAAAATGAACTATTTCTAAGGGGCTTGTTTACAGGGAGTCCACCTGATGAGACGATTATCCTTGTCTTTGGAATCAGCGGTAGGCTTTCAAGTTTCAATCACTTCAAAAGCAGAAAACTCTTATGTAGTTTTTTTAAATTTAGTGTTTATTTTTTATTTGAGAGAGAGAGGCAGAGAGAGAGCACAAGTTGGGGAGGAGGAGAGAGAGAGGGAGAGGGAGACACATAATCAGAAGAAGGCCTCAGGCTCTGAGCTGTCAGCACAGAGCCCAGATGCGGGGCTGGAACTCACAGCTGTAAGATCATGACCTGAGCCGAAGTTGGAAGCTTAACTGAATGAGCCACCCAGGCACCCTAACTCTCTGTATTTTGATTCTACAAGACAAATGAGTCCTTTCCCAGACAATTAATAAAACAATCATGAAACAATTAATCTAATCATGAGATTAGAAAGCATTCTAATATAAAAAGGAATCAATAATCAGGGATATCAATTTAAAACAGTGAAACATATTGAAATGTTCACTATTGACATGTATGTTTCAGATGAATAACTCATTATGAATATTATTTAACTAAGTAGAAAAGTAAAGTATTTTTTGGATTTGTAAAACTAAACAAAAACATTTAAACAAATATGACTTTACTGATAAAAAGTATTTTAATAGAGTGCTTAGAGATTAAAAGTAGAATTACTTTGGGGCGCCTGGGTGGCTCAGTCGGTTGAGCGTCCGACTTTGGCTCAGGTCATGATCACACGGTTTGTAGGTTCGAGCCCTGCATCGGGCTCTGTGCTGACAGCTCAGAGCCTGAAGCCTGTTTCAGATTCTGTGTCTCCCTCTCTCTCTGCCCCTCCCCACTTGTGCTCTGTCTCTCTCTGTCTCAAAAATAAATAAAACCAAAAAAAATTTTTTTTTAATTAAAAAAAAGTAGAATTATTTTTTCTCCTTAAATTTAGTCTCACCATCTTCCATTGTCCATATTACTATAAGGCATATATGCACATGCCACTTTCTAGGTTAAAAATACTCAAAATCTGCCATTTGCCTGCTAGACAAAATTAACATTTCTTACCATAATGCACAGAGTCCTTCATTATAAGCATAAGATCCCTACTCATTTTAATTTCATAGCACTTCTCATGTACTCTACATGTTAGTATCATTGAAGAATTTGCTATTCTCTGAGCTTATCATAGCTTTTTATATATCTATTCCTTTGGTCATTTTATTCTTTCTATCTGAAATCCTGAAATGATCTTCTGCCCATGAACTACAAATTATCCTTCTATACCCAACCCATATGTCATCTCTACAAGAGCTCTCTTAAAAGCCTTGGTAGTTGGCCATTCCATTCTCTTATAATTATTCACTTATGGCAGTTACCTCTATCTACTGTGACAAGTTTTTCAACTCTCTACCCCAAACTTCTCAGAGAGTTCTTGAATATCTACTCAATAGATATTTTTCAGTTTAATGCATAAAAATTAAAAAATTAAATGCTACATTTGACTGAATACACTCAAGTGGTTCAACAATCATAATTTAATGTTATAGTTTGCTTAGGAAATCGAAGATCATTTTGTACTCTATTTCCCTATGTGGTAAATTCTAACGCAATAGCTAATTTCATTGGTAAAAAGCATTCGATAGTCTGCATATATACACACAAGATTTTTATTTAGAGCTGCATAAGATATGATTTTTAGCAAAAGATAAAATCAAATTAGAAGTATAAACTATTTAAACTTCAGTTTAAAAGTTTCACTTTGGAGCTTTTTATCACTTTTCCCAGGGCTAAAAAGATATCCATATTCCCTCAGAAAGGTGACAAGGAAGAATATGAATATGCTTTTCTCTCTTACAAAAAGTATTATATTTAGTAATGTCAGCTACTTGCTGTACTCCAAGACTTGTATAGCTGTCTTCTTACATGTCCATTATTTTCAAGTGTGGAAGGAGAATTGTCTCCATCCTGTGAATGTGTACACTTGTTTGTGAAGCTCTGATATTAATCTTGTCTTACCCTGGGAGTGGCTGCCTTAGCTGGATCTGCTGATTTATTATCATAGATCACTGCAAAGGTGACTATAGCAGGATGGTAAATGACTAGGAACTCAGTTTATTGCTCTGGGTTACTCCTGCAGCTATGCAATTACTTCACCCAAGGTTGAGTGAACTTTCCCAAGCTTATTTTTTCCTCAGTGGAGCTCTCTCTCTTGCCCCTGTAGTTTTTCTATGTGGTGATATGATAAGTACAACTCTTTCAGATCAAACAGCACATTCTGGCTTATAGTCATCAGGTTATTAAAGGAACATGGAAATTTAGACAAACTGTGATAGGCCCAGGCTGAGGGAACCGCTGTGCTCTCAGGTTTGTGAAGTTTGCATTGATGTGTTCTCTACCAGAGCATTGTAAGCCTCAGCTGGTTGCTAGTGTCAGATGCTGTTGCTAAGGCAGCTTGCCAATCTCTTTCCTCTAGACCTGCTTGTTTTCCCAGAGATGTCTTGGTAGGCTATATAAATATTTCAACAATGAAAAAGCATGCAGGAGGGAATTCTGAGAAAGATTATGGTATAATGGATGACAGAGAAGAAACTGATCTAAACAACCAGAAAGAAATGTGAAACAAACAAAACAAAACAGAATACTTCACCATGGCTGAAATCATGGGATGGTGCCAAACACATGCTCCAGATAATTCAGACTGAGCAAATCAAAGGAAGTCACCAGGACAAAATGCACAATTCCCCTTTTTAGGGAGTAGTGCAATATTGCATCAAATTATGGGAAGACCTTTCAGAAAACCCTTAAAATATACACTAATTTGGAGAAATGAAGGGCCTAGTGACAGGGCTATGTAATAAAATGTGTGGTTATTTCTTTCTTTGACCTAGATTTCTAATTATGATGCGAGATTATTCTAATATAACTGATAGATAAAGGAGATGAGGTTGGGCCATGAAAAGGATGGAAAACAGCCTACAAGGAGCCATTGTTGTAAAGCCAAGGACCAGCAAAGACAGCTAAAGTGGGAAAGGTGACAACAAATACAGAATCATTTAATTCAGTTATTTATTAACCTAATTACTTGGCAATTTTAATGCAAATGGGCAATCCAGAAAGAGCAGAATCCTCACCTACTAGGCAAAGTTTACCAATACCCCCAACCATCCCAAATAAAAATAGTCATAATTAAAGAACAAAACAAACTAAGAATAACTAAACAAAAAAAATTTTAGTTGAAACTAACCAACTTTCCTCAGATTGCTGCATAGCTGAACATAGAATATAAAACCTATGCCTTATATAAACTGTCGGACATAAATCACAGGGACGGGTTAAAAGATTCACCTATACTATTTAAGGGGAAATAGGGAGACACTAGTATTGTTTAGGTGTGTTCTCACTTAAACATGAATCACCATTAAAACAAACACATAAAGTTATACAAAATACCTGAATCAATTTAAATGAAATAAATCTAGATTGTATAACATTTCATAGTCATAGAGTTGAGTCCATGTCATAGTTCTAGAGTCCAAATATTATCTGGAATGGACTATATGTGAATCCAGTCCCCCACCTAGTTCCATTCAGGTTCTCTCTACTTTCTCATCTCCCCTCCTCTGTCACTGGCAGCAAGAAATTTAAGGATTGAATTTTGGACACCCTTCCCAGCTCCAACAGTCTACTTCCTCACCACAGAAAATTTCACATTCACTATTAACTCTCACTTCTCTTTCTTACCCTACTCCTACTTTCCTTTTCTGCTTACAGACCCATTTTATTTTAAGCTGGAGAGAAAAATCCATTTTTAAGATATTTTATTTGTTTTTATTCTGGCTTCCCCTCAGTAGTTCTTTCAAACTCAGTGATTAGAATCTGGGGTCTTTTCTTATCATTAATATGTTGGGTAATGGTTGCTAAAAAAAATATAAAACATCTCATTTATTGACTCATTATTGATCTGCCACAAATTAATAACCCACATATTGTCTTGACAAACATGCAAAAGGCGGCTTCGAAAGCATACGTTGAATAATTTACTTCAGGAAATAGACTAACACCATAACATTTGAGGCAGCATAAACTTGTGTAATTCAGGAAATTAAAACATAGAGTTCTGTAAAATAAGAGATAAAATATGCTAATAATAAAATAGATTCAGATGAAAAAGTTTCTGGCATGTCTGAGGAATAAATTTAAAAGAGAAGAGACTATCAATATAAAACCTAAAACTAAATTAGAAGCAGTATAATATAAAGTTGAAACTGTTCAAAACATAATAACTGATACGGAGCATAGCTAAAAGAAAATATTCTAGAATATAGAGAAAAGGAACAGAGATGAAAATGACCAGAAAAAAATAATTTATATATAACTCATATTAATAACTAGTACGATTAAAGAAAACACAAATATATTTGAAAAATAATTAAAAATTGGAGGAAAACAATTACAAAAAGAAGATGAATGTCTACACACAAAATTATTTATGACAGATACACATAATGAAAAGTAATCAAGTGCATATTTATTTTGGAAAAAAGTATTGAACTTTAAAGACAAAGAATCATATGAACATCAGAGTTTTTAAAAAAAGTCAAATGTCATATAAAATTCAGAAAAGTTTTAGATGTAGCCCCTTCAATATTAGAAATCAAAATACAGTTTAATAATTTGTACCAATTTTGAGGAGAAAAATTGTGCTACAAGAATTCTCAACTAGTCACATAGTCACACATGTGAAGGTAACAGTTATATCCTCCAATATGCTATGGCATAATATATTGGTATAGCATCCAATTATCCTACTTAAATTAAAAAAAAAAAGAGAGAGAACGTTGGACACAATAATCACAGTATTGAAAATCACAAAACATTTGATGATATATTCTAGTTTATTTATAATTATTTTGTTTCTAACTTATTTGAAGAAGAAAACTTAAAATGATATGACAGATATAAGACCCAATATTTCATAAACATAAATTAAAAAATCTATTAATACAAAAAGATTCTCAGATTTAGGGTTGTAAATGATCTCTGTAGCATTAACCTTAAATGGAACATTAGACCAAATGTATTAAATGGATATATACCCAATATTCCACCCAAAAGCAGCAGGATATACATTCTTCTCAAGTGCACAAGAAACATTCTCCAGGATAGATGACATGGTAGGCCATGAAATAAATCTCAGTAAACATCCAACAACATCTTTTGTATGCCCCTTGAGCGAGATGTTACCAAAGTCGTATCAACTTTGTAATTCTCAGTTAAGTTAGCCATGAATATCTTTTTTCTTCTTTAAACTACTTTGAATTAGCTTTCTCTCAGCTACTACAAAGAGTTAAAAGAAAAGCACTCCTAAAATATCAAAGCATACCAACTATATATAATTTGATTCAAGAATCAGAGCCACAATAAGCAATATACACTAAGGGACTTAATAATAGTGATAATACTTTTATGTGATTCAATTGTTGGACCTGGGATGGAAATCTCTGGAAGGTTTGCTTCTCAGTCTGGTAAGAACCTGAAGTCACTGTACTCTAGGTCAGTAAATTACAGTAAAGCTGGGCAGGATGAAATAGACAGATGGCAAGGAGAAACTTAAGTCCTGAGCAAAACCTGGAATGCATGTTTGTCTCACATCATTTCCAACAGGAAATGATAACCTTCAGCACAGAATTGCACATGCACTTCTAGATCTTGGAAAAACTGAAGAAGAGATATGAAATCCAGTAGGAGATCAAGGAGTTGCAGGCTGGCCACTGACCAACTCTGCAACAGAACCCTCAGGTCTGATGACACCAACCTTCAGGGCACAATAGCAGCTATTTACCTTTTGTTTTTCAAATATCACACAAATTTCTCTTGAAGCTGACCTTAGTAAAGAAACTATGGAAAGGTAATTCCAGCTTAGTTAACCTGACACTAACAAATCCAAAACCACTACACCAACTCTTCCCACTATCCATAGCAAAATATATCTTCTACTTTAGATACTAAAGAGAAGACATTAGACAGAAACTGACAAAATGTTCTGCCATCACATCTATAAAAGTACCTGTATGCAAATCCATACATAATTCCTTCCTTCATATTTCCTGCTCTGTATTCTTTAAATTGTACTCTGTATTCCATTTATTTTTTTACCTCCTTGGGGACCTCATCACATTGATTCTTTTCCAACACTTTCAAAAGGATTCTTTTCATCTAATGGAATTCTATACTGTGGAAAACTTTCCATGGAATACTACTTCAGGTCTAATAATTGCATAAAGGTGCAATAGTGCCATTAAAAACAACAAGATAGATAAGTATGCACTAAACATGAAAAAAAGCTGTTCGGTGTATATATTTTAGTATAAAAACAATATGTATGTAAATAGGCATGCTATGCTTATTACACACACAGTTTTAAACATTTATCCCAAAAACATTATGGTGGGGGGAAGTTTTGGATAGATACACATAACATTAAAACATTCACACTTGGAATTTGGGGTTAGGGCAGAACTGTGAGTTTTTAATTTTATATACTTTAGTGCTCTTTGATTTTTGTTTTATGACTATTATTTAATGCTGTAATAAAAATAACAAACACTAGAACGAAGTTATATTTTGGAAAGTCTCCCAATTTTTAAAATTCAAAGCTAGCCTTAGCCTGAAAGAAGAAAGCAACTGGCCAAAATCACAAAATAATAAACAATCAGAATAAAATGTAAAAGCTAAACTTCATATATAGATTTATTCACAAGGTTTTTGGTGTGGGGCAGTGAAAGAGATAACTGGTAGTTCATTCAAGACACACAAGAGACCTTGAGCAGGATGCACTGGTCTCAGGCATCGCCGGTAAAAACTGCTCCTCTGCTCACCAGCTTGACCTGGAGGGGAAGCGGCCCACCTGAAGCCACTCTCGCTGCTCTTCTGGTGAGAGGCTTGAAACTGCCTAAGGGGACTTGGCCTGTGGGTTTATATTTCAGTCAGTATCAATGGGGTGCACAGACTAAGATCTGGAAATGAGACGTGGCTTGGGACATAGAGCACGGCCCACCTCAGCTACCTCCATAGCACAGGGAGATTAAACCCAAAAGAGTGAGTTGCAAAGTTTGGTTTGAGAGGGCACTGGGGCGCCACCATTTTTCTCCCCACAACCACCAAGGCGGGGCCTCAGGGAGCAGCATGCAGGATGCAGTGGAGGCTAAGACCCGCCTACACCAAACCACACCCATCCCCACTAGAGAGCTATTTTTTCCTTTTTTTTTTTTTAAATGTTTTATTTATTTCTAGGAGAGATAGAGACACAGCGTGAGCAGGGGAGGGTCAGAGAGAGAGGGACTCACAGACTGAAACAGGCTCCAGGCTCTGAGCTGGCAGTCAGCACAGAGCCCAACGCAGGGCTCGAACCCACGAACCGTGAGATCATGACCTAAGCGAAAGTCGGACGCCTAACTGACTAAGCCACCCAGGTGCCCCTTTTTTTCCTTTTTTACTGGAAAAAACCATGGATGCACTACCATGATTAATTCTAGATCAATTCTTTCTATTCAGATATATTTTCCCTTGTCTATTTCGTATCTCTCCCATCTGCTGGACTGGGCATTCTGGTCACTGGTTTGCTTAAACAGTAACATTTAATTCATTCTCTAGATGTAGATTCCACACCTCCACCATTACCTTTCTCTCTCTCTCTCTGGAGTAATCAGACTATATAGTTTCTCTGAGTAACATTATCTTTGTTTCTTTCTCCTCACCTCTTACCATAGTCTCCTCTTTCTCTCTCTGAAGTAAGCTTCTTGGTCTCTCTGCCTGGTCATTTCTCTTCCAGTTTTGCTTCCTCCCTGCCCTGTCATTTCTCTCTTTGTATATGCTCTTCCATCAGCACTGCATACACCCGATCTTTATTTGTAGACTTAGGCTTTTAGACTGTCCTTTGTCTTTGGGTTTTTTTCTTTTTTCTTTTCTTCTTTTGTGTTTTTTATTTTTTTTTATTTGTCTTTCCTCTTTTTTTTTTCTTTTTCTTTTTCCCTTTCGGTTTGCATGTTTGTTGGATTTTTCTATTCATCTGTGTGCCTTTGTTACCTGTGTGTTTGTCTGTCTGTTTTCTTTTCCAGGGCTACCTCAAGAAACAAGCCAAAGTACACATGGTGGAGAGTCCCAAATACCACTATGAGTAGGTAAATAAAATAACCAAAGTCTCAACAGGAGAGACCAAGAGACACCATTCAAAGAACACTTCCTGACTNTTTATTTGTCTTTCCTCTTTTTTTTTTCTTTTTCTTTTTCCCTTTCGGTTTGCATGTTTGTTGGATTTTTCTATTCATCTGTGTGCCTTTGTTACCTGTGTGTTTGTCTGTCTGTTTTCTTTTCCAGGGCTACCTCAAGAAACAAGCCAAAGTACACATGGTGGAGAGTCCCAAATACCACTATGAGTAGGTAAATAAAATAACCAAAGTCTCAACAGGAGAGACCAAGAGACACCATTCAAAGAACACTTCCTGACTAGACAAGCCCTGGACAGTCAAAGAGCCTTCTTTAATACAGCAGTACTGACAGGTGCAGAGTGCATAACAAGCTTTTAAAACTAACAAGAGACAGAAAGCTAACCAAAATGATGAAATGGAAGAACTCTCCTCTAAAGAAATTCCAGGAAGAAATGATAGCCAAAGAACTGCTTAAAACAGATATAAGCAACATAATTGAACAAGAATTTAGAACAATAGTCATAAAATTAATTGCTGGGCTTGAAAAAAGCATGGAAGACATCAGAGAAACTATTGTTACAAAGACTATGGAGCTTAAAAATAGTTGTGATGAATTAAAAAATGCTATAAATGAGATGCATAATAAAATGGAGGTGTCCAATGCATGGATTGAAGAGGCAGAGAGGAGAATGGGTCAATTAGAAGACACAAATTATAGAAAAAGAGGAAGCCAAGAAAAAGAGAGATGAACTGATCCAGTAACACGAAAGGAGAGTTCGAGAGCTCAGTGATACAAACAAACAGAACAATATCCATATCATAGGAATTTCAGAAGAGGAACAGAGAGAGGGAAAGGCACTGAAGGAGTCCTTGAACAAATTATAGCAGAGAACTTCCCCATCTGGGGAAGGAAACAGACATTGAAATCCAAGAGGCGCAGAGAACTCCTGTCAGACGTAACTTGAATCGATCTCCTGTGCAACATATCATAGTGAGACTGGCAAAATATAAGGACAAAGAGAGAATTCTGAAAGCAGTTAGGGATAAAAGGGCCCTAACATACAAAGGGAAACCTATCAGAGTGGTTACAGACCTATCTACTGAAACTTGGCAGGCCAGAAAGGAATGGCAGAAAATCTTCAATGTGACGACCAGAAAATATGCAGCCAAGAATCTTGTATCCAGCAAGCCTCTCACTCAGAATAGAAGGATAAAAGCTTTCCCAAATAAACAAAAATTGAAAGAATTCATCACACTAAACCAGCCCTAAAAGAAATCCTGAGGGGGACTCTATGAGGGGAATATTGCAAGGAATGCAAGGTATCAGAGACACCATCACAAGCATGAATCCTCCATAGAACACAAGGACTCTAAACCCATATTTTTCAGTAATAACACTCAATGTAAATGGACTAAATGTTCCAATAAAAAGACATAGGGTAGCAAAATGGATAAAAATACAAAATCCATCTATTTGCTATCTACAAGCAACTTACTTTAGACTGGAGGACACCTTCAGATTGAAAGTAAGGGGGTGGAGAAATAGCTATCATGCTACTGAAAGTCAAAAGAAAGCTGGAGTAGCTATACTTATATCAGACAAACTGGACCTTAAAGTAAAGGCAGTAACAAGGGATGAAGAAGGGCATTATATAATAATTACAGGGTCTATCCATCAGGAAGAGATAACAATTATAAATGTCTACGCACTGAATATAGGAGCATCTAAATACATAAAACAATTAATCACAAACAGAAACAATCTTATGGATAAGAATGTGCTAATAGCAGGGGACTTTAATACTCCACTCACAGCAATGGATAGATCAACCAGACAGAAAATCACTAAAGAAACAATGGACTTGAATGACACATTGGACCAGATGGATCTGACAGATATATTTAGAACTCTACAGCCTGAGGTCATGGAATTCACTTTCTTCTCAAGTGCGCATGGCACATTCTCCAAGATAGATCACATATTGGGACATAAAGCAGCCCTCAATATATATAAAAGAATTGAGATCATAGCATGCACACTTTCAGATCACAATGCTATGAAAATTGAAATCAAAAACAGGAAGAAGTCTGGAAGTAGGGTTAAAGAACACCCTACTGAAGAATCAATGGGCCAATCAGGCAATTAGAGAAGAAATTTAAAAACATATGGTAACAGAGGTTCCTAGGTGGCTCAGTCGGTTAAGTGTCTGACCTTGGCTCAGGTCATGATCACATGGTTTGTGGGTTCAAGTCCCGCATCCAGCTCTGTGCTGACAGTGAGTTCAGAGCATGAAGCCTGCTTCAGATTCTGTATCTCCCTCTCTCTCTTACCCTCCCCTGCTCACACTGTTTCTTTCTCTCTCTCTCAGAAATAAATAAAACATTTTTTAAAAATCAAAAAACCATATATGGAAACAAATGAAAATGAAAATACAACAATTCAAACTCTACGGTATGTGGAAAAGGCAGTCATAAAAGGAAAGTACACTGCACTCCAGGCCTATTTCAAGAAATTAGAAAAAGTGCCAAGCACAAAATCTAACAGCGCACCTAAAGGAACTAGAAGGAGAGCAACAAAAGCACCCCAAACCCAGTAGAAGAAGAGAAATTTAAAAAATCAGAGCAGAAATAAACAATATAGAATAAAGAAAAAACACAGTTGAACAGATCAATGAAACCAAGAGTTGGTTTTTTGAGAAAATAAACAAAACTAACAAACCTCTAGTCAGACTTCTCAAAAAGAGAAGAGAGAGCAACCAAATACACAAAATCATTAATGAAAATGGACTTATTATAACCAACCCATCAGAAATACAAGCAATTATCAGGGAATACTATGATGAATTATATGCCAACAAACTGGACAACTTAGAAGAAATGGGCAAATTCTTAAACACACATTCACTACCAAAATTCATATAGAAAGAGATAGAAAATCTAAACAGACCCAGAACTACTTAAGAAATCGAATTAGTTATCAAAAATCTCCCAACAAATAAGGGCCAGATGGCTTCCCTGGGGAATTCTACCAGATATTTAAAACAGAATTAATACCAATTCTTCTGAAGCTAATCCAAAAAATAGAAATTGAAGGAAAACATCCGGTCTCATTCTATGAAGTCAGCATCACTTTGATTCCCAAGCCAGACAGAGACCCAGCAAAAAAAGAGAACTACAGGCCAATATCCTTGATGAATATGAATGCAAAAAGGCCAATATCCTTGATGAATACAGATGCAAAAATCCTCAACAAGATGCTTGCAAATCGAATTCAACAGCACAAAAAAAGAATTACTCATCATGATCAAGTGGGATTCATTCCTGGGTTACAAGGCTGGTTCAATATTCACAAATCAATCAATGTGATACATCACATTAACAAAAGAAAAGATAAAAACCATATGATCCTGTTGATAGATTCAGAAAAAGCATTTGACAAGATACGGCATCCCTTCTTAATAAAGACCCTTGAGAAAGTCGGGATAGAAGGAACCTACTTAAACATCATAAAAGCCATCTATGAGAAGCCCTCAGCTAACATCATCCTCAATGGGGAAAAACTGAGAGCTTTCCCCCTGAGATCAGGAACACGACAGGGATGTCCACTCTCACCACTGTTGTTTAACATAGTGCTGAAAGTCCTAGCATCAGCCATCTGACAACAAAATGAAATAAAAGGCATCAGAATTGGCAAAGAAGAAGTGAAACTTTCACTTTTCACAGAAACATGATACTCTATATAGATAACCCAACAGACTCACCAGAAGCCTACTAGAACTGATCCACGAATTCAGCAAATTTGCAGGGTACAAAATCAATGCACAGAGATCGGTTGCATTTTTATACACTAATAATGCAGCAACAGAAAGAGAAATCAAGAAACTGATTCCATTCACAATTACACAAAAATACATAAAATACCTAGGAATAATCCTAACTAAAGATATAGACATCTGTATGATGAAAACTATAGAAAACTTATGAAGGAAATTGAAGAAGACACAAAGAAATGGAAAAACATTCCATGCTAATGGATCAGAAGAATATTGTTAAAAGGTCATTACTACCCAAAGCAATTTACACATTCAATGCAATCCCAATCAAAATTGCACCAGCATACTTTTCAAAACTAGAAAAAACTATCCTAAAATTTGTATGGAACCACAAAAGACCCCGAATAGCCAAAGTAATATTGAAGAAAACCAAAACGGGAGGCATCACTATCCCAGACTTTAGCTTCTACTCAAAGCTGTCATCATAAAGAAAGTATGGTATTGGCACAAAAACAGACACATAGACCAATGGAACAGAATTGAGAACTCAGATTTGAACCCACAAATGTACGGCCAATTAATCTTTGACAAAGCAGGAAAGAGTATCCAATGGAAAAAAGACAGCCTCTTCAACAGATAGTGCTGGGAGAACTGGGCAACAACATGCAGAAGAATGAAACTAGATCACTTTCTCACACCATACACAAAGATAAACTCAAAATGGATAAAGGACCTGAACGTGAGACAGAAAACCATCAAAACCCTAGAGGAGAAAGCAGGAAACAACCTCCTTGACCTCAACCGCAGCAACTTTTTACCTGACACATCCTCAAAAGCAAAAGAATCAAGAGCAAAAATAAACTATTGGGAACTCATCAAGATAAAAAGCTTTTGCACAGCAAAGAAAACAATCAAGAAAACTAATAGACAACCAATGGAATGGGAAAAGATAGTTGCAAATGACATATCAGATAAAGTGCTTGTATCCAAAATGTATAAGGAACTTACCAAGCTCCACACCTGAAAAACAAATAATCCAGAGAAGAAATGGGCAGAAGACATGAACAGACATTTCTCCAAAGAGGACATCCAGTTGGCCAACAGACACATGAAACGATGCTCAGTGTCCCTCCTCATCAGGGAAATGCTGATCAAAACCACACTGAGATACCACCTCACACCGGTCAGAGTGGCTAAGATGAGCAAATCAGAGGACTCCAGATGCTGACGAGGATGTGGAGAAAGGGGCACCCTCCTACACTGTTGGTGGGAATGTAAACTGGTGCAGCCCCTCTGGAAAAGAGTGTGGAGGTTCCTTAAAAAATTAACAATAGACCTCCCCTAGGACCCAGCAATAGGTGGTAAATAGGAATTTACCCAAGGGATACAGGAGTGCTGATGCATAGGGGCACATGGACCCCAATGTTCATAGCAGCACTCTCAACAATAGCCAAAACGTGGAAGGAGCCTAAGTGTCCATCAACGGACGAATGGATCAAGAAGATGTGGTTTATCTATACAATGGAATACTACACGGCAATGAGAAAGAATGAAATCTGGCCATGTGTAGCAACATGGATGGAACTCGAGGGTGTTATGCTGAGCGAAATAAGTCAGGTAGAAAAGGACAGATATCGTATGTTTGCACATATAGGTGGATTAGGAGAAACTTAACAGAGGACTATGGGGGAGAAGAAGGGGAAAACTAGTTGGGGAGAGGAAGGCAAACCATGAGAGACTCTTGAATGCTGAGAACAAACTGAGGGCTAACAGGGGTGAGGGAGAGGGGGAAGGGAGGAGGATGGGAATGGAGGAGGAGGGCACTTGTTGGGATGAGCACTGGGTGTTATATGGAAACCAATTTGACAATAAATTATTTAAGAAAAAAAGACTAACAAGAGAGAATTAACAATTGTGAAAAACCAATAATAAGAATGTAGACATAAATATATAAAAGAGAAAAAATACAAATACATGAGGAAATGGTCAACATTATCAATAATAAAAACCTACCAGTATATGTGTATTTGGATTTATATATATATATGATGCTCACAATTCACTTTTTTTGTGCATATATGGTTATATTATATTGGTTGGAGCCCCTGGGTTTTCTGGAGAACAATCTGGAAAATATTACTTTGTAAATATTACGTTTTAATTTTCTTTTTAAAAAAAAGTAGGTCATTAGGGGTGCCTGTGTGGCTCAAGTAGTTAAGTGTCTGATTTTGGCTCAGGTCATGATCTCACGGTTCGTGGGTTCAAGCCCTGCACTGGGCTCTCTGCTGACAGCTCAGAGCCTGGAGCCTGCTTCGGATTCTATGTCTCCCTCTCTCTGCTCCTCCCCTGGCTTGTGCTCTGTCTTCTCTCTCTCAAAAATAAATAAACATTTTTTAAAAAAATTTAGAAAGTAAGTCATTAGACGAATAATTTTAATCCTGATATTTTCTGGACTTAAAAAATGATAAATTCTTATCTATTTGATATATTCTTGCTAAATTTCTTGGGACATTTATTTCACCAACTTAGATGAAATTTAGAGCTACAAGGAAAAACACATTCATGGAACTCTTGTGTTTATTAAACTGTTTTATATTATGGAATTGTTTAGAGATATGAATTTTTTTACCTTTGGCTGAAAAAAAACTAAGAAAATCAAATTAACATTTTTACTATTTCTTATGCTTATTTCTCAAATATTTATATATTGTTAGTAGTTTTTCTTAGCATTGTTATTGAAAATGATGTTATGTTAATAAAGTGATTTTATACAGAAATATCTTCTACCTTTTTCTGAATGATCACAGTGATTTCTCTGTGAAAAATATCTTTATATGAGTATATGAATATATTTTATTTAATATAAGTGAATATATAATGTATATGGAATTTATGTGAAATATTAATTAAATTTTACATTCTTGAACATAATTCTTTTATTGCAAACATAAAAATAAATCTTTTATTAATTAATCATAAAACCATATCTTTTAGCACACAACTGAAATGGAAAATGAAGTCCCTTTGATTCATTATATGCACACAACTGGCTGATCAAACATTTGAATCTGCTATATTTATTGATTTCACTTTTCCTTGAATACATTTCTGATAGATTTAAAAATATAAGCAAATAAATTAATAATAGTGAATGCAAAAGGCATACTCTGGAGAAATTTTCATTTTTCTTTTGGTCTATGTCTGCTCGGAGAGATTTGTGGTAATTGTATCAATTCTTAATGTTTATGTTAATTTGTGCTTTGTCGGGGCTTATAAGATTGTTAGTCAAAATCTACATATTGCCTATGAAAAACACAAAGGGATAGGAAATCTATTGTTCATGATTTTATAGAATATTGCTGTTGAATCATATGTTTTAGGATTATCAGTGGTCATAAGAATAGTTAAAATTATTTTTATAATTTACTTCTGAATAAATGAGTTTGTGTTACTGTGTTTTTTCTGTTATATACCTTACTTATTAAGATACATAGTGAATGCCTTTGGACTATGCATGCTGACTTGAAGTAAGAAGTCTGCATCTTTTAATAAATCCTTTATTGTTAAAATTTCTAATTAAAAGCCTCCTCTAACTTATATAGCCTGTTCATTTGATGCAGATGATTTCTTGAAAAGTACCAGGTGGTTGGTTGAAGCAGAGGCATGTGACTCTTCAGTTGCTTCTCTCCCAGGTACTGGATCCTATGCACAAGAGATTCCCATTTCCTTAGTTCTTTCAGAGTCAGTGTAAGGTCAGCTTTGTTGTGACCTCTGTCTCCATGAAAGAAGACTGTATCATCAAACTCTGGATCTCTGAATCCCACCTCCATTCACAATGCAACTATATTAATATCACTATCCTTTTTCCACAGTCAGTATTCATGGATGTCAGAGGAGTATTTCCTCACTATATACTTCAGTAACACAAATTTTGAGAACAACTTTCTTCCCATTCATCCGACCTTTTTTTTTCCCCCTTTCTTTGACTAGGTTTGCTTTCCTTACAACCAGAAGAAAATGACAGTGGTCCAATAATAGTAGAGTTGTTTCCATGAGGGCTGCTGGTGTGGTTATGGCTGCCAGGTCAGTGCAGAGTAGCATCTCTCAGAACCATATCTACATGGTCTATAACATAATCTATGAATAATTTCAGAGGGCATTCTAGAAAGTTAATCAACATGTCCAGACCTTAAATTTGTCATCTATTATTAGATAATGGGGGATAAACTGCACTTTGGAAGACTGTAAAATTCAATTGAAATAATTCATCTGAAATTATTTTGGAAATCTTTAGAGCTAACTGATGCCAGTGATAATATCAGATAATCTGAGAATTAGGATGCTATTAAGTAATAATAAAGAATTTTAATGCCTTTAAGTCAGAAATGCACTCTATCTTTGACCAAGTAACTCGATTGTCATCTATCTATAATGTCTTATGCATTTATATTACCTGTTTGCCTGCTGAAAGCATTTGAATTAACATCTCCTGATGCAAGCTTTAAAACTGAATTATAATTACGATATAGACCCTAAGATACTCTTTCCAAACGATAAGTTTACAGTTTATGCAAATTATTTCTATGTAATCAGAAGTTCTATTATCAGACTGTATGCTATTTAATGTTTTATAGAATGGTAAATGTTCAGTTTTATCTTGTGTTTGCTAAAATATGCCACTAAAGATATAAAAGATAATAATGTATAAAATTTAAATTTCATAATGACTGAGAAATAATTCTAATCACTCCTTTAATATGTAGAAATCTCAATTTAATAAAATTTTTGTAAGATAGTGTTGTTCTGTGGCAGTAAGTATTTGTAAAACCTATAATATGAACTATGGTATTTATGGAATGTTTTATGCTCGATATGATATCTTGGGGTCAAAAATATTTGCTCTTTGAGATTGTCTTTTTATTATAAGAAATCAGTAAGTAAGCTCCGTATAACCCAAAATTTCATTGCTGTTTGGAGGGAAAGAAATCTGGTGCTGCCTAAAGTCTTTTTTTTTTTAAGATACACATTTATTTGAACATATAATTAAATTCCTATACAAGTAAATTCTTATGATTTGTGTTTTGCATGGATACAGAAAAGGAGAAATTTAATTTTGTGTCTCTATGTGGAGTTATTGCACCAGAATAAACTTTGTTTTATACATTTGATTTGCATGCAGCTACTATCAGAGATTGCTATTTAAATCACATTTGGTTATTAATAAAACTAGATTGCTTTCCTCATGCTTTTTCTTCATAACACATTTTCAATGGTTACCTACTCTCATTTTCTTTTTGTTTTGGATAAAACCATATGAACATGCTTAAAATATGACTATCTGGAAAAACATGACAAAATGACTATCTGGATAAAATGAGAAAGGGTCTTACAAATGGAGTCAACCCAGAACTCCTGGAATTAATAATGAAAACAGAAGCTTGGATCCAGGAGTAAAAACATCAAATTGGAATCATTTAGAGTCCCCACACACAGCCGCAGGGGTTCAAAGCATTCAGGGATAATCAAGGAAGATGGCCACATGAGGCAGTGGCACAAATAGAATAAGCTCTATCAGGAGACACTTGGATAAAGTTTCGTGAGAGAGCAAGTCCCATCTAGCATGAGTCTGTCTAGAGGCTATAGCATGGGGTCCCTACTCAGAAGGGAAGGAAGGCAAGGGAACTTCCCCAGGGGCAGGGATATCAGAGAGGAATTTACATGTCTAGGTGATGTCACTCTGCAGCATGGCAGGGAATGTTTGGGCCAAAGAATTCTGAAGGAAAAATCTGCTGTTTGACCTGCATTTTAAATGACTGGTTGGGTAAAAAGTTTGGCACTGGTGGATATTTGAGCTATTGGGTCTTGGTACACAGTAAAGAAATAATCAAGCAGGCTTCTGGGTGGCTCAGTTGATTAAGCGTCTGACTCTTGGTTTTGGCTCAGGTCAAGATAAAACAGTTTGTGAGTTCGAGCCCTGCTTCAGGCTCCATGCTGATGGTGCAGAGCCTTCTTGGAATTCTCTCTCTTTCTCTGCCCATCCCCTGCTCGCGCTCTCTCTCTCAAAATAAATAAATAAACATTTAAACAAAAGAAATAAATAAGCTAGGGTCCAATACACAGAGACCAAATTTGGCTCACCTATTAGAATAAAACAAGAGAGAAACATTTGCTCTATAAAGGTATTTCTATGTATATAAAAAGTACTGGATACTTTGGGGTCAAGAAGACTGAGAACACTTTAAAATGTTCCCTTCTTAAAAATAAAATAGAATAAAATCTTCCCTTCTTACATTAAACTCATAATAATTTTGTATGTGTGTATGTGTGTGAAATCAAGAGAGTAAATCATCATCTGAGACAGAATATCTAAGTTAGTAAATGGGGACAGATGGTACATAACATAGGACCATAAGTTAGGAACACAGTCTTTGGGCCTGAGATCTTGAAACACATGTAGATCAGGGCCTTAAGCCAAGAACCACATATAGGTCAAGGATAGATGTGGACTCCTATCTTGAAGTACAGAGCAAGAGTGCAGTGAATAGGGCCCAAATATCTCTTCCTACTGCCTGGATGGATACCAGAAATGAACTACCAAGTCTGGTAAGAGTGGAAGTAGCTTTATTTCTAAGAGACCAGAAACTAGGTCTAAACATAATTGCACTATTAGATCCACAATTGAACTCTGAGCCAAGTAGTGATTCAGATCCCAGCTTCCTTTAGGGCCATTATAAGAGCAATTGCTATCCTGAGGTGTTTCCTGTGGTGTGTGTGTGTGTGTGTGTGTGTGTGTGTGTGTGCATACAGTAATATTTCCTAATCTTTTTTTATTAATTTAAAATGTTCTTTAGTAGTAAATACAGGAGGTCTATATTATATATATTTCTTGTCATAAGTTTTACATCTTCTCTCTCACCCCTGCAATTTTGCCTTTTGCTGTTTTAAGTTAGAAGTTCTTACTTTAATCATCCTTCTTAATGTAACTTCCTTACATTTTTTCCTAGACAGTAATTACTTCTTCAAATTATTCTTATCTTCTTTTCTCATGCTATCAGTAGAGACTCTCTTGTCATTTAAGGATAACACTGCCACATCCAATACTATAAGCTTTGTGTTTGAAGACTTGGGACCAGTCCTTGTATCAATCAGCTAGATACCTTCAAATTCTTCAAAATTCAAAGCAGAAAAAGGGTTTCAAGTAAAATATTCTTTACATTTCTCATATCCTACCTTTATTTGTGATTCTACCACCTACAGAATTGTGGAATTATCCTTGGGATACATGATCTCTGTTTATCCAGAGGGCTTTGTATTGTTTACTACCCACTGGGTTATTCCCTAAACTGTCCATATTAGATACAGCATTTTCTAGAATTTAAGTGGGAACTCTCTATAGCTCTCAGTAGTGATGCATATTTTCCCTTATTTTTACATCTCCATGCTCATTTCTGTCACATTACTAAGGACTGGGTGTGTAGGGAGCTAGAAAGAATGCAACACCTGTAGCTTTCAATTTACTATAAATTATAATTTGACACCTTTATCTTGAATAGCTTATATTCCATAATCCCATATTTACCAAACTTAATAATTATGGAATTAATCAGAGCATATAAACTAAAAGTAGGAGAATCAATTTAAAACTACTACTTTTATACCTTAAAGAAAGAACATAAAAAAATCTTGTCCTATTATAAATATATTAAAGTCAACATTAAATTCTATAAATCCTTGTTTGCACAGTGAATATTCATTGATAATAGTTTTATAGAAAGTTCAAACCATTTAAACATTTGAGAAGACTATTTTTATAACACATTGAAAATTACCCTTATAATAGTATTATTGTTTGCTTCTCTCTCCTATGAGAGGATTATACATCATTGTCTCAGTTATCAGGCTTGACCATGTCACCTGCCTCTGCCTGGATAGAGATTTCATAACCCTTCCCACACCCCCACAGCAGACTTGGCCAGGTGACTTTCTGTGGCTAATGCATTCTGAATATGTATGACATAAATAAAAACTTTAAAGGCCAGCATAGGGTTCATCATCTCTTTTTTTCTGTCTGCCATTAGACTGGCAGTGTTCCAGCTAGAGGTTGCCTTATTAGTCTTGCTCCTAAAAGGAAGACAACATGGGGCAGAAGCATAGCCAACCCCACCCATGGGTGGGGTATGTGAGGAAGGAATAAACATGTGTTCTGTCCGTCTTTGAGACTTCAGAGCATTTATTAGCAACTAAGTCTAAGCTAAGAGACAAAATGCTCAAGAAGAGTTATCAATTTGACTCTAAAAAGCAGGATGCTTGTGATTAAATTTTATCTGTCAATTTGGCTAGGCTGTGTTTCCCAGTTGCTTGGTCAAACAGTATTCTGGATCTTGTGTGACTGCTGTGAAAGTATCCTATAGATTTGTTAACATCTATTATCTGTTGACTTCAAGCAAAGGAAATAGCCTTTGATGATGAGGTGGGCCTCATCCAATCAGCTGAAGGCTTGAGGTTTCCTGGAGAAGGAATTATGACTCAACACTACAACACAGAAATTCTACATGGATTTTTAGTCTGCCAACCTATCCTATAGATTCTGAATTTGCCCCTCACAATTATATAAGCCAATTTCCTAAAATAAAGATTTTTATACACACAGCACACACCCTATTGGTTTTATTTCTCTGAAGAACCCTGATACTAATATATTCAGTATCAACAATTGTGCATTGTACTCAAAGAGCTATTATAAATTGATGCAAAGAAACAGATGATACATATAGAAAACTATAAAGAAATATTGAGATAAACTCTGAGTAAATAGCTTTGTACATTAATTTAAACTTCTAAGTTCCATATAGCATTTTTAATACTATAATTGCCTTTTCAGAGCATGAAGAAATACACAAAACTATATAATGGTTTACAATGTAAATCTGGTAGAAAAAGCCTTTAAAAAACCCCAAACTATAGTACAGATGGTTGTTAATTATGATAGTAAATGAGAAAATTTTAAATAAGCCAACAGGAAATCATACCCAAAATTATAGCAACATAGTTTACATAGGAAGGTAAACTTACCATGGAAAGAAGTTTAAATATTAGGAAAATGTCTTTTTTACACTATCTTTTCTATTTCCAATGATCAAGATAATTTTCACTTACCCTTCTGTCTTATCCTTGTCCATACTGTGTTACTGGTTTCCCAACAGACTCGATGGGTGACATTCATCAAGGACGTACAATTCCTTACAGTGAGATTTGTATGCTTTAGTGCCATGCAGAATTGTCTGTTTCTAGGCAGGAAAACAAAAATTTATTTGGAAGGCAACTGTACCACTTTGTTCTGCATATGTATGTCTTAGTTTTCCAGGTGAATTAACTAATCTTCCTCTCTCCAGGATCAATCCTGGTAGATTTCTGCAGAAAACGAGTTTAGCCCATCTGCTTCAGTGCCTCTTTCTTATAGAGCCTTTTTCACAAAGTAGTATAAATCATTAAACCATTTAAATCCTCTTGTCTCTTAGACATAAAGCTGACAATGGGTTATTATATTAAATAGTGCTAATCAGGCCAATGGATAAGTTAGTTGACTACACAATCCAATGGATAATTTCTTATTTTCAGGAATAAACGGCAATTAATGCTGCTGCTTCTGTGGATACTGACGATGACATCATGAGAATTACGCTATTTATTTACAGCGTACTATGTGCCAGGTGCAGATATTAAAACTTTTAATTTTCAAAATGACCCTACTTACAGAGAAGGTGTTGTTATCTTCATTTTGCATCCAAAGAAAATACATACAGAGATGTCAGGCAACTCACCGATTATTATATAGATCCAGTCATCAACGTCCACTGGTTTCTATGTTGGATTTCTAGTGTTCTTAGAAGCAGAAACAAGAAAGTGGTTTTTCACTTTTTTCTTTTTTTTCTTTAATTTGCGAAACAAATTTAGCTAAAGTATATTGAGAATAAAAGCCAGAAAGAGAAACTGTTTTCCTCCTAGGTGTTGAAAACTACGAGACAGCCAAAAAACCGCAACGGTCCCAAGCACTGCAGCTGCAGGAACATTTCCGGGAGGATGCCTGATCTCGCGGGATCTTGGAAGCCCGCCTGGGAGGCGTGGGATGAGAAACACCTGGGTGCCTTGGTGCGGAGGCTCCTCCTCTCAGACACTTCATAAGGAGTTTGGCTCACACTACCTGTCAACGCAATCCTATGCAATCGTATATACATATAAAACACATACATAATATTAAAATAAATAAATATTTACATTATTTACGTATATATTTATTTATGGTTGCTTTCTTTCATACAATCTTGACTTCAACACACGTCACCCTGCATGAAAACACTCTATATTTCATTAAATTGGAGTGATCTGAATGAGAGTAACAGCCCATAGATCTAATGCAGTCTTGCATTTTGGTTGTTATTCCTTTTTTAACCTTTCCATATTCTCTCGTACTTTCTGAAAAAAGGTGAGTGAAGTTATGAACGGTTTCCCATGTTGTAACAGTACTGCAGTAAATAGGGATTATGGTCCCTACTCTCTGAGTATTCTATTAATCGTCTTGCTTTGTTTCTGATATATTTAGCTCTGTGAACTTTCTTCCTGGAAAAAACTGTCATGTACTACACAGACAAATTGAGAGACATAGGTTGATGAAACTAAACATAAAACTCTAGAGAAGCTTCTATACCTTTCTTATTTTCATGTTCACATAGGCCCAGCATTATGCATGGGTAGTTAGTTATTAGAGACCATATTTCCTGATCAAAATTATAATTAATCATCTGTCAAGAAAAATGTTTTGGAGTTTGCAAATTTGGAAGAGTGTGAAGAGTTTTAATTATTTTAAAACACATATTTATAATACTTTTATCAAGTAATCTTCATTAAAATGTATGTAATTGCATGAAATGGAGACAGCTTGTGAAAATATGTGGCATGAATATAAAGGACTCTACCAAGTTCTAAATGCCACTCTTTCCCGTCTGATCTGGGGGAACTCCATTTTCAGATGACTGAAATCTTCACTATCCATAATATTCTTTAAGAAACTTCATACTATTTTAGGACTTAAAGAAACCATAGAAACATTTCTGAGAGTCCAAAACCTCATTTCACAGACAACTGAAAAAAAGCCCAGAGAGAATTAGTGACTCATCCAAAGCCGATAGTGGGAAGAGCTAGGGCTGGAATCCAAACGCCTGACTCTTGCTCTTTTAGATCTTGTTACACCCTTTGTAAGCTCTGTGATCTGATCTCAGACAAACAATTTGGCATTCGAACCTTAGTTTCCTGGTGTGTAAAAAATGGGGATAATAATCATGGTGTCCTAGTCAATATTACTATCTGGAGATTCAAAACTTTAACACATATGGAGGTGGGTAAGAAATTGTGGAGGAAGTAAATAATACAAGTTACACGATGAAAGCAATTTTCAGTCTTAAATGGAGGAACCGTAATGCCCAGAAAGCAATCTGAGGATAATACTTGGGGACAACTCAAGGGATGAACTACCCACACACCTACTCTATGTGATCCTGAGATCTAAAACAGTTTGCCATTTCCCACTTTACTTGGCATACTCTTTATTTTTAAAAATATTTTATTCTTTATTCTACCCAAATACCAAAGCCTCTGTCAGCAATTGCCAAATGAAGTCAAACCACTGATAATTCTATGTACTTCAAAGATATTTTAAAGATAGAGACAATTATCTCTTTAAAGACAATATGACAGGATGGTTTATCATTTCATAGTGAGTTTGGCTCTTCAATACTTTGTATATAGCACATTCATTTTTCTTTATCTGACACATAATGAGTTCATTAGTAACAACCCAAAAATATTTTCTCTTATAAATATGAAATAATCAATTGTCTCCATATAATATCAATGAGAACTGATTATTCATTAATGTGTCAGTGGATAAGTCCTTGGTGATTTTCATTTTTGCCATTATTTTTTTTAAGTTTATTTATTTATTTATTTTAAGTAATCTTTACACCCAACGTGGGGCTTAAACTCATGACCCCAAGATCAAGAGTCCCGTGCTTTTCTAATTAATGCAGGCACCTCATATTTTTTTGCCATTCTTTATATTTTCACAGAGGAGTATATCTCATAGAAAACTTTATGTTGTCATTCTAGTTCCTAATGATACATTTAAAGGGCTCAAGATCACAGGTGGGGATTATGGGACAAGTATAATAAGATTACCTGAACTGGCTGTTTCTGAGAAACAGAACCTTGTAATTTTCATTTTGTCTAGTTATTTTATTTAATTATAGCAGAAGGACTTATTTTTTGCTCAAAGCAAATAATAAAATAAAATAGATTATGCCAATTATTGTAAAAGTATAATGTAAGTAAGCATATACTATATGACATACATCTGCATTTTACATCAATATATAAAATGTATGTTAATATAGTAGTAGCTTTCCGACATGGTAATAACATCCAATTCTGTCTCTTAGAAACTATTAGAGAATTTTTTGGGCAAAATCAATTAGGGGTATTATTTTTCTTCATATCTTGTGTACACTTTTATGTTTTTTGATTTTGCATTACACACTGATACTCTTTTCTGTAAAACGGTGGTTATTTTAATTTGCTTTCCTCATCTGCACTGGAATAGCCTCTTCTTTTGATGAAGGTTGACATATTTAGGCAGATTAGTCTCTAGAAAACACTGTTCAAATGTCAGATTTTAGTTAGACACAGAACATTTTAGTGCATTTCTATAACTTTAGCTGCTATTGTTCTGTGTTTAATAGGCTGCTATTAAATCCTTTCAGCACTAAAACCAAACCAAACCAAACAAAACAAAACTAATCATCCCTATTCTTTGTATGTTTAATGTTGTTGCATAGCATGTCTGCTGGAGGGATGTAGTATTCCCAGTAGTGGGGTAGTAGGTGGGGTTACATCAGCTGCTTTGCAATTTTTGAACTTTAATATAATATCAACTGCCAGGGCTGTATAACCTTAAAAAAAACCTCTATTGTACAGAATTTATCACCTCAATGTAAGTTCCAGCTTAGCACTGTCAGTCATCTCGTCTGGGACATTTCTGTCTTGGTCTTTATTAGTCCTCACATTTTTTTTTTTTTTAGTTTACAAATTGTCATATCTAATCTATTTAACTCTTTCATTGATTTATTGATTGATTGATTGATTGATTGAATTTATGCTCCACGCCCATCATGGGGTTTGAACTCACAACCCTGAGACTAAGAGTCATGTACCCTACTGACTAAACCAGCCAGGCCACCCCTCTTGTACTGAATTGTTAAATTCAAGAAATATAAAGCATTCAATTATTATTTTCCAAATTGCCTGTTTATTTCCCTTATATCAATTCCTTTTTTAACCACTAAATTTTGAAATACTTATTTCACAGTCTCAGATTTCCTTTTAGTTTAGCTTTTCAAGAGATGCTAATCCTTTATTCATGTATTAATATGGATTACTTCCCTTTTTGGTATGCCCCTTATTGAAAAATCATTTTTTATTTTATTTTACTTTGTTTTGTTTTATTTTATTTTATTATTGTTTTGAGAGAGGGAGAGTGCAAATGGGGGAGAGGGGCAGAGGAAAAGAAAGAAAAAGAGAGAGAGAGATAGAGAGAGAGAGAGAGAGAGAGAGAGAGAATCTTAAGTAGGCTTCACACTCATTGTGGAGCCCAATGCGGGACTTGATCTCACGACCATGAGATCATGACCTGAGCCAAAATCAAGAGTCCAACGTTAAACTGCCTGAGCCACCCAGATGCCCCAAGAAATCATTTTCAAAAAAAGGTTTTACATTTTTCTTCTCGCTGGGTTCCTTAATGCTTTCATTGATTCAGAAGTTTATTCAGTTAGTTAGGTTTTTTTTTTTTAATTTCATTCATGGATTATTGAGAAGTCCATTGCTTTCTTTCCAAAATATAGGGATACTAGCTATCTTTGATGGCAGAATCAGGTGACTCTCAGAGAGTCCCAGGTGTTCCTACTGGTCTGTGTTAGGAATCCAGGCTGTCTGGGGCCATTAGATGCCCTCTGTGGGAGTTGTTTTTATGTTAATTTCTTAGTTTGGAAATTCTTAAATCATGTACTTAATCTAAATATGATCATTAAACTTGTTCTTAGGTGCAGGCTATTCCTGGTTCCTGCACCCCCAACCCAGGCACTTGTAAGTAAAGAACTATTTCCCTAGCTTGTCAGTGGGCTGTCGATTTAGTTCTGTCAATGAACAGGCAGACCTTTTAAGATTCTGGATTTTTGCAGGATTCTCAGTTACAGCTCTTTGCCTCAAAAGGTTCCATGTCCTCAAATGAGTGTTAAAACCTCACACAATTGTTGGGCCATCTTCTAAATAAATACTCCCTGAGATGCTACATCATCGTGATTTCATTTCCGTTTTTGGCAACCTTAACAACAACAAATACACAATGAGTTCAAAAAGAAAAGATTAAAAAGAGAATACCTTCTTTCTCTTTCTCTTTTAAAACTCAAGTTATATATTTCTCTTTGTTTTTATTGTTGTCTCTGCATTCTTTCCAATGTTTCTTTGTATTAGAGGGTGAAGGGAACCATGTTAATATAATCTGCCTTGATGCTTGATCCAAAAGTCAGTGGAAATGTTTTTAATGGGCCAAAGCTTTTACTGTAATCAGTCAGGGATGGAATTTTAATAAAAGGTAGGTGGAGGTTCATAGAACATAAAAACAAAAACTGTATTAGAAACTCTCATCTTATTAAACAAGGGTATATCTGCTTATAGTCCATACTAAGTCACTCAGATGGGCACTACTGGACATAACCACAATTCCCTAACCACAACCAAGATTACCTTAAAAAAATTCACAGGATGTTCTAATATTTTGAGAAACATAAAAGATAAGGAATCGGAATAACAGTAGTTCTTTCTACCCATAGCCCTGCTTACTAGTGGTTTTGGAAATTGTTAATTGTTGGTTTTAAAGCTGGGGACTGAATCAATAAATGTCTATGTAGAGATGCCTTACATCTCCATGTAAGATCACTTTTTCCCTTTCTTTAATTTTTTTTAATACCTCATTTCTTTTTCTTATCTGATGTCACTAACTGGCATATTCAGTACAATGTTGAATACGTTTCTTTGCTTAAATTTCTCCAACTGCACTCCATTGTGTGGGGCAGGTGAAGCAGTCTATATAATGACTGAGTTTAGCCATGGTTTTAATTATAGAAAACTCACCAGTTGTGTGAATCTAGACTGTTGAGTATGGTGAAGAGAAAGATTCCTTCCAAGAGGGGTGATGAGATATGAATGGATCTTTCAAGGGGTGAGTGTGGGGAATGCTTAGCAGATCCAAACAAGAATAAAGAGAACTCTTAGTTGTTTGAATGATTAGAGGGATTTGGGAGGGGTGTTAACGTACTAGTGTGATATCAATCACCCCAAGAAGTTGTACTTTAACAGCACCAGCAACCAATTATTATCTCATTGTTTCTGTGGATCAGGAATTCAGACAGATACACTGTGCATAACCTATTTCTGCTTCACAGTGTGGAGCCTTAGCTGGCAAACTTGAATGCTGGCAATAGGGGGAAATGGGATAGGAAGAGGAACACAGTGGGTCCTCTCTAGGTGGGCTCTCCATAGCGCTCAATGAGTGTCCACAAAACATAGTGACTTATTCCCCTTAGAACAAGTGATCCAAGAAGAGAACAAAGCAGAAGCTATCCTTTTAACCACTAGCTATATTGACACTCAGAAGCTACTCACCCTAGCTTCGGAAGTCACATAGCAGAACTTCTATCTCACATTCTATTATTCTTTACTCTATTATTAAGGGAGTCACTACTTCTATCCTACATTCAAGGGGAGGGGAATCAGCTTTATCTATTGCTGGGAGGAATATCAATGAACCCATGGAAATATTTAAAAATATTTCCCTAGGTTCATTTAAATAAACTCCACATTGAACTGAGGGAAGGGGGTATAAATTTGGACAAGGAGGCTCCCTCTGCCATTTGAAATTCTCAGAAATGGTCTCAACTCTGAGCTGTCCTTTGCAAATGTAGGGACCAAGGGCAGGCTGCCCCAAGATGGGCCACTTTAGTATGAACACTGAATTAAAAAACAAAACAAAACAACAGAAGATGCAAGAAAAGCTCTCTTCTTGGTCCACTACTGCCTAAATTTACATTGGAAAGGAGAGTCCATACCAGGAAGATAGCTATTAATAGAGACTTCCCTTTACTTGCAAAACACCTCCTTTCACATTTGTGTTAATAGCCTTCATCTCCTTATATCCTCTGACCCTACTTCTCCTTATAAACTTAATGTCCCCTCATTCTCTTTGGAATTTCATATGTGTGGATTCCCCAAAAGTATGCCTATTAAATTTGATTTTCTCCTGTTAATTTGGCTATGTCAGTTCGATTCTAAATCTGACTAGAAGTACCTTGAAGGGCAGAGGAAGGTCTTCTTTACACCAACACTCTCAGATGGGTGAACAATCGTCTCAGTCTTGAAGAGTGGGTCTGAGTGGGACCCTTCCCAGCCTCTACCCATTTGGGTGACTTGTGCCTCCTTATAATATTTTATATTTCCCCTTCCTAAACTCTTATACTGCTATGCCCAGATCGCGATCTCCCCAAAATCCCAAGACCACCAAGGAGTCCGAGTCACGTATGCAAGAACAAAGGGCGTTTACTTGGGCTTAAGCTCGGGCTCCCACACCTCACCAATGCAATGGATCCGTGCTGAGAGCCCCGAACAAAGGAGGAGTAGGGTTTTTATTAACTCCAGGGCGGGAAAGGGGTGATGGACAGGGACTACGACGTGATAGGACAAGGTGACGGCAGAGGTTGTTACGCAGAAGGATTGGTGAGTTTAGAGCAAGGTGGGCCAGAATAGTGGCCGGAACGCCCGGTACCTCCCAACCTCCAGTGATTGGTTCGGACACAGGGAAGGGCGGTGGCTCAAGCCTGCTGAGTCAGGCCGCAGAGACTTGGGTCTTCTAATCTCTGGGGCCTTCTGAAGCCTGTCATGGTGCTGGTTTGGTTCTTCAATACTATGTATAAATTGCTGGCTTATTTCATTTCACTGTAAGCTTTCAGAACCATTCCTCGCCTCTATACCAGACTCTTGCACATGAAGGTATGTGGTAAATGTTGCTTAAATAGTGGATGAAGAAAGTCATGTTGGAGCAGAGATTGAGAAGAATAAAAGGATTTTACCAGGTGAACAAGAAAGGGAGGACACACTAGGCAGAGAAGATAGCAAGTAGTCTCGGAGTCATGAAAACAAAACATATTCAGAAAATGATAAATAAAATAGGTCAGTGGGGCTGAGATAAAATGAGAAATGAAGAAATAGCAGACAGAAAGGCTGAAGAGTTGGGCAAGGGTCAGAACACGAATGGTCTGGTAAACTAGGTAAAAGGATTTTATATTTACTCTATAACATCTCCATTGAAAATAGCTTTTTGAAAAAGTGCCAGTAATCACATTTCATAAATAACAAAACACTGCTTCTGTTCCTTCTCTTTATCTATGTTTTCTCTCTATGCTATTAGTATTCAGTACATGTATACACAGAAGATCAGATGTAGGGCAATAGATGTCAATCTAATGCTGCTACCCCATTTTAGTAGCAAGCATACATAATAATATACCTTGTATTTTTCATGAACTTTAGTGGAATTATTTGGGTCAGTTCACACTGACATGAACTTGTTATTCCAACCAAATGTCAACGTGATGTTGGAATGCTAATTTATTTAAGCAGATCCATGTCAATGTCACCCTGAAACAAAAGCACTTCTATTACCATGCCAACAAAAGTTGTCCAAGCAACAAGAAAAACAATAACAAAACCTCCAAACCTGCTTCTGAATAAAAGTTCCCCGCAGATGTTTATTTGGATCAGGTGATAGAAATGTGTCAATTGACTAGATGCCATTTGATCAGCAATGACTTTAGGGGTATTACATTCAAACATTCAAATTAAAAAAATATTATTTGATAAACCAGTAGGATCTTACCCCCAGAGTATCTATTTGTATTAAAGTAATCGCTACGTGCACATAAAATTTGCATAAAAATATGATCAAAATGACAGATCTTTCAGCAAATGCAGAGCTTCCGGCAGAAATAAACCATGTTCAAGAAATAGAATATATTGTGACTTCCTTGTTGAATTTAAAAATGCGATCTTAGTAATTGATTGAAAGTCAGGACATTTTAGGGCTATAAAAGACTTTAAGAATAGTTCAATACAATCCTTTTTTTAAAGATGTGGAAAGTGAGGCCTTGAAATATAAAATGTTTCATTCAAGGCCATGCAAGTTCATAACAAATCTAGTAATAGGTTCTGAGTTCTGAATCTGAATCCAATTGTCTTCACCCCTTTCCACATTGTTGCCTAGCCTTCATTTGTAAGTAGTTAAGTGAATAAGGGCTCTTTCAAAGGGTACATTGCCATTTCTAGCTAGGTTAGTTTAGCTGCAACCTATTTTAAAATAAAATTATGGCAATTAGGCATTACACACTCTTGATGCAATCGCTGAAGCAAAACTGCTAATCCACAGTTGACACAGGTCAATGTCAATTAGAATTATGCTAGTTTTCAATATGACACATTTCAGAGTGTGCCAAGTAGAAAGTAAATTGGTAATGCTAAGCATGCAAGTATGTTTTACAGGCAGCTGATTTAATTTAATCAAGGTGCAGAAGCCATGAGACCTTTATTTAAATACAGAGATTTAAAATCCTCTTGCCTTCATTCCCCAAAGCTTCAAACTATTCTGTAATGTTTGACTGTCATGCTTTTAAAAATTATGCTTGCTTAATCTAGGATTGAATAGCTTCCTCTATCCCAGGTCAAATTCACCTATTTCTAAAGGTCAGTTACTTTAACTGTTGTAACTATAATGTATGAAAAATGTTTAACTACAAATCAAACACCTAGGACATAAATGAATGTACTTGCTAATAAGTGTGAGTTATGGAAGGTAACTGTAGTTAGCAGAAGCAATGACCTTTAATTAGCATAAACAGCAGGTTTCTATCTAATACTCTTAGAATTCTGAGAGACTATAGACCTATGGGTGGCACGCTAGCTTTAAGAACACAGATAAAGCTTGAGACTGTTCCCTGGAGTATACAGTGATTTAACCAAATTACATGTAAAATGCTTGGTATCATGTAACATGTGCAGCAGACCTGCTGTTATCCTCATGATGTGGTACAAGGTGATATAAAAGGGCTAGTACTCCAACAGATTTCTAATGAGTATTTTAGGAGAAAATTGAGTTTTGAAAAACTTAAGGTTTGTTTTAGCTTTTTATGAGTGGGACTGCCTACCCAAATATATATGAAATGAATGGCAATCTTTGAAAGTGAGTAAGATATGAATATGTGAGTGTAATATCCGAATGAGTGAATATTTGAATATCTGAATGAATGAATGTGCATGGACTGTCAGAGTCAAGCATTCATTGTATTGTGTCAGGAATAATTTGTATAAACTCTTTAATTGGTGAGCAGCTTTCTAATTCCTCATATAACCAAGACTCCTGATGAAATACCCTATATTCTAGTGTCTTACATGTCAGAAATCACCAATGAGGACTTAGAGACAAAAACATGAGTTATCACAGTATGACCTATGGTGAAAATATTATATGATACATGATAAAAGTGTATACTTTTTAATCTTCTTTAATGGACTTTGAGTTTTGAGTTGATTGCTTTTACTTTCTGGGAAATAGCTTGCAATAACATTTGGTTTGTTAAATCCAAAGAAAATAAAAGCAAAGAGCAAGGCTGACCTTTAAATGACATTTCTTAAGGAGACTTGATAGTGTTTGTTCCTATTCACACTCAGTTACTTCAGCTTACTTCTTCTTAGATGTAGCACTTAATATTTAGAATTTTTTATAATAATTGTAGTAGAGCTTGGAAAGTCTTTTGATTTACCCAAAGCAAACAAATGCATTAAGCCATTTGTTGTGATTTGAAGCCTTTCACTTGTGGTTTGTATGTGTGTGTTTTAATTATTGTCTCTTTTCTGTCCTTTATGGTCATTATATTCTGAAAGTTCATTACATTATTGGAATCGATACTTGTGTCCCCACTCTATTCATTTACTTAAACAAAAACATTTAGGGATGCATGGGTGGGTCAGTATGTTAAACATCCAACTCTTGATTTCAGCTCAGGTCATGATCTCATGGTTCATGAGATCGTGCCCTGCTTTAGGCTCCACGCTGTCAGTGCAGAACTTGCTTGGGATTCTCTCTTGCTCTTTCTCTGCCTCTCCCCTGCTCATATGCAGGTGCTCTCTCTCTCTCTCTCTCTCAAAATAAATAAACCGAAAAAAAAAATTATTGCATGTGGGAGCCCGACAGTGACCACAAGAAAGCCTGGTTAGGGACGCGGGGATGTGCCTGCACACGGGGCTCCCTGCCTGGGCAAATCATGCCTGTAAACAGGATGCTCTGCCAGGAGGCCTGCACACAATATCCAAGTTTAATGGTCCGCTCGCAAACGAGGGAACATGCCCTCCTTAGAAATAAGGAGGAGGCTGGAATTGTGAGCAGGCCTCTTAGTAAACATGTTGTGGTCGCTTCCTCCCTTTGCTCCCCCCTGTCCTTGAAATGTGTTTGGCTACTTGCCCTTAATTGGTAAAGGAATGCATCTTGTAGATTTCAGTTTGTATCCAGTTACCGGGGTATAAAATAAACCGCAAGAGGGGCTTGCATAGAATTGTTCCTCTGGCCGTAGTTGTGTCTGTGTCTGTCTTTTGTGTGTGTCTTGTCCTTTGTGTCATTTCGTCCGCAACAATTGCATGCTACTAAATACTGGTTTAGGAGATAAAAATTCCCTAGTGAATAAGACAGATCCTGCCCCTGCCCTCTTGGAATTAAGAGACTAATAATGACACAAAGGCCATTACAACAACGAGTGGTGAGTTCTATAATGTGGAAAATAGGGAGTGTTAGGAAGCTGCAGGATGTGATGTCTAAATGAGTCTTAAAAATAGGATGGAATTAGATTGAGCATCAAGGACACAAGGGCTCCAAATTATGAAGGAGCTAAAGATGAGAAAGCATGGTCTGTTCCAATAAGTAAAATACTACTGTGGTTAGAAGGTTGAGTATGAAAGGGTAATGATGAAAGAACTGGCCAGAGGGATACAGGAGTTCAGAGCCTGCTGTGGTATACTGAGAAGTTTAAACTATTACAAAATTTTAAACAGGCAATGACATAATCAGATTTAAGTTTCAGAAAAAAAATTTTCGCTACAGTTTAGAAAATGAATTATAGGGAAGCAAGTGTGGAGACAGGTAGAATAGTTGGGAAGCTATCACAATAACCCCAGAGCAAAGTGGCCCATATGAAGGATAGAGCTGGAGTGTAGAGAGCTATGCATAATTGGAAAAGAGCACTGAGAAATACAAAGCCTAGATCTTTGTGATTGATTGAAACTAAAAAATTATGTAACATGTAGACAAATTATTGTAGAGGTTTCCCTGTGAAGAAGAGTACAGAAATAAAGTAAAATTTAGGGGATCTAAGGGTTAAGAAAGTATTTCTGAGATAAAAGAGAGTTAAGAATCCTAACCAGATTGCTGTCCCCAGGGACAAATTGATGAGATATATTGGGCTTATCATCAATGAACGAATTGCATTAAATTTTTAACTAAGTCGATATAAACCTACACTTGTATTCTCAAATCAAATGATTCTGATACTATAGCCATTATTGTATTATAATCGTCATTAGTTCAGAGTAACTTTAATTCCAGAGTGCTCATGGATCTGATGACAAATTGGACAGAGGGTCACTAGAATTTTATAGTAACAGGAAAAATATAATAACATGGCTATTTCAAAAAATCTTGCCAAGTAAGAATCCTTGAGCAGAGCTACATTAAGATGCACAGATAAGATCAAAGAGAGATGGGCTTTATGGTTTAAATTGACCCTTTCTGGGAGGCTGATTTCCCAGGGAGCTTCTCCCAGTTCCCACCTGAATATGTACCATAACACTTTTCACACTCATGCTAGTTTTTTCCTGCCGTGTCTGGGCAAAAATGGCTCTACTTGCCAGTTCAGTTTTTACCTCTGCATCTCTCTTACAGCATTCTTCCTTTTTAACCTATTCAGCTGACTACGCTGGTAGGTTTTCCTTGAGCAAAGAACTCAGTCGGCTACCTTCTGAGGACAGCCATGTCTATTAGCTGGGATCTGTGAAGGTTACTTGCATGTCTCCATGGTCCCAACTTTTGACTATTTTGCCTCAATGAATTAAGTCACATGTACATAATTTTAGCCTCACCTCACATTCCTCTCCAACTTGGAATTCGCTTTTCTGAGCTCTATTTTTTCCTTATCCATATCTTTACTTGTGTTTTTTCCATTTTCTGAAATCAATCAACTCTACGTGTTGAAATGTTACTGATCTTTCAAGAGAAATCTCAATTGGGCCTTCTCTAGGAAAGTTTTCTTTATCTCTTCAATTAGGTTAATTAACCTTTAAGCAAATATTTATCATATGCACATATATCTTTGCTTTATGTCCACATTTATGTATTTTATTCAGATTCTGGCACTCATAATACATCCAAGAGCATTCAAAGCATTTATAGTGATAAATTTTGCTTTTAAATTGTTAACATAGCTCTCCATTTAACCTCATTTATTTGATGCATTGTAGTTTGCAACTGTAGTTGAAGGGGTGTGAAAAGGTTGTGCTGTTTTAAACACATTCATTGTCCTAATTCTGCACAAGTATTCCTGCCCTTTCTGCCTACTCCCTATGGATTATATTTCCTTTTTATTCATTCAGATACTTATTATGCACTCCCAGTTACTAATCTCATACACACATAGATTTATGAGGTCTTCCTATAGTAAAGAGAACCCAACTCACATTTAAAAGGCACCAATTTTGAGCCTGTTTTAAATTCAGACAATGCTTGAACCAGTCTGAGAAAACATATAATTCATCTAAGTTACATGTCTTTCATGAATACAAATCTTCTTACCTATGGACATGAATCAGTTTTAAAATTTCCACTTCTGATTCTCAAATGATTAGTTGGATTGATCCAAAGATACTTTTGAAGATGTTTGTTGAAAATATTCACATCCACAATAAGTAAAATTAATTTTACTTCTTTAATAATTTTAATTTAAGTTTGATTTTAAATTTAATGATTTACTTCTTTAATGATGTTACCATGCACAGAGTTTTGATGCATAGTTGGGGGGGCGGTTGGTATGCATCTGTTTATCTGTTTCTTCCCTCTAGTTCTCCTCCTGGTCCCCTTGGTTTCAGGGCCAACCAGGGAGATTGATGCAGAGGGAGACGCTGCTCTCATTTAGAATAGCACATTCTGTCACTGAAGTATCCCGACAGCATTTCCGGCTCACAAACTAGTGTTCCCTCTAGCTAACCAGAACAATGGCATTCCAACCGCTCTACATTGTTAACTGACTGAAACCTCCTCAGAAAAATTTCATTACAATCTTTATGTATCAGTGTGATTCATCCCTAAGAATTATCTCAGTAAGCACTTTTTTTTCCCAGAGTGCTTATAGATGCACTTATTTTTATGAACTAGTTTGAAATGCTTTAACCAGGACTGCATGGATAAGGTGTGAATGAGCTACATACACAAACATAATCTGAAATTTAGCTAATACTTTGTCATATCAAGAATTTCACCTATGATAAATTTTCTAATGTATGTTTTCTTTTTTTTAATGTTTTATTTATTTCTAGGAGAGAGAGAGACAGCGTGAGCAGGGGAGGGTCAGAGAGAGAGGGAGTCACAGACTCTGAGACAGGCTCCAGGCTCTGAGCTGGCAGTCAGCACAGAGCCCGACGCGGGGCTCGAACCCACGAACCGCGAGATCATGACCTGAGCGAAAGTCGGACGCTTAACCGACTAAGCCACCCAGGCGCCCCTCTAATGTATGTTTTCAATGAAATCACAACAACTGTAGTTGAAAGTGTATAGATATGGTCTAGAGATGAAGATCTCAGGGTCTTAGCTGTTTTGATGGGTCTCTAAAAATACATGACTATAGATCATAGTCTTTGATAGTTTTTAAAACTTAAAAACTAAGTTTTTAAAACATAGTTTCAAAAGCCCATTTGATCATGAAGAAAGTTTTGTATATATTTTTCTCCATGACTAAGAATTGGGTAAACAACTTTTTATAAAATTAAGGGGTAGCTGGTTCTTCTAATTCTGTTCATTGGAGTGGAACCACCACCAACCTCACTTCCTACCTTACACAATAAGAAACTGCTACTCCTGATCTTAAATTCAATCTGTGACAAATTCATATCTTCTGTCAAGGCATATACTTTCAGATGGTCTTTTATTTTTTATTCTCTGTAACCTAAGGTAAAATTAATTGTTTCTTGGGACTTGAATGCCAGATTGATTGGGCTTTACTAGAAGCACTAAAAAAAAAAAAAAGATTCCTTATAGAGTCTCCATGTCAATATGAATAGAGAAAGTCTTCATGAAATCTACATATAAATGGAATCTAAGGGCTAAATGGTGGTGGCAGATGGGGAAAATTCAGCAGAAATGTTTCTCCTATCATATTCATGTGGTCAGAGTTTGTATTACTTGTATGCTACTTTTTTAAAATTTTACTTAAAAAAAGAATTATTGTGATATAAAATAGTGGTTTTCAAATTTTAGTGTGCCAAAGAATCATCCAGGATGTTTATTCCGATTGTTGATTTGTATGTTTTAAACCCATATATTATTTTTACTTAAAACTTCTTGGGTTGGGTTCAGGAATGTATGTTTGAATATTCACTTCAGTTGATATTTCTGGATGTATATATAGAGAAAAGGCCGTTTTGAGCCTTTGAATAAGTATTCATGTGGTGGCAAAAGAGTGGGTTTCCTTACCTTCTTTTTGGGGGACAGGTTTGGTGTCTTTTAGGCATTAAATAACAAATTTTCTAACACTTGTGATTCTTTATTCAACTGTACAGGTCATGTATTTGGTAGAATTTCCTTCAAGAATCTAGTGAAAGAATTATTATTATTATTTCTCAATATTTTGATGAGATTTCATCTATGTGTGTTCATTAGTATGTATTTGTGGAAATTTTGGAAATACTGAGTCAAGGATGGCTAATCAGATGCTATTTTAATTAGATTCTGATCTCTGTTCCTTTGAAGGTTCTTTCAAGATCACTTTAGGAAAAAACATGACTTATAATCTGAATGGACTATTAATGAAGGTCTCTTTGCACTTCTTTATAAAGTTGCAGCAAATCATTCAACCCTTTTCTGAAGGTCAAGTTTCATGCTGAGGAAATGATTGATTTCCATTGCTTCATCAGGAAGGTTTGAAGTCTGGAAAAAGGAATTGCTCAACTCAAGTGTTTTGAAGTCAGCCTCATATTTATTCCCATAACTTTCTTTTATACCACATCATCACTCAGTGATGTCAGCCATGTTCTAAAGTATTTCTCTGATGATTCCTGAGAGCAAGTGTCTAGAAGCAGGGAATTTGAATTGACTTAATGTACAACCTCAAAGTTATGTAGATGTTTCAATGTTTTTACTCTATTGTCAATGAAGGGAAAGCTTACACATTGTATGTGGCCTCATTCCATAGTTTCTAATATGTTTAATCAAGATTGCATTAATTTGTTCATCAATCACCTAATTCTTGTTAAGGCAAAAATTATTCTCTCAATGTAAATAACTCATTTAAATATAGATCATTCATTAATGAAATCTGATATATGCTTAAACATATATCCTTCTTTGGTAGCTCTTGAATGCTTTGACTAAATACTGATCCATGAATTGAAGAAATAAAATCTTTCTTGAAGGAAATAAGATCTCAAACATAGATAAACATAAAATGACAATGAGTGAATAAGAGCATTGTACAGATTTAGAAATTTTTTATGCAATTTTTCTATTAAATCATGTTCAACTTAATAAATTAAACATATTTTAATAATGTCCTCAACTACAGAAAGATATTCACTTAAAAAAAATTAACTCAAGAAATAGGAGATTAATATCCCTTCCCCACAAAAGAAAAATGTTTAGGATTCTAGAGAATTAGGGGATATTTCTTGAAAGTCCACTGAAGTATTGAGTCCAAAAATAATTAGCTTGATCTTTGCTACCTTAAAGCTATTTCCCCTCTTTCAAATAAATATAAAATCAATGAAGAGTTTTATAATAGACCAACCTCAGGTGCTGAAGACTTGTTCAGAAAAATAACATATTCTTCATTATCTTCCCAAATTTTCAATATTCTTTCATGTAGCAGCAAGATATCTTGTTAGTGTTTCCTCCTGTATTTACTGTCAGATTTTTATGCAGACCATGGCACATGCTAACAATTTAACTTCCCAGAACATAGATTACTTCCTTCCTAGAAATTTTAGAACTTTGATGCCTCCTGAAGTTTTATTTTATTTTTTTAAAGTTTTTATTTAAGTTCCAATCAGCAGAAATAAATGACATAGAAACTAAAAAAGAAAACAGAGCAAAACAAGAAAACACACACACAAAAAGCCAATAGAACAGATCGATGAAACCAGTAGCTGGTTCTTTTATAAAATTAATAAAATTGATAAACCTCTAGCTAGACTTATCAAGAAAGGAAAGAGAAAGGATTCAAATAAATAAAATAAAGAATGAGAGAGGAGAAATAACAACCAACACCACAGATATACAATTATAAGACAATATTGTGAAAAACTGTATCTCAACAAATTAGAAAACTTAGAAGAAGAAATGGATAAATTTCTACAAACATATAAACTACCAAAACTGAAACAGGAAGAAATAGAATCTTGAATAGACCAATAACCAGCAAAGCAGCATTATCAACAGTCTCCTGAAGTTTTAATGAGCTCTCTCTCTATATTTTTCTAGTTGTAGATTGCATGTATACTAAGTAGCACTTTTCAGTCATTTTGGATATGACTTCATCCGAATACTGTCTATCTCTTGTTATTTACTTGCTATTTTTATCATTGAGACATTTATAGATTTAATTTTGTTATATAACTTGTAATATTAGATCTAAACTCTATATTGGTGAATTATAACTTTATTAATCCAAAACAGATTTCTTTTTTTTCTTTTTCTTTTTTTTTTTTAAATGTTTTATTTATTTCTAGGAGAGAGAGAGAGACAGCGTGAGCAGGGGAGGGTCAGAGAGAGAGGGAGTCACAGACTGAAACAGGCTCCAGGCTCTGAGCTGGCAGTCAGCACAGAGCCCGACGCGGGGCTCGAACCCACGAACCGCGAGATCATGACCTGAGCGAAAGTCGGACGCTTAACCGACTAAGCCACCCGGGCGATCCAAAACAGATTTCTAAAAGCAGTATCCTATTCATTGCAAACAATCCAGTCAGAGGTTTTCTTTCTCATAAATATATATATGAGGAAAATATATATGTGTGCATATTTTAAAGGTATCATATTGTTCCCCTTAGCAATTTCTGTGTTTCCATCACTCATTTACTTGTCATATGTGTAGGGGGTCATCATTTATTAATGTTATTTTAAAATTTTTAAATGATACTAAGATTGTACATTGTTGAGAAATAAATAGCATCAATATATAATATTTGCATTTAACGAATGGTTTGGTACATTCAGTCATAAGTATCTACTTTGTTAATATTATTAGTTAATAGTAATATATATACATGGCAAAAAATAATGGGAGAGATTTACACCAACATTTCCAGCTGAAGAGAATACAGATCATTTTACTTTCTTAATTTTGTTTACATATGTTTTCTTAGTTTCTCCCCTGGGCATGTGTAGCTTTCGTAAGTCAGCACCCTAAAGATACTGTGACTGTTCTGTGGTTGTGCTTATTTTGGGACACTTTAAGAATCATGGAGTAAATCCAGAAATCTAGTATTTCAAATAATCTTTACTAGGTATCCTTGTAGAGACTACAAAAGGATCTGTAGAGGATGAATTTTAAAACATAAAAAATAAGACACTCTTAATGATAGAGAACAAAGAGGGTTGACAGAGGGAGATGGGTGGGATATAGGCTGGAAGGGTGATGGGTACTAAGGAGGGCGCTTGTTGTGATGAGCATTGGGCATTGGATGTCAGTGATGAATCACTGAATTCTACTCCTGAAGCTAATATTCCACTGTATATTAACTAACTACAATTTAAATAAAAAATAATAAAAAATAAAATGTCATAGCTAAGAACAACAAAAAAACAAAGAAACAAACAACACTTGACATAGTATTCTCCAATGAAATAGATGAACCATGAAAGACATAAGAAAGGTCTTAATATCTGTCTCCAGCTCCTCCTCACTGACATCACCTGTCTGCTGCATATGGAGTAGTCTCTGTTCATTCTGAAATCTGTGTCTTTAGCATATGCTTTATCTTTAAGTTTCCTTTTCTTAGTTTCCTGCTTATTATATCAGCAGCCAAGAGAGTCCTTGGACATTGCTAAGTCAAAGTGTTAAGGTGCCATGTAATAAATAAGTTTGCTTTCTAGGAAAGGACTTATTTCCCTGTAAATGGTTTGGCATATTCAGTTGCTTGCATTTCAAGTTAATAGAAACGGCTGAGTGATACTGCAGCTCTCTTTCTCTATGACATTGAGAATTATTTCTTAGAATCTGAGCATCATATGTAGCTTTATAGTATTTTCTGTCTTTTTGACAGCAGCAGCTTAGGTGTTTATTTACTTTATGCTCACTGTTTTGTGTGCTACCTAAGCATGAGGTGACTATGCATAAAAGAAAAGAAACCATTGTTTTTGTGGAATAGAGAGCTCATTGCTTTTTGGCTTTCTCTTTCACAGAACACTTTTGCAACTAAAAACATATTTTAATTCATTTGTTTAATTCTTTGTATTAATTCGTTTTTTGAGTTATTGGGGTTCTAGGGGAGTAAGGGAACATTTTGAAATGGGGTATGGTGAGCCTCATTGCTTTAAAATGTTTGCTAAGGACAAAGGACACTCCTGAATCTTTCAGATCTAATTTCCAGTGTTGTCTATTTTCTGGCAGCTGGGCGAGCATTTAGGGTTTTCCCAGGCAGAATTGTTTATTTAAATTATATAATTTATGTGTAAACCTGCTCTTATTTTTCTAGAGGAGATATGTAACTAGATGTGATTTGAATAACAAAAATTTGTGGCAGGGGAAATCTGTTTGGCTGAAATTTTTATTCTTTCATTTAAAACTTTTTGTCCCTGAACTTTAACCTAAAGATTAGTGCTATATGACCAACATACTTAGCTCCATGAAGAAGGTATAGCTGGCTGCCAACTGGTGATATTGAGTTTATCTTTGCAGGAAGATGTGCAACCATGTGGCTACTAAAGCATGACAGAAGGAGATTCTTTCCTATCATATAATGAGTTGAGTATCTGTGGATTCACTTGGACACTCGGTGGGTTTAAATTGATTATTATGTGAGAGAGGTTGTTAAAGGAATGGATAAGGTGACCTGGATCAGATGGTTCTTTTATAAAAAGCCAACTTCTAAGCCTTAGGATCAGAGGTCCGTTACCTCCTCCTGTGATACCAATGTGCATCAGGGGTTAATGCAATCTTCTAACAATCTAAAAGCCAGATTGATCTTTGTGTTTTGAATGCCTACTGGGGTTTCCAAGCTATGAGGGGACTGCTGAAGGGCAACAACAATATATTTTCATGAGAGAAAGTGAATGTGACTGATTGCTAGCACACCACAGGCAGAAGAACAAAGCTGAAAAGGAAAGTGACTCAGAGGTACATCCCATTTCAGAGTCTGTCTGCAGAATGATGACTCATTTAGTTTAACTCAGACTTCCTCACATTAACTCTGTGTACAAGCCTTACTGCAAGGGAAAATGTAATCCACAAAAATGAATCCACATATATTTTTAATTTCCAATAAGAGAACCCATGGTTGGGGAAAGATTAACGTACACACTAATGTGTGAACAATCGGAGGAGATTGAAATTTACCACAAACTCTAAGTGACATTTAAAGCAAGTCACAGAAACCCCCTAGGTCTTTTTTTTAACTCTAAAATGTGCTAGAAAGTTTAAGGAGTTCCTAAATTTAAAATCAGACAGTCTTATGTCTGATTTCAAATGGTTGTGTGTTTTGTATATGTATGTGCTTTACTTGACAATATTGATAATTTACTAATAAAGTCCAGTAAAATATAAGAAAATTCATTCTAAAATGCGGATGTTGTTTAATGATGTTAATGTGCTTGAACTACATAATGGCTGTCTGTACATAAATGCATGTTGTGAATTGATAAACTAATACCACCATTTTAGCTTCAAGCACAAATGTCAAAATTTTATTATGTACCTAGCTGTACATTTAGATAAAATGGCATTTAAAAACCATACTTACAGAATGGTTATCTGTTTATATGGTCTTGTGACACAAATAATATATAAAGACTAGGATTCAATAACATGCCTGTTTTATTTCCATTATATAGCAATCAAACCTGTACAAGATTATTTACCACAGTATGCTGAAATAATTGTTTGCATCTTCTTTGTATGTATCAGTCACTACCCAATTATTTGACTATTATTATTCATCCAAAAATAATAATATTGCCTCCTAAACTTCAATTTGATTCATCCCACCCCCAGACAAACATTTCCTCTGTTACTAGCTCATCTACCCAATTAACCTTTATTCCTTAACTCCTTCTGTTTAACATTGTATTATCTCTGCTTCTCTTCATAGCAAACCTTCTTCAGGGTTGAATGGACACTTTTTCTGTAGTCTTTCCTCAAACCACTCTAATGTAGCAGTCATCATTAAAACGGGAAAAGAAGTGAGTTTATAGGGTTATGGTGAATAGTAAATGAGTCACTGTACTAAACTAAGATACTTAGAGGAGAGTTTGGCTTCATAGTGAGGCCTCATTAAATATCAACTAAACCATAATTATTGGTATTGTAATCAGTGTCACTATTTTACTTATAAGGACTATTTTGTGAGTGAAGATCTCCATACTTGCCTGGAGTCCTCAGTGAATGAAGACCAGGTTTTATTTACGTTTGTAGCTCTGATACTGAGCACATTTTCTGGACGATAGTGGAAACTCAACACTAATATTCCAGTAGTTCCTCAAGTGTTCTTTTTCTTATATTAGCTCATAATGTTTATTCATTTATTAAACATTGTATTATTCCCATAAAACGTGGTTATTTAAGCAGACCTAAGTATAGGGTCTTATAAGATCATGAATAATTAAATCCATTCATAAAATGTAAAGAAATTAATTTGGATAGTAAATCTTTAGTACCTATTCAGATGGTTTTCAAGTATGGTACAACTCCTGAAATATGCTTAACTTAAATAGCATCCTACAGATACACTTGAGGAGCACCTTCTTCAAGTCAAACTATACTAAAGACGGAGAAACAATGATGAATAATGCTTAACCTGACTTACAAACTGTTTACCTTCATTTATAGCAGAAAAGAATGTAAGCAGACAATCATAACAAAGTACAGTGAATACAAGGTATTTTAGATTCACAAAGAAAAGGCATCAGCTGATTATGGGTTTTCTTGATAAAAGTGGGAAGTTGGGGAAAGAATTCCTGACAGAAACAGCAGCATATGCAAAAATTTAGAACCTAGAGAAAAGAATGCTTTGAGAGGGATACTATACTACTTATGGTTTCAAATAGTTTGAGTCTGAAGAGACTAAGTAGGGAATCATGCAAGATGAAACTGGAGAAGAAAATGCTTCAACAACAAGGGTCATAGAAGCAATGTTAAGGAATTCCAAACTAATTGAAGGGTAACAATAAGGTTGCTGCATCATGAAGAACTCTTCTAATAGCAACATAGAGTGGGTAGATTGAAGAATGTGAGACTTGAGGCAGAGAAGTTAGAAGACTGTTGCAATGATCCAGGTGACTATTGATGGTTACCTGAAACAAGGTGGCATTCGTGGAAGTAGAGGTAAAAGAATGGATTTGAGAAATACTAAGGAGAAATGTCAGGTACTGTGGCACATATTCATAGGACTATCATTGGCTGAGAAAGACAGGAACTGCAGGAAATTAAAAATGTTCCAGCCATGTTAATAAGCTTTACTGTTGCCAGAGCTGAGGGTAGAGGAAAGTCACTCTCCATGCTTATGTGTCAACTGTAACAAATAGGAGCCGAATAGCAATCTGCATGTTTATCATTGTGACTGCTGAAGGTAATGCCTGCTAAACGGTTAATATTATAGACACCAGAGAAGGATGAGTGCAGATTGTACTTGGCATATGGTAGACATTAGTTCATTAAAATATTCAGACTAGCAGATGCACACGTTTCAGGATGCTAGGGAAAATATTAATTTTAAGAATTAAAAACTCCTGAGACTTTAGAAGTTTTACAATTATTTGTTCTCAAAGTTCTCTAATGGGCAAATTGGAGACATTTCATTCTCTGTCTGTTCAGACACTGCTGATTATAGCTGAAATGTGCTCAAATTCTGCTACTAAGGTAAACCTGGGAAGAAGAGAATGAATAGAGAAACATGCTATAAAATCCTTGTAATTACATTTTATGTAAGCATTTGAAATGAAGACACACTACTGCAAGGTCTAAAGATAGAAGACATTTCACATAAAATATTTTAAATGGTTTTAAAATATGAAACAATATACATATATCTAAAGCTATTGTTTTATACTCTTTTTAAAGGGGATGCCAACATCTTATCAATTCCACAATCTATTACTGAATGGCTTTTCTATTGTAACTTTCCTTTTCAGAAAATAAAGCTCGAAGAGACCAGGCAAAATCCTAAAGTACTACTCAAAGCAAAGCCATAGAATTTGACATAGAGAATAAGAATCAGTTTCATGTAATTATTTTTATTTTATTTTATTATATATTTTTAAAGCATAGGTGAAAGGACTTCTAACTTTTTTAAAATGTTTATTTATTTTTGATACAGAGAGAGAGAAACAGAGCACGAGTGGGTCAGGGGAAGAGAGAGAAAGAGACATAGAAACTGAAACAGGCTCCAGGCTCCATGCTCTCAGCACAGAGCCTGACACAGAGCTTCAAACACACAAAGTGTGAGATTATGACCTGAGCCAAAGTCGAACACTTAACCAACTGAGCCACTCAGGCGCCCCTGTAATTACTTTTATTTAAGTTTAAAATGGAAAAAAACTCCTCCCCCCTTCCTTCTTTTTGGTGGGAGATGAATAGACAAGAAAGGAAGAATGAAGGAAAGGTTGGAAAAGAAAATAAAGAATAAAAAAGAAAGTAAGGAATAAAGGAAGTAAAGGATATTTCTTTTTACACCAAATAAAAGGAAAAGACAAGCAATAATTTGAACTCATTTTATTTATAAAAGGGAATTTCTATTTTAGCATATGTATTTAATCATAACTAATAGTGTTTATGAAAATGGTTTGAGTAAGCATGAGGACTGAACATTTGTGTTTAATTCACTTACACCAAATATATATGCATATATAGTCATTATATGGGACTGGGTGAACAGTCTGTCATATTTATCTGTCATTTTTAAGAAACGTGTGTGTTTGTGTGTGTATGTGCATGCATTCACAATAAGTCTAGGAAGAGTATTTTCTTCAATCAATAGATAGCAATTTTGAGGCATCCATCCCTGAAATCAAATATCAGATGAAGCTGATTGTCAGAAATGACTACAATCCAAAAATGTGCCCTTGAGAGCACTATAATACAACACTATCAGGATTGGTAGTGGAACTCACATAGCTAGAAAACAAGCCATTTGCATGACCTAAGGAACATCGTCAAAGATGGACTCTGGCATTCTGGAAGAACACCAAAGCCAGGGACACGGTAATAAAAATTGTACTGATTGTCAGCAGCATAGACATCATTCACACTGAGAAAATACATTCTAACAGTTAAGCTGATAAATCTCTACTTTCCTCAGTAAACATAAGCAGATGACCAAGAATTACCAAATATTTGAGGAAAACAAAAACAATGAATAGAACTAACCCCAAGGCTAAACAGAAGGACATTTTTAAATAAGAACAATTAATATCATCAGAAAAGAAATTTATGGATAAGGAACAGATTGTTGAGGAAAAAATAAACAACTCTCTTTTTGACATTTAAACTCATATTTACTGAAAGAAACCTCACCTTAAGAGATGGGATGACTAGTATAATGGAAATATGGAAAATTGAACCAGGGGAACACTGAACCAAGGAATTATTTTCAAAGACAGTTATAAAGACACAAAGTAGAAAAAGTTAAGAAACCAGAAAATAGTTCCAGGAGTTCCAACAGCCATCAGTAGGACAACCAGAAAGAGAGAACAAAGAAAAAGTGGGAGTGGATGGTTGGAGAAGTGGTTAATAAAATAAATAAAGTTATAAAATTTCCCAGAACTGAAGATTTAAGTCTTTTATCTAAGAGCCCTTTAAATGCAAGTTGAATAATAATATGCAATAGTACTTAAAAAAATCTAATTTTAGAAATATCCTGGCAAAATTCATTCTTTTAATAATTTATTTTTTTAATGTTTATTTATTTCTTTTTGAGGATGGGGAGGGGCAAAGAGAGGAAGACAGAGAACCCCAACCAGGCTCCACACTATTGGTGCAGAGCCCCAATGTGGGGGGCTTGATCTCATGAACTGTGAAGTCATAACCTGAGCCAAAATTGATTTGGACCTCCAACAACTGAGCCACCCAGGCACCCCATTCTTTTCATATATTAATATCAATATTTATTTTAAAGTAAAAACCCCAGATATCTTCCTTAACACTTTACTCTGTTCAAATCCTATTATTCTTTTTAGAAGTAATTATGTTTAACAGTTTGGTATATTTCCTTCCTGAATTTCTCTTATAATATACAAGGTTCACAAAATGTATGCATGTGCACATACATACATATGTATCACACTCAACATTTGATTTTAGAAATTCAAACCCATTAGAAATTACAAAATATATTAAATTCAGCAGAAGTAATTACAATGAATAAAACCAATACAAAATGATGTCCAGCCTTACTATCATCAGAAAAATGCAAATTAAAATGCATGAATATATATATATATAAAGTTGTTTCTTTGAACATTCTTGAAAAGCCAGAAATGAATTTGGAAAACATACATGTCCATCAAAAGTGGAAAGTTTGGGGCGGCTCAGTAGGTTAAATGTCTGACTTCAGCTCAGGTCATGATCTCCTGGTTCATGGGTTAGAGCCCAGTGTCGGGCTCTGTGCTGACAGAGCCTGCTTCAGATTCTGTCTCCCTCTCTCTCTGCCCCTCTCTCGCTGGCTCTCTCTCTCTCTCAAAATTAAATAAACATTAAAAAAATTAAAAAGTAGAAATTAAAAAAAATGTGTCGATACATACTATAGAATGATGTCTACCTATTCAAATAAATTAACTAGATATACAACTTAAATAACTTAAAGATTCACTGTTAAGTGACAAAAGCTAGTTGTGGAGCAATATGAATATCCATGTATATGTAAACTCACAGAAACAACTTTAAAAGAACCCACACCTAATAGGTAGCAGTGTTCACTCAGAGAATGAAGTGGGATTGGGAAATTAAAAGCCAAAAGGTGGTAGCTGGTAACCAGGACCTGGCGATTATTTGTTACTCCTTCATAGAATTACAATAGGAATTTCAGTTATTTTCTTGTGTTGGGTACTTAAGTCTCTTACCAGAAAGGCTCATGTCAAAGTAGTGAAAAGGAGAATTGTCCCTGGCTAAAAATCCAATGACAGGCCAATTATGTGCATCTGTCTATTTCTCCCTCTCTCTCTATCATTTATCATCTTTCTTCCTTTTTCTTTCTTAATTATTCGTTCAGTTATAAATCTTAGATAATTTGGGTTAATTTAATTTATTTGAATAGCAGTATAGAGATGAAACTTTCCATCAGAATGCTTCCTAAGAGGATAATTACATTGATTTTATTACTAGAAAATGCAAAATGAATTAGGAAAATGTGAGGCTGTCTCATCACACATGCACAATATACTGTTTCCTCAAATATTTGCTTTAATGGATGCTATGCATTTTCCCTTACGTTCTCTATATCTGAAATCCTCTTCCCTTATTCCAGATTATCAAAACCTTTGTCTCTCTTCAGAATTTAACTCACATATTGCTTTTATTCCAAAATACACTTTAAACCTTTCTCCTTATTGTTTGTTCCCATGGTGAGCTTATATGCTCATCAAATTCAGCCTTATGAAATAGTTATATTTCACCAATTTATTACTTGTACCAAATTCAGCCTTACTGAAATAGTTAAAATATGCTGAACATTTGTTATGTTTCATTCACTGTGTTGTGCACTTCTCGTATATCATCTCTCTTAGTCCTTGCAAGTCTCCTATGAGATATGGGTTTAGAATTTTAGAAATTTATAAATTTCAAGTAATTTCCCCCCTTTTTATTAATCTAGGAAAACATAAGTGTTCTCTTCATCTAGCATTTAACACTTAGCTAAAGCCAAGCCCACAGCACATTCATGAAATCCTTGTAGATATTCACATTGTTCACATCGCGGCCAACAAATGTTCCTCTCAGATTACAATCTGAAAAATTAGCTAATGTGAATGTACACTATCATCTTAATGGTATGTTGAGGGGGCTGGAGGCTACAGCAGTGTCAGCCAGGAAACTCCATTTCTGTATTATTATTTCATTATCCATGAAACCTTGTAGTCAGTGGCCCATTTCATATTCGAGCTCTTTGTCTTGCCTAACAGGGCTGAGTTGGAACTATGCCTAGTCTATGGAGTGGCCCTGATGCCCACTCTGTCATAAAGAAACCCTTCCATTTTAAGAAGATCCATGATGTTGGCTTCTTTTTTTGTAAGCATTGCATGGGCTTGCCATGTTTGTTCTTGAATTTTTGGCTTGTTTCTACCTTTCTGCTTTATGAATAATATTGTTAAAAGCATTTGTATATAAGTTTTTGTATGGGTATATATTTTCATTTCTCCTGGGTTATACCTAGGAGTGAATTGCTAGGTCATATGTTATCTTATGTTTAATAATTTGAGAAACTGCCAGGCTGTTTTCCAAAGTGGCTGCATCATTTTACATCCCCATTGATAGTGTATAAAGTGTCCTGATTTCTGCACATATTCACCAACAGTTGTAACCTGATTTTTTTTATGAATGGTTTATTGTCAAGTTGGTTTCCATAAAACACCCAGTGCTCAACCCCATAAGTGCCCCCCTCTGTGCCCCTCCCCCTCCCCCCACATCCATCAGTCCTCAGTTTTTGACAAAAACTGATTTTTTGATTCTTATCATCTTAGTAGGTTTGAAATGGTGCCTCACTGTGGTTTTGACTTACATTTTCCTGATGATAAGTGATATTGACCATGTGCTTGTTAGACATTTACATATATTCTTTGGAGAAATGTTTATTCATATCCTGTGCTCATTTTAACACAATTAGGTTGTCTTTTGATTATTGAGTTGTAAGGTTTTTTTTATGTATTTGAGACACAAGTTGGTTTCAAGTTGCTTCTCCCATTCTGTGGGTCTTTTCACCTTCTTGGTGGTACCATTTGAAGCACGGAAGTTTTTAATTTTGATCAAGTCCAAATTATCTATTTTTTCTTTTGTTGCTTGGGTTTTTGGTGTAATATCAAAAATCCTTTCCTGGGGTGTCTCGCTGGCTCAGTCAGCAGAAGATGTGACTCTTGATCTTGAGGTTGTGAGTTTGAGCCACACACTGGGTGTGGAAATTATTTAAAAATAAAATCCTAGAAAAACTCCTTTCCCAAATCCAAAGTCATTAAGACTTACTCCTATGTTTTGTTTTGTTTTGGTTTTTGTTTTGTTTTGGTGTTTTTGCTCTTACTTTAGGTCTTTGGTCAATATTGAGTTAATTTTTGTACATGGTATGAGGTAAGGATCCAACTTCAATCTTTGGTACAAATACTTCTAAGTACAATATTGAATAGAAGTGGCAAAAGCAAACATATTTGTATTATTCATGAAATTAGAAGGAAAGCATCACTCTTTCACCATTAACTAAAATGTTAGCTATGGGTTTTTCATAGACATCCTTTATCAGGTTGAGGAAGTTTCCATCTATTCCTGGTTTGTTGAGTGTTTTTATAGTAAAAGGTGTTGAATTTGGCCAAACGCTTTTTCTGCATTTTTTAAAATGGTCATGTGATATTTGTTTTCTATTACACTGATAGAATGTATTACATGAATTGATTTTCAGGTGTAAAACCAACATTTCACCCCTGAAATGGTATGGTCATGGTATATAATTCTCCATAAGCTGATGGATTTGGCTCACTAGAATTTTTGCAGATTTTGGCATTTACATTCATAAAACACATTGATCTGCAGTTTTAATTTCCTTTATGGTGTCTTTGTTTTTAGATATGTTTTTAAAATTTTTATATTATAATATGGATTATGAAATATGAATACTGTAATAATAAGACTAGATCTTATTGAGCATTGAATCTATGCCAAGAGATCTATTCATTACTTCACAGATATTTAAACCTCACACAAAAACTATGTGTTAGGTACTGTTATTTTCTCCATTGTTAAAATGAAAAGACAAAAGCAAAACAAAATACAAAGGAACAAAATCCTGAGGCTTAGAGAGGTAATAAACTTGCCCAAAGTCACAAAGCTAATTATGGGCCATGTGGAGACTAGACCCAGTGTGCTTGTCTTCAGATCTATGATCTAAATATGCTCATGAGTAGATCAAGATAGACCACTTAACATTTTTTGATTCTGATAAAAATTACTTACCATTTAATAATGATTTAACATTCATTTAATCTCATAACTTAACATCATAAATAATGCTTTACAATTTTATAATGCTTTGAACTTCTGATTTTTTCTTCTATTTTTCTCCTTTCCTAAGTTTTCTAAGATTCATGCTTATTTCAAGTTGGTTTTTGATGATTTTGGAATATTTTCCTTTTTTTCATGATCTCCAGTGACATTTGGGGAAGCAGTAGGAGATCTGTGCTATTCTTCTGGTATGGTTAGCAATGCAATTACATACCACAGAATTAGGGGTACAAGGACACTAGCAGAGAAAAAGTGTTACTTCTACACTAGAGAAGTATTATACATTAGAGGCAAAATGTCAAATCATCCAGTATTTTCTCTAAATAGGTATATTATTAAATTTTTTTTCTGGTGAAGGCCTCTGTATTATAATACAAAGAAAACTTACCAGATGGGTTGATTCAAAACTGAGCTATAAAAAGATAATCATGGAAATTATAGTAAGGACTGGGTATATGATGATATCAGGGAATTATTTTTAATTTGCTAGTTGTGACAAAAACACATTGGTTCTGTAAGGAAATGGCCATGTTTTTGGAAATGCATGCTAAATTATGTGTTTTGAAATAAAATGTTTTGATGATAACTTAGGAAATGGAAGGACATTGAAACAGGTGACAATATACATTTTCAAATGCAGAATATGGATGATTAAATAGTGATTAATTTCCTCTACTTTTGTGTTTATTTATAAATATTCACAGTTAATGATAGTGAAAATGTAATCTTAAAGTTCAGTTTTCTTACTCATAGAATGAAGATAGTAATAGTTGCCATATTCAGGATTCAAAGAGATTATGCTTGAATACTTTCTAAGTTTTATATACCTCACAAATAATTGCTTAATTTATTTTAGTGATTCAAAAAATATTGATAGGTAGCCAATTCATAAAAGTAGTGGTTCCTTGAAAGGATATAAAAGTATGGATGGCAGACTCCTGACCTTGAGAGAATTTATAGTCTATTCGAATTCTAAAGTCTGCAATTCCTGGAGAGAAGAATATTTAATATCTTAAATAAATATTAACATGAATTTTCTTTACCCTAATTTGTAGTAAAATAACTTAAGTCTTAACCATAAGGAACCATAAACAAAGAGTCATATGAGAAATGTTGGATTGAATTCAACCTGACCAGAGACTTGGAGAAGTTAATAAAAGTGAGGACAGGTAACATTTTAAAAATCAGATACATATATCATTCTATATATTGTACTATTATGTAGTATGTACTATATGATTACATCATATATACTATTATCATATGTACTATGTAATCATATGTACTATATGATTACAATCACAATCCCAGCTGAAGTATTTGAAGTATTCAAAACCATCACTGGATGCCAAAATATCTAAATGAACAGATTAGAAAACACTGATTGTATTTAATTAAAGGGCAAGTTCAAATTTTTGATCCCCCGTGAGCTAGTTTGACACTCTTAGCAACTGCATCTGCACACACACTTTCACAATTCAAAGGGCACTGCATCAGGGTCTCCATGCCTCCTCTTACTATGCCTTCTAGACCTTCTTAATGTGATCTGTTATACTCAGTTTCTTCCTGTATGCCAAAAACCTGGATTTAGCCTCTGACTGTCACTTCTATATCTAAGTCTTAGCTTAATGGTCTATCCTGAATTATTTGATTTGGCTTTGGCCCTAACAACTATTTTTAGAACAACCTGGGCTTTAAATCTCTGTAGTGCAAAGTGAGCCATTCCTATTCCATCCCACCATCTGAGAGACAAACTTCAAACTTTCTCATCCCCCAAAGGGAAATTTGGAAAAAGAGCCACATTATTTTGCTTACAAATAGCCTTTTTAGATTTCTAGCAGATTATTTTCATGATTAAGTTGTTTAATAATTTAGTAGCTTGAGTGTATATGCTCAAACTTTACTTCAAAATAGAAAATTCGCAACCAACTCATGTGACATTATACTAGTGGTTTCTGGTGTGTGTGTATGTGTGTGTGTGTTTTCTTGCTAAATTTTATGAAGACACTGGACAAATATGAAAGGTTAGAATAATTCACAAAACAGTTCAGAACCCAAGAAGAAATACTTTGCCTGAATCTGGGAAGAATTTCCAGCACATTTTAAGTCAAAAGAGCAAGATTTAGATAAATAATTAATTGCATAGTGATGTACTTGTGCTCATGAAACAAAGCCATCTTGACTGAGGGAAAATAAATTTAAAGACTCATTTCCTCTCTTGGTGCCTTTCCCTCATATCAGACACTTAAGATGTGTATTTATCAAACAACTGGAGCCATACCTCTCTTTCATGAGCATTGTTTTGGAAGTAATGACAGTCCTACTTTTACTTCCATCTTTTTCTGTCTTTTGGGAAATAACTCCAAGCAAAATCAGGAAATAAAGATATATGATGGGTAATGGGAACAGACAATGTTACCTGGAAAGCAAACTCCCTAAAATATATTCCTACTTTGGGGATACCTTTTAGGAATATAATTTTTCACTTTTATATCAGATCAATTATCAAAGAAGCAATAAGCAATGAAAAGAGAATGGCATGTAAATATAGAGGAACATAATAAAATTAATGTTCAATAAAAGTAGAAATTGAGATGTAGATGATATGAATAGACCTGTCTTCTAAACGACAAGCCATCAACATTCCAGGAGATAGAGACAGTGACAGTAGCCAATGAATCATCAAGTAGCCAAGAAACATATTTCTGAAGAGTATTTAATATAGAAACTGGAAGAAAAACTCAATAAATCATTCTGTGTTTCCCAAAGAAAGCAAGAAAACAGGCCTCTGAAACACATTAAAAATAAAACAATAACAACAAACATAAATACCAAATTAGGATCAGGGACTGTGTTAAGTGCATTAGATACATTTTGTCAGTTAATAAACAGAAATAATGGAAAAAACAGTCCGAAATAAAGGCCAACTGTATATAATAATCTAAAAACCTGGTGGGGCTCCTGGATGGCTCAGTCAGTTGGGCGTCTGACTTCAGCTTAGGTCGTGATCTCACAGTTCGTGGGTTTGGGCTTACGTCGGGCTCTGTGCTGACAGCTAGCCCAGAGCCTGGAGCCTGCTTCAGATTCTGTGTCTCCCTCTCTCTCTGACTCTCCCCTGCTCATGCTGTCTCTCTCTCTCTCTCTCAGAAATAAATAAAACATTAAAAAAATCAAAGGGAAACAAAAAATCAAATTGTCTCAACAACTAGAGCCTAGGCAAGGAGATTAAAACTACAATAGAAAAATTAAACTCCACATTTACAATAATAGAGAATAACAACATTGTTGTGGAAACAGAGGAGTTGATGTGGAAGAAACTCTATTAGACTGAAAAGAAATTTGGATAAAAACTGTAATGGTTAGCCACAGATAACCTTCAGCGTTAGCACCTTCATACTAAAGTTTATACCAATCTTCTTTTTTCTATTCTGATAGTAAATTATTCTTATAATTTAATGTACCTTCTTGATAGTTTCACTTTCTCTGCCCTCTTGACTCTAGTACATAGTTTTAATATTTTATGATTGCATAAATCACCTTCAATTAGGTTTTAAAATTTATTTTTCTTAACTACTGAACATATTTGCAAATATGGCTTATCCACTGCATGACAAAACATTTAGAACTTTGAGTTGTATTTTGGGTTCAAGTCCCTCATAGGATGTTGTATGGGATTGCTGTAGATTTTGGTCAAGTAACTTAAAGTCTTTGTGCCTCTGCTTTTCCATGTGTAAATAATGTAAACAATAACTTCCTTAATTGTCACTCATCACTTTTTTGAAGTTTGGAGATCCAAATCCTGTGAAGCATTTGTTGAACTCTATGACTAATTAGGCACTACTATTATTCACTCGCATAGTAGACTACACCACATTCATCACACAGGAAAATATCTTTTAAAGCGTATATGACCTAGGCTGGACTTTATGTTTTTTTGGAGAGAGAGAGCATGTGTGTGCACACAGTGTAAATTCTGACATGGAGCTTGATCCCACAACTCTGGGATCATAACCTGAGCCAAAATCAAAAGTTGGATGCTTAACTGACTGAGCCACCCAGGCACACCATAGACTATATGCTTCTGGAAGCTAAAGTACATATCTATCTTATACGTTCAATACCCAGAGCTTTGTCCAGAGTAAATGTTAAAAATATTGAACAAATGAAATGATAACTACAAGGATAGATGAATTTAAAACTTTTGATAGGACACTANGCACTATGTGAAACATCAGTGGTGAGAGTGGACATCCCTGTCGTGTGATAGGACACTAATTTTAAATATCATATAAGAAAAAAAGGGAAATCAAATAATAATCAATTTATCGAGAAGCCTCTATTTCCCAATCCATAGGGACATGATGAAAGAAAATGAAAGTTTATTTGACTCCTACATGCGGGTGATCTTGTAGAACTATCCATCACCAATTCAGCATTTGATAGCAGCCTGTATTAATGGTAATTATTTATAGATGATAATTGTTTACAAATTCTGTCATTTTTCTTCTAAAAGGTTATGTTTACTCAAGTCTATAAGATTGTGACATGTTAATAAACTTAAAGAGTGAAGTGAACTCAAAGCTTAGCCTCAGCTCCATTTCTAAAGATAAGAAAGGCTGATATTAAGGCCAAAGTAATATTTGAGCCAGGGTTTTAGAACAGAATAAGATTAAAGTGACAAATAGTTGATGTTCACTTTAGATTATTTTTAAATTGTGTGTTATCCATGGAATAATGCTCTCCCCAAAGATGTTCATGACATAATTCCCAGAACCTTTGACTATGTTATATTACATGGCAGCCAAGGACTTTGCAGATGTAATTGAGAAATTAGAACTTGGTGCCCTGGGTGACTCAATTGTTTATGTGTCTAACTCTTGATTTCAGCTCAGAAAATGATCTCATGGTTGGTGAGTTCAAGACCCACACTGGGCTCTGCACTGGCAGGGTGGAGCCTGCTTGAGATTCTCTCTCTCTCCCTCTCTATCTGCCCCTCCTTCACTTGTGGACACATGCTTGCTCTGTCTCTCAAAATAAATACATAAACTTTTCAAAAAAGGAGGTTATAGACCTTAAGATAAGGACACAATCATGTATTATCCTAACTTGACTCAATCTAATTACATGAGCCCTTAAAACAGAGAACTACCTCAGGATGGAGTCAGGTGAGATGTGGCATAAAGAGAAGTCAGCAGGATTAAAATTATGAGAAGGGTTTGGTATTCGTGAAAATGGAGGGGACAACATGATGAGGAATGCAGATGACTTTAAAGAGCTGAGAGATGTTCCTGGCTGAAAGCCAGCAACAGGACAGGGGCCTCATCCTTGTAACCATAAAGAAGTAAGTCTGCCAACAACCTGAATGTGCTTGAAAGCCTATTGTTCCCAGAGCAGACTGATGAGAGCCCAGGCAAGCTGGCATGTTAATTTTGGACATGAGAAACCCAGAACAAAGCTCACCTGACTTCTGACTTACAGAACTATGAGATAATAAATTTATGTTGTAAGTCACCTAGTATGTAGTGGTTTGTTATAGCAACAATGGAAAATGAATACACTGTATTTATACTGAGAATGTATATTTAGGCCAATTTTACTCTAGGTGTAGAGCTACTAAATCTCTCTCTTTAGGCACTATATTCCTTGAACTTTTTGTGTGATATTTCTCATCATCTGAAAGATAAGAACTCTAGGGAGGAGAATGAGTCTAGGGAAAAGGTTTCAAGAAGCCTGTTTATTAAGCTTTCAGTATATGCATTAGAGAAACGGGTTAAAAAGATAACCCTTGGCACACCCTTATAATCTGGCCTAATTTCCTATGGTTAAGAGTCCACATAAAGGTTTTGAGGCAACAGTAATAAATACAATAGCAGAAATAACATTTGTGCATTGGCCCAGAGTCTTCTTAATGCATATTGCTCTTGGGAATCTGAATTGGTAGTAGGTTGTTGGTTTAAGATTCAGATTTTGAACTCCCAGTCACCTTTTTTCCATGTGTTATATGTACATTGATCCCACTGGAAAAATGTACAATTCTAAGTTTTTAAGATAAATTATCTTTGCTCCCTCACACCATGTAATTTTTAATTCCTGGAAGATTCATCAACACACAAAGAAAATTTTAAAATTATGGCTCAGGAAATCACCCATTTGTCCTTGGTGTGCTGAATCTTTTGAGGCACCTGAATATGCCACAGACAACGTAGGAATTCATTCCTGAAACCCTAAGTATAAAGGGATAAAATGAGTAGGCATGAGATGTGTCTGTGAGATAGACCTTTCAATTAGAATGTAACTTACAAATAATTAATTTTTACTTATATTGTTTGTAAGGAAGAAACTATGTGATGGGAAAATATAATTTTCAAAATTATAATAATGAGTATAATTTAAACTGTAAGTCAGAAAATTAAATACTTTAAAATAGTATTATTTCTAATTATTGATAAGTACAACTAAAAATGTTTTCTTAGGTATTTTTATATGGTGTCCATTATCCCAGGCATTTTAAGGGGAAGAGAAACACAATGGAGCTAATGAAGAAGAATAAAGTTTATTAAATTCTTAAATTCCCTTACTTGATTCTTAAATAATGAGTGATTCTCTGTGTCTCCTATTACTGATAAGGAACATGGCTTATCATGAACCAATACCTTTCCTTAAGGTAAATATATATAGCTTTTAAGTAGTAAAAACAATGATTCTAAGGCTCACTTTCTCCTAAATCCATGCTTTATCCAAGATGAATCCTAGTTTATGACTTTAAGGAACTTAAAATTTAATCATTAATATAAAATAACTAAAAATTAAAATAAAACCAAAAGAATATAGTGCTAAAGACAAAAAAGGAAGAATATAGTTCAGTACTATATACATCTACTCATTCTTTCATGTATTAATTCATCCCCATCCACAAAATTTTGGTTGATTACCTATTATTGTGACCTCTTTTCTAATCATTAGGATGAAACAGAGAATGAGGCAAATTCTCTGCCACATTGAGATTACATTCTGGTGGGGGAATTAGACACTAAAGATAATAAAAGAAGTGCATAATATAAACTCCTATATAGGATCTAAGAAGACAAATCAACCAGGTGTATCAGTCAGAATAACAGTACTAACAAACTACCTCTAAAATCAGAGTTGCTCAAAACCCAAATAACTATTTCTTGTTCATTCTACATGTCCTTTATGTGGAAGCAGGAGAATTCTGTTCTCTATAGTCAGAATCCAGAATAACTGTGCACACACCACCTCAAATATTGGTAAGTACAATGTCCAAGGGAAAAGAGTTCAGAAAGGTCTTTAAAAGGCAATTAAATCCTCTATCGGGAAATAAAGATATCAATTCCATAACATATTGGCCAGAAGTTCATATATCTTACCCCTGAGACTCCAACACAAAGTGCCAAAAAAGTATAATGCTTCAAATGAGAGAAATGGGGGAGAATTGGAAATTTGTGGTGAATAGCACTACTATGAGTTGAATTATGTACCTCCAAAAACACATTTTGAAACTCTAACCCCTCGTACTTGTGAATGTGACTCTGTTTGGAAATAGCCTTTGAAGGTATAATCAAGTTAAGATCAGACTGTTAGGGTGGCACCTGATCCAATATGAGCGGTGTCCTTATAAAAAGAGTATAATTATGACACAGAGAAACACAGGGAGAATGTTGTATGAAGATACAGCAGTTATTGGAGTGATGCACCTACAAGCCAAGGAATGCCAACAATTGCCCACTGTCAGCAGAGGCTAAGAGAGATGCATGGAACGGTCTCTCCCTCAGAGCCCTCAGAACAGACTAACCCTGATTCCTTGATTTTACATGCCTTGTCTTCGAAAGTAGGAGAAAATAAATACCTGTTCTTTTAAGCTACCTAGTTTATGTGGCTTTGTAATAGCATCCCTACAAGTGCTAATGATTATCAAAGAGTAAGATTAGTACCAGGAACAGCTAATGAGTAACCAAAGGTTTTCTTTAAGAAGGAGCCATTTAAGCAGAAACCTGAAAAAGAGAGGGAGGGAGTCTTGCTAAAATCTGAGAAAATATGCAGTTGGCGTCAATTACTTTGACATTCACATTGTACATAAGACTCCCTATACAAAACCAACCTGAGTTCACAAACTATATACTAGAGAGAGAGAAAAAAAAAGCCTTTTCTAGGACTTCCTAGACTTATAGGTTCCAGAAGAACATAAAAGAGAAATTGCATTTGGTTTGCTTTTCCATTTTGCATAGTCCATGAATTGTTGTTGGTATATATTAGAGGTCAATAATTACATGTTTGAATCAAAGGACTCTCAAAGTTAAATAAGAAGAAATTCTGGCTCTGAAATTTAAGCCTGGAATCCTTTTAACAGGGGAAATGTTTCTTACCTTACTCCTTAATAGGGTAGATTAGATTTTTAGATATATATTTTATTTTCATTATATTTGAATTAAACAGTTAAAATAAGATAATAATTAAGATCTTAATTCATATCTTTCTCAAAATAATCTGTAAAAGTTATTTAAATAGATAAATACTAGGTCTGAGAAAAGCAGATGTAATTATTTTGAGTAAGATATGAATTAAGAAGTTGGGAAAATATAATATTCTTCCAAGTCTGGGAGGAAAAGCTCTTCTATTAGTTTAAGTGTCAAGTTGAGGTAAGCTACTGTAAGTGCTGATGAGCTATAACGCATGTGAAATCGTCAGGTTAGACTGTTAGAAGTTCTTGGGGGTCAACTTCTTCAAACACCGTTGGGGAAATTTTATAAATATTTTTCTGATTTAAGCAAAATTATGATGACATAGTCCAATCTTAGGAAAGGGTATGGACATGTCAAATGTAAGAAAAGTCATGTGCAGTAATTGGAGAATTTGCTCATTTTATTACTTGATAATTCTTGTTATTGTTGGTACAGTTATATTGATGTAAATGCAGTGTTGTACCTTAGGAAAAACATGATAATGTCACTAGCTGGCTCATTAGATTTGCAATTATAATTGCTCAGACTCCCTTGTGGCAGCCAGCACAGTTGGTTTTTAGAAAAATTATTTGTCTACTTGGGCGCTAGTATTGTTGTTGTTTCTAATTTCACTTACACAAAAAAAATTCAGTTCCCAGAAATTAGTTTTAACAACTTGCTGCAAACGCTTAAATTAAATAAATTAAGCACACAATCACTTTCTGCTTAAGAGTTTTCCATAACACAAACTATTTTTTGGCAATGTTTTAAAATGTCAATTCTTATTTTAATTTTTAAAGTTCAACACTTTCACAGTTTGACATTAAACTAAGATTTTCAGTGGTTGGAGTCTTCTAGAAAATTTGTTTATATTGGGGGCCTGGACTAACTAACTATTCAATAACTATTACTATATTGTAATGAGGCTTTACCTTTAGATTATCCCTGGGAGGATTTTGTTCTATGGGAGTTTGTTAATTGACTTTTAAAAAAAAATTTTAGTGTTTGTTTATTTTTGAGAGAGAGAGAGAGCATGAGCTCGGGAGAGGAGGGAGACATAGAATTTGAAGCAGGGTCCAGGCTCTGAGGTGTCAGCACAGAGCCCCACTTGGGGCTCAGATTCATGAACCGTGAGATCATGACCTGAGCCAAAGTCAGACGCTTAACCTACCCCTGTGCCCCTGTTAATTGACTTTTAAGAAGCCACACTTCCTCGTATTCAGCCCCTGAGTCATCAACTCCACTTGAGTGGGCTTGGTCTATGGTCTGCTTTGACCAAAAGGATGCCACAGAAGTGATAATTGTGTCAATTACCAGGCTAAACTTAAAAATGCCTGAAAGCTTCTATTTTTATACTCTTGAGATCCTTAGCTCTTCTTGTGTAAAATTCTTCTATTTTGCTAGAAGGACAAGTGGACACAAGAAAAGTTTTGAGAGAACATGGAGAGAAGGAAAAGCCCAGCTGCCCCATTGTCTAGCTGAGGCTGGCCCCTAGCTGACCCATTAGCTGAATGTACCCTTATGAATGACTATTGGCTAGAATAACAGAACTGCCCAGCAGAGCTCTGATTGTCTAATCATGAGCAGATAACACAGTTGTTTGGAACCACTAAATGTGGGTGTGGGTTGTTATGCAGCAATAGAAAACCAAATGATTTACAGTGTGGAATTTGCATTTAAACACAAACACTATGTTAGATTTATAAAATCTTGAATGGTCTTTTAGTGGTATGCTGTGAATGTGAGGTAGGAAAGCTGATGGGGCTCCATTTTAGAACAGCTCCATCTCTGCTGTTTTTCTGCGAGGCCCCATTCACTCATGATCGGTATTTTGCCCTCGAATAATGCAAAGGATGAAATGTTCCCATTTCAAGAGAGAAGCAAGAAAGTTAGTCAATCTTTGAGTTTTGTCCTATGCCCCAAATACCTAAGAAGAGCCAGATCCCAAACATGTTCCAGGACATTAGCTTCAAACACACCTCAGCTGATGCTGGCATCAATACCCCCTACCTTCAGTACTTTATGGAATGACATTCATTGTTCACCTGACACTGGCTTGTCTTTGATCAGACCCTACCCTGGATTCCTGAAGAAACACCTACACTAGACCCCTTTCCAATATAAATCTCTAACCACAAACAACAATGAGACTCATTCTCTTTTTCCTTTCCAATTCTCCCAGACATTCCACCTGTTAGTCTCTGTCACTCATACTATTCAATCAATTCTGTTTTCACTTTCTCTGGCTCATGTTTGATTTCTACCTGTGTGTGAGAAGCAAGGGAGATGATTCATTTTTATAAAATACCAAATAAAAGGTATGCTGTCTAGTTAATAGTAGGTTTATAACCTATTGGAAATATGTACAAACTCTCCTTACTACAGAGTCCCAAACCTTTAGACACTTCACTTCCTGGTTCTTCTTTCCCTCTCCACTTCACAGGCTTATTTTCACAGGCTTTGCAATGAGCATGTGCAAAAGAATAAAGGGAGGAGGGACTGAAAGTCTCTGTATCACCTAAGGGAATGTATGTTTGTTCCAATCAGACTACTTTTTGCCTTATGTGGGTATAGGCGATGTCTGGGTAAGATTATAACGTCTTTAGTACTCAATCAATGAGGAACCAGGGGAGGGACTTGCACATTAATAAATTGTCTGCTGTAACTGCCAGTGCACCTGTCCATTAGACACCTACTCCTGCAAGAACATTGATTAAAGCCTCGCTTCACTGTGCTCTGGGTCTTTGTGTCCTTCTTTTAATTGGATCAGTGGGCTTATTTCTCACAGGTATGAAGCCAAGGACCCTCTTGGCTGGTTCTATGGGACTCTTCCCTGGCTTCTCATACCCAGACTGTCTGCATCAAATAAATTTGTGAGTTAGGGTGGATTTGCAGTGTGGCTAAAGACCTTCATTCTCTTTATTAGAGCAATATCCTCACTCATGAAGGCCTACCAAAGAAAGTACTCTCTGGCCACTTTTCTGGAACAACCTGGTGGTATAGAACATGTCCCATAGTGCCATCTACTTTTGTTTTAGCCACTGGACCCCCTGAAAGAACAGCCATTCTTTGACTGAATGGCAAAGATTTATCTTGTGGCAGATCCAGTGTTTCCCAGGGACCCTAACCTGTACACTTTCCACATGTCATTCCTGTAGTGATGAGAACCACAATCTAACCAAAAGACCTTGCCTTTTACTCTCCACTGGGTATTGGGTCAACAACAAATATCATTAAAATTTCACACATCAAATATCATTGGTGAATCTGTTTCTCTATTAGTGAGGACCCACTCAGAAGGGAGACATTAATAAAATCCACTTTATTCACTTCAGAAATAAGAAAAGTATATCTAATTAAAGCATAACAGAAGTTATAAAAAATAATTTTGGAGCATGGGCTATTACCCACTGAAAGCATACCACATTATAAAAAAAAAAGAGAACAACCTGAAATCATGTAGATTTGTAGCAGGCAGGACCTTCCCCCACTGAGCCTCTCTATAATTATCTATGTTGTGATAATGAAAATATTTAATCCCGCAAAAAAAATTAAATTGGTAGTTAGCAGCAAATGTAGTCAATAGGCATGCCATGGGGAAATAGATGTTTACTTAAGGTGTGTGTGTATGTGTGAGGGAGGGAGAGAGAGACGTTTTTTAATGGAGATACAATGCAAGTGACCTTCAGTGTCTCTTATTTAGGAATCCCTAAATAATAATGCAAAGATCGTGATTCTTATAGCAAGAATTAAAAAGAAGTCATATAAAGTTAAATGAAAATCCATGGAACTTTAATAACTTCAAAAAGAGAAGTCTGGTTGCAAAATAGCCTAAGAAAACATACAAACAAATAAATAAATGGTCTTTTAAAAAGTTTCCTTCAAGATGTTTTTCAGATTTCCTTTATAGAATGAAATGTGTACAATGTGGGGGAGAGGGAGCATTTGGTAAATCCCTAGACTGTGCAGAGGGAAATAGGTCTTGACTCAAAAGGGAAGCAGGTTAAGGGTAGGGGAAAGGGCCATTCAACGTTTTCTTTTTTTTAAAACTAAGTTCAAAAGAACAACTTGAACAACTTGAGGGACTCATGTTAAGATGATTCTTTATCATACACTCGAAAAAAACATGTACTTAACACTCTGTTTGTCTAGGTCCCTACATCTACAATGTTAATGTCCAAATCACTTGATGATGGACGAACAAACAAATAAATAGTATGCATTGGGGAATGACGGTGCACATATCACTTTAGGACAAAGAAGACATGTAATGAGTGCAGGGATGGCCCTCTACCCTTGACAGGCCCAACTATGGAAATGATACTTAGATCTATCACACACTTGAACAAACCTGTTTTCTCTTAAAGTGTGTTTAACGGGATGATTAAATTGGAAACAGACTTCTATTTAGGTCACAGTATAATAGGAGGGGAAATGATATTAAATGTTTGTTCTAGATCCCTGTAAGTTGTCTTGTCTAGGAGAAGATACAAGTCAAAGTCAAAGATTGAATTGTTATTGTCTGTCAAGGACAAACAAAAGGCATTTACAGCTGAGGGTAAAAATCAACGTGGAGTCAGTATATCGTTCCTTACAAAATATTATTTGAGGCCAAACACAGTAAACAATATAAAGCATAAACCGTACAGTTTTTGCATATATCAAGACTTCTATTATTCATACATTTAAAGCATTCATTAAGACCTATTGTGTGTCAGATAGTGTTATACAAAACAAAAATGAAATTTTAGAATTGGAAGGAAAGATTTATTCTTAGTGACTAATAATGAAAATCAATCCATTAGCCAGGGTTAAAATTTACAGCATTAGTAGAAATGTAAAGGGTGTCATCATTAATCATCTTTATTCTTGGCTCAGATTTTTTGTCCCTCAAAATAGTGCACAATTTTCCATTCACTTCTTTCTGTTAGTGATACAGTAGAGAAACACTTTGTAAACCTGATTTGTGTCCTTTTGTAGATAACCAATGTTTTGCTGTATGTACATGCTATACATATATATGTGTATATATAACATTTATATATAAAATATAAGTATTATCAAATATTGTTATAAAAAACAAACCAGACAACACTGGATCAGAGACCATTTAAGATTATCATATTACACTAACAATTTGACCCCAAAAGAAGTTAACACAAACGCCATTATTTCCACTCACAATAAGTTAAAAGCATTTTAAAATACTATATTTCTGTAGTAGCAGTTTGAGCCTCTTTCTTTAGCAAATTTTCAACTATGGCTTATAAAGCTGTGTTTAAAATGGTTATTTATTTCCACGTATTTGTGTGTCTCTGAGTATACAAAATATATAATAATGCCACAACAGAACAGATAAATTGTCTGCATGCTAAATCTGATATATAGTGTCAGCTCCCTTCAATTCAGCATAATTTCCTAAAATCAAAAAGACTGTATGCATTGTTCTTGTTATATTAACTGAGTCGGGTAAGTCATCTTTCTCTTTTGGTAAATAATTTAAATCATTACTTTGATAATCCAACTGCACACATTTAATATGAAGTTGAAGGAAAATTTGCATGATTTTAAAAAAAGAAAACATGAGATAAGACCAGCTGTTTGGGATATGTCCTCAGATTCTCTGGGAGCATATTTTTATACTGCTTTGCCACTAGCGCACTTCTTTGCAAAATTCTGAGAATTGTTTCAATTAAGATCACTAGATAGTTATCAGAACAAATTCAGCAATCATTTTTATTTAACTTACCTCAACTTATCAGTTCTTTTGCTTTCTTGAGCTGAAATTGGCCCTCTTGCCTTTCAGTGTTTTTGGTCTTCACAAGGGCGAACTTTGACTCACAGATGAAAATGATTTGCCAGTGGGTCAGTGAATCAGTGAATATGCTTCCTTTTTCAAATCACCTGGTGTTCCACAGGGTCTGTGGAAAGGCCTGATTGCACTGCTGGATGGGTAAGAGTTTATCTGACTCTGGCATTCAACTTTTGCTACTGTGGTAGAATTTTTTACAAACTGACAGATGGTATTTGATTATATAGATCATAAAGAATAATTGGTATGTAATTATGTACTTAATGCATTTTTTATCCTTATTTTGCATGGGACAAAAAGATTGGTGCCTCCATCATACTGTAGAAATTAGAAGCACTAAGGCAAAGGCAATGGCCTTTTCCTGCTTTGAATTGGAATGTGGGATTGAGGAGAAAGGCAGGTATATTCTTAGAGTTCATTTACATATTTCTAAAGAGATTATTTTGCCATTGCAAAGGTACTTCAAAATCAATTAACCCTCTGGATTGGTAAAAATTAAAGATTAAGAGGATAATAAAAAGGATGATGAGGCAGCAAAGGATTCATTGATTTCCTCCCTCTTTATTTCCTCTTAAAGGATATTTGATACTCAATCTTCCTCCAAACATTTCTCTACATCAACAACTGTTTAACATCTTTCAAGAAGTGATTCCTATGGTTTACAATGACAAATCAGACATTCTTTTACCATTGGGGAACTTGAAATCTAGTGAAAAAGACAGACATGTAAATAAGTAGGTTCAATAACTGACAGATTCGTCCAAGGTCCAGTGTAGCCTTGTGTGAATGTAGTTAATTCTATTTAGACCTAAGACTATAAAAGGCTATTAATAGTGTGGTTCCATCCAATATGACTTTCTGCAATGATGGGAANACTGGGGCTACGTGCAGCCCGAGGTTTCTCTTAATGGAGGACTTAATTTTTGGCTCTTCAGTTTCTCAATCTGCATTGTCCAGTAAGGTAGCACGTGTGACCACTGAGCATCTGAAAAGTGCTATCACCGCAGAGAAACTGAATTTTTAATTTCATTTAATTTTAACAAAGGTAAACTTTAAATTTAAGGAACTACATGTCGCTACTGGCTACCACATTGGACAGTGTAATGATGTGATCTACGTGAGTTCTTTCTGTCTTTATTCTCATTTCTTACATTTTTATTCTATAAGTATGTGTCTGAGGCCTGCATGGCTCTCAGATAGAAGGAAAAAGTTCACTCACATTTAGAAGCCTGTTCTGTGTTTTATTTGAAGAAAAAAGGTTTGTCTATTAATGACTACATTGAACCTCACTCTTCTAACTTACTTTACTTGGTGTCATGTCAAATTCCAGACACCTGGATTTGCTTGCTCCTGTTTAGGATAGCCAGACCGGCAGATGAGAAGAATGGTTTTAGGATTCCTTATTTCCCATAGCACCATGATTATAAGTTTCTTTGGGGCAACAGATATTATGAAAGTTTAGAGATAAATGGAGGAGTTTATAATCTAAAGAGAAAAATAATTCCTAAAATATTAGTCATACTATGTACAACTTAAAAAATATGTGTTCGTTTATTTATTTTGGGAGAGAGAGAGAGAGAGGGAGAGAGAGTAAGCAGGGGAGGGACAGAGAGAGAGAGAAGGAGTGAGAGAATCCCAAGGAGGCTCCATGCTGTCAGCCTCCGATGTGAGGCTTGATCCCATGAACTGCAAGATTGTGACCTGAGCTGAGATCAAGAGTTGGGTACTTAATGGAATGAGCCACCATTCCATATGTATGACTCTTTTTATAATCCAATATCAAAAGTCATTCTATGTTTTTTTTATTGCTTATGAATTTAAAAACTTTCTCTGGATTTATTAGACTTTTGTGTTCCTTCTGTTGTGACAATTTTCTCAAGTTTTTGTCCATTGCTCAAATTGAGTATGTTTATTAAATTTTTAAGAACTTTAAAATGTTGAGACTTATAACCCTTTGTCAATCATGTTGCAAATATGTTCATACAGTTTGTCAATGGTGCGTTTTTGGGCTACAAAATATTTTAAAATTTCCCTAGTGTTGGTTTATGTATCTTGGTTTTCATTTATTTCTTTTCTAGTGTCATGCTTCGACATGCTGTGCTATATGAAGATTAGATTCCTTTTCAATAACATTTTCTTCCAGAAATGGTTTCAGTTTTTACATTTAAAGCTTTAATTTATCTGGCACTTACTATTATGTATGATGTGCAGTGTGAATCTAATGTTACTTTTCTCTCCAAATGGTTAGCCATTTGTCCCCAAAGCATTCATTAAAACATCCATCATTTTCTCCAATCTGATATAAAATGTCACCTTCATCATAAGCTAAGCTTATTATATTCTCAAGTAGTTTTTGTATTTTCTATCTTGTTTCATTGATCTGCCTTTTTTTTCTCTGCATCAGATACCACCATGTAGTCTGTACTTTATGTTTCTCTATTTTTTTTTTAATGTTTTTTTATTTATTTCTGAGAGAGAGAGAGACAGCGTATGCAGGGAGGGTCAGAAAGAGAGGGAGACCATCTGAAACAGGCTCTAGGCTCTGAGCCAGCTGTCAGCACAGAGCCTGACGCGGGGCTCAAACCCATGAACTGTGAGATCATGACCTGAGCCGAAGTCAGACGCTTAACCGACTGAGCCACCCAGGCACCCCTGTACTTTATGTTTCTCTAAATGTCAGTGTCAAGAGTGAGATGGCATCTTTCCTATCACACCTCCTTAAGACAAGTAGTTCATATTGACATTTGCTTTTCCTACATCATTTTTCTCTCCTCCCCTCATATGTTACTTTTTAAAAAAATTTTTAATATTTATTTTGGAGACAGAGAAAGAGAGGGAGTAAAAGAAATAGAGAGCAAGCAAGAGAGGGGTAGAGAGAGAGGGAAACAGAATCTGAAGCAGGCTCCAGGCTCTTAGCTGTCAGCACAGAGCCTGATGTAGGGCTTAAACTCATGAACCCAAGATCATGACCTGAGCTGAAGTCAGATGCTAATGACTGAGCCACCCGGGTACCTCTCCTCACACATATTCCAATGGCTTTTTGATATAATACTAATTTTATATTCATTTAAAAATTTATTTTATATTATACATCTTCCATTAAAAATTAATTTTGGTGTTTACATTAAATTTAATGATCATATTGAGAAAAATTATCTATTTATGTGTGTGTGCATATAAATGTCTATGTATGTCTGTATATTAAATACATGTGTTGTATACATATACACACCACACATTTTTGGATTTCAGTGCTTATCACAAACTTTTTTAGTCCATGAATTGACTACTCTTGAGCTTATATTTTTATTTATTTTCCTATTCATATCTTCATTTGCTTTGTTTCAAAAATAAGGACTGTATATACTTTTAATAGTTCCTGAACCAAGAGTTGTTCTATTGGTTTCAGATGTGAGTTATAGCTTGACTTCATTTAGTATTCTTGATTCACAGTTGTTTTTCTTGAAAATTGGAGATATTTTTCCATGTATGTATGCCTCATATTTTGTGATGCTGTAGAGAACATAAAGTAAACCTGATTTGTGTACCTTTATAGGTAATGTGTTTACTCTCTCCCTGCTTTACCTTGTAGTTGAAGTATGATTCCTGAATTTACCTATATACAGTTTTCTGTTTAAAATGGATTTATCCTGGTATGTGCCAATTCCTTAAATTTGTATTGATAGTTCTTTTCATAAAGAACTTTTATTCATTTACATTTTGACGAGTCCTTCTGCCTTGTGTTTTTCTTTTTACTCTAATAATATCAAGTTACTCATATTATGCATTTGCTTTTGTTTTCTTTATTTTATCATCTTATTGCATATTATTCTCCATTTGAATAGAAATTTCATCTTGGATTATGCCGTTATCAAAATTGTAGTCTGCAAAACTAAGTCAACATTCTGTAGAGTCAGTTTTTTGTTGACTGTCATTAAAGTTTACTTTAATTCAACTTTTATTCCTCTTATGAAAATATTGTCTAGCACATAATCCCAACATTTTCTATATTTCCACTTGTGGAATTTAATGTCACATAAGACTCTCCCATGAATATAAAGAGAGTATTTTTCACCTCTAAAGTAATTATAATTGTATGTTTCCATATACCTTGAATGTCAAGCTTAGAGCACATTTGTTGTTATGGTTTCTTTGTTTTTTCTTGTCTTTGCCTTAGCAACTGCATTTAATCTTAGATACAACATAATTACTGGGGCTCCTGGGTGGCTCAGTTGGTTAAGTGTTCGACTTTGGCCCAGGTTATGATCTCACAGTTCGTGGGTTTGAGCCCTGTGTCAGGCTCTGTGCTGACAGCTAGCTCAGAGCCTGGAGCCTGTCTTCGGATTCTGTGTCTCCCTCTCTCTCTGAGCCTCCCTTGCTCATGCTGTCTTTCTCTCAGAAATAAATAAAACATTAAAAAAAAGTTTAGATACAACATAATTACTCTTCTCCTATTTATTAGAATATTGTCCTTCAGAATATGATTTTCACTTTTATCTATCTGTTCACAATAGTCATTGAGTATGGACATGAATTTTTATAGACATGTGAAACATTCTGGATGTTTGCATGCTTTTGGCATTTTTAGGACTTATTATTATTCTAGATTAGTTGGTAAGAACACAGTTTCTGCAGTCAGCTAACTGGCAGTACGAACTTTTTCAATCTAGGGAGACTTTCTGTGATTCAGTATTCCTATCTTCACTCGAGGATGAGAGCAGTAACTACTTTCTAATGTTTTGAGAATTAAATAGCATGTCTACACAAAGCATGGAGAACAGAGATTCACATAAACTAAGCACTCATTAGATGTCAGCTGTGAATATTTTATGCATATGCTTTATGAGATTCTTTCATTTGTTCACCCAGAAGATATTGTTGAATATCTATGTTATAAGCTTTATTCTAGGAACTAGCCATAGAACATGAAAAAACAAACACAATTCCTGTCCTCATGAAATTTATTCATTTCCCAGAGGTAAAATGCACAATACGAATTTAAATAAAACAGATTTAAGATGGCTTTAAGGCTCCAAGTTTGATCACAAATAGGAGAGAGAAAATGATTGTATTTTGCAATTCCTAGAGAGAGCATCATTGTGAAGTGTAAGAGATCCATCAATGTCACCATTCCCAGAGTACTTTGTACTTTTCCACATGGCTATGGAAAACTGGGTGCTGGCCACTCTTTCCTATACTGTTATATTGGAATATTTTCTTTAGTGAGTTCAGAGGAGTGTGAGGTGGTATCTGTGAGAACTATTCCCCACAAGAAGGAGCTTCAAAGAGGTCCCTAGGGGACTCAGGTATTACTAACAATGGTGCATTTGTTCGACAAAGAAAAGAAGATACAGTTAGTCAGAGGTTGTGAGAGACTGTCAGGTCAAGACCATGCACCAGGATTTAAGAGAAGGCATATGGTATGGACAGCATTCTGTAACCCACAATCTCAGGGGATTCCAACCCTGTGTAGGTGCTCAAAGAATAGTCAACAGGCCCAGGAATATAGTTGTAACAGAAATGTGCATTTCCTGCCAGTGAGTGATTATTGATGAATGGTTTTGATTGAAATGAATGCAACTATTAGCAAGGCTGCAGGTGATATGATATGGGAGAGAACACTGTAATTGGTAAAGGAAATGGGTTTATTATAATTAACTGAGAGGTTTGATTTTTTTCCCTCTATTTCATAATATCTAGTGAATATAAATCAGAAGGCCTGAGATCTTACCTTTCTGTCAAATTGCTCAGACCAAATTAACTGGATCATAAAGGAAATAAAATGATCATTTTGGCTTCATTTGCACCATTCTCCATCAGCTGAATGGAGAAGATTAACCTATCCTGATGTTCCCATCATTATCAGATATTGTGTAAGGTTTGATAAATCCACTGTGCTTTACAGATTAGCAAATGGTAATTATGCCTACATTGACTGGCCTGCTGTATAATTGGGTAAAGCCTAAAATGATTTCATAAGTGGTTTTATTTTCTATCCTTTAAGATTGTGACTTTCTGGGTTAGTAAAATATAGTTTCCTAAAAACATGATCCATTATATTCAACACTCTTTCTCAGAATGACAGTTATCTTTAGAATCTTTATGCACTACTGTATGGAAAAGTAAGATATCAGCAGAATTTAAAAAAGAATATAAGTGCTCTTACACATTTTTCATTCCAAAACATTCATAGTGCTCAAAATTTCCGAAAAAATGACAAGCAGGTGTGTAACTGATTGGAGTTTATGTAATGATACATTCAATGGTGATGGGTCCAGGTTGTTATAGGATTTTAGAAGAGGAATGGAAGCAAAGGAATGAGGCAAATTTTCCTGGATGGAATGGGAAAAAAGGACATTTCAGATTGAGATCACTATATGTAAATTATCCAATGAAATATACAGTATTCTGAGTTTGGGTAACAGAGTAGACTGGGGAGGCTGAATTTACAAGTTCATATAAAGAGAATAAGGGAGATGTACAGTCTCAGTTGATGAGCTAATTAGTTGTAAAGGCTTTTGCCACAGTTCCAGCTATGGAAAGGTAGAATGTGGTACCTCAATCAATAGAAACTTAGTAATGCCACAATACAAATATTTTTTGGAATGCTAATGAGAAAGGAGAATTTAATCAATGGTTTCTTTTAGATTGTATAATAATGTCCCTTTTTGAACTGTCATTAATATCAGAGTAGGAAATCCTCTTACTACTTACTTTAGAATTTATAATATTCTTTTACATACTTTAGCTTGTTTCATCATCACTACAACTATAATGAAGGAAATCTATAGTGAGAAGTGCTTATTATCAGATGGAGTTTGGGGTTCATACACAGTGTCCTATACTGATAATGTTAACCATTAATCCACTATTTTTTTTGACAGATTCATACAATATGTTATATATAAGCATTTCTAGGTTGGTAACCAGCTTTCAGACAGAAGAAAACAAACCTTTATTTTGCTGCATTTGTTATATTGCTTGGTCTGTATGTTCACAATTTGGCTGATTTCAAGTTACTAGCAGTTTAACAACAGATTCATAAAATTTCTGAATATTTAACTATTGGCTCTCCTAAGCCACTATTGAGCTGGCTCCAGCACACCATTATATATAGGCCCCTAGGAGGGGCCTAAGATTATAATAAGCAAAATTACTGTTTACTGTGTGCAAGACACAGTGTTACGGGCTTTGTAGACATCGCAAAAAAACTATAAAGAAGAATTGTTATTACCTGCATTTTTAGATGAGGACCTGTGGTTTAGGAATGATTAAGTCATTGACTACAAGTTCTGTAACAAGTTATATATAAAAGAGCAGAGTCAGGATTGAACCTGCTATTAAGGAAATATTGACCAGTTGTTATAAATCAAAGAACACAGACTGTATAGAAGTGTTATAAATTCCCCTGTGTGGGGAGAATTTGTTTATAAGGACAGGAAAAGAAGCAGTCAGAAAGACACAGAGAAAAAGACACAGACAGAAGGAGAGGATGCCCCCTCTCCTGAAAAACAAAATTGCTAGCGTAACCAATTGTATAGAGTTTCAAGAGGTATATGGTCATAGGATTTATAACTTGTCCAATGAAGAATCTACTCCAACCTTGATAGGAAAAAGTGAAGCAACACAGGCAGCAACCTTTCGAAGTATCAAAACTCTTGGACCAAGCAGGTGGGTGAAGCTCTTCAGGAAAAGATGTGTGTGGTTATAAATGTGTATGGGGACTGTTTCTAGGTTTTCAATTATCAGAGATACTCACTGAGCAATTGAGCTCTGACCTTGGTCTTTGTTTCCTCCCCTGGATGAAGAATTATAGAGTCCCATATAGGATAAAATAAACCTTTTCTCTATCTATCTCATTCTCAGGTTTCTACATTAAAGAGACTCTCAGGCCTGTGGAGACTTGCTGGTGAGAATTCTCAGATCTAAGGCAGGGGATGATGTTAGCAATAGCATAAACCATAATTCTTATTTTGATATCTGCACCTCAATTCCCACTACACAGTTTGTGCTTTAAGATCCTGGTTGTCAAGCATGTTTAATGAGATCAACTCATAGGGTTAGGAAGGAAATTGGAGATCTTAGCAAGGGGCTAAGAGCTATAAGTCTTCATTAGTGACTCAGATCTACCCTGGGGTTACAACAATCTGTTATAAAATCCATGAGTTAAAGCCAGCTTTGTCATCTTCTTTGAGAAGGTAATCGAGGCTCTAGAACTTGATAACTTTTACAAGATCACATACTAAGAAAATTTCAAAGTGAACAGAAATCCATGACATTCAACTTCAGATCACATCTTTATCCACAATACTATTCTGGTTCATTGAGTTCAGCTTGTATTTGAGAAAAGCCAGTAAGCTTTTCTCAGTGATTTATTTATGTATTTACTTAATTTACTTACATTTCTTAGCCTTTAAAACATCATGTTTTTATTTATTTGTTTGTTTGTTTATTTAACAAACACTAATGTATGATGGGTTCTCTTTCAGGAGATGATGAATCAAAAACAAGAACTCAACCTTTTGGTCATAGATACCATTCAACAACCACAGTATAAGATAGGTTGTAAAATGGGTGAATTTACAAAATGAGCACGCAGAGGGAGTAAACTAACTTTGCCTTGATGACTTGAAAAAGTTCTTACTGAAGTGATGGAATTAGGGATGGGATTTAGAAGGTGAGGTAGTATCCTTAGATAGAGAGTTCCAGGAATGATTTAAAGAAAGCATGAATGGATTCATGGCTGGAGAAAAGAATTCCATGGGGAAGAACAGGCTGGAGAGTTGGTCTGGTTTTGAAGAAGCTTTTATACTGTAATAAGGAGTCTGACCTTCATTTGTAAGTGATGAGAAATGAGAGGAGAGTGAAATCATCCCATTATTTTTTTATAGGCATTCCAGTGTTTTCTTTTTTACATATTCTATATTAATAAGCCTCATACTTTATATTTAGACACACATATATTTTTTAGTTTTCCTAAATGTTAAGTCTATAGGCATGACGTCATGTTTGGAAATATCTGTCCTTTACTTTTTTCTACGCTATTTAATTTAGACTAAATTAAATCATGGACAGCACTGAAGGTGGATTAGAATAGAGAAATATTTTCTTCTGCAATTCTTCTAGAGAGAAATGATATAGATTCAATACAGCACCAGTGGTAGGGATGAAATGGAGGCCAAGCCCTAGTCAGACTTTTCCAGACTTGACAGAATTTACTGACTTAAAATTGTGGTATTTGAGAATGTGGAGTGTTAAGGAAAGTTAGAGACGAAGAATGGTTGCGGCTTCTAAAATTGAAAAATATCAAAAAGATGGTAAAAATTAAAATGTTCTGATCTTAAGATGCAAGGCAAGGGCATAGTATAGAAAGATATCATTTTATTTATGGTTATTGTTTAGCCTCTTAGAAGTCGCACATTTTATTGCATTAATGTGTCCCTTCATAAGGTATTTCAAATTCACCTATTTACAAATTATGCTACATATTTTACTTTATTAATATTTATAATTTGAAGTTAAATGATCAAATTACATGTTTATGTGCACTTTAATTGAGCTCAAGTAGATCCAATATGTAATTAAGTTAATGGCTCAGCTATTAAATGAGCCCACCATTAGTTAAAGAACAAAGGGAAGATCAATTATTTAATATGTGAGGATTTTTACTATAATTATGTGAGACCAACTGAAATCTTAGGCCAAGATTTCTATAAACAAATAACTATAAAACTGGGAAAATAAATAACTATGTTGGATGTATTATCTATGGAAACAGTTTAGGAGAAACATATTTTTTTACTTCAGTTTTTGGACTTGATTACCCAGAAAATGAAACACTTTTGCTTTAATCTTGGGCCCATAGTCTTCCTTGAAAGCCAACACTTGTAAACACTTGGTAATTATATATCTAGAACAGATTGGTGAGGAAGACTGATGAAAATCGTGTGGCAACTTTGTTAATCAGCAAGACATTAGGATGGATTTTATTTCACAATGAAGCAAGATCTAGGATGTTCTGCATTTAATGGAAAGTGCACTGGTTTAAGAAGCAGAATGTCGGGGTTGTAATAATAGCTCTGTTGCTAATTAGCCTAAGAACTTCGTCAAGGTAAAAACTCCCTGAATCTTAATTGCCTCATGTGTAAGTTACAAACAATGAAGCCTGCCTTACCAACTAATAGAGATTTTTGCATGCCAAAGTCATCATGTATGAAAGCACATGGAATTCTAAAACAATACAAGTACGAAGCGGCTACAATCAGGAAAGTGAACTAGAAGCTCAGTGTGTGACAACTATTGAGAGGAATAATTATAGCTATGTTCTAATTTCTACACTTTTTTTTTTTTTTAAAATCTAGTCTCTCCTCAGTCATTGAATCTACAGTTGGACTTAGGTTGGAAAAAGTATAGACTAATCATCTGTCTTCTTCTGACCCTTCCAGAACAAAGATTTAATCTTTCAGATCCCTTGTATTTTCGAGAAAAATAACTGTTATGTTTTCATTACAGCAACCAAGTTTAGCGTGAAAATAAAATAATAGAAATAATCAAATAATAATAATAATAGTTAATTGCTGAGTCCTTTTCCTGTTCCAGGTACTAAGTGTTTTAATATATTAGCTCATTAATTTTTCTCTATAACCAAGCTTTTCTCGAAAATTATTTACCGTTCACACTCTGCCTCTATGAGTGGAGTTTATTTCTCTGTTTTTTGGCTTGAAGTTTGGTCCTATGACCGGCTTTAATTAGTGAATGTTAGCAAGTATAATGTGACCAAAGACTTGGACATGCTCTCTTGTGCTTCTGTTGCATGGAAGGAATCTCATGTCTGCTGAGTCCAGAAGGAGAGTGATACATATATGGAACAGAGACATTCCAAATAAGCTGCCTCTAGCTGAGTCTCATCTGATCAGCCCTCTCCCCACTGACCACAGAAATGTGAGTGAAATAGATGTTTATTATATTGTACACCATTGAGATTTTGTGGTTGTTTGTTACACATCATTGTTTTAGTAGTGTTGGCTGATACAGTAAGGTTCTATCATCATCCCCATTTAACAGTGGAGGAAATTGGGACAGATTAAGTAATTTGCACAGAATCACACTGCTGAAAAGAGCAGAGCTGGAATTTGAACCTAAGTAATTCAGTAATTCAGTGCCAGTACCATAAGGACCAAGAAATTAGCGCATAATATTCAGATTTCATTCTTCTTACTATGCACATACAAATTCAAAACTACAATGAATATATCTATAGATTTTCCCCTCCTTTTTAAACTCTTGTTCTGAAGATAAAAAAAATTTCAAAAGGATATTGATAACAAAGACTGTCATAGGATTAGCAGAAAGGTGACAATATGAACATGTTTCATGATATATGTATATATTTTCTTTTCTTTTTTTCTTTTTCTTTCTTTTTTTTTTTTTTCTTTTGAGAGACAGAGAGAATCCCAAGCAGGCTCTGCACCATTAGAACAGAGCCTAATGTGGGGCTCAAACTCACAAACCGTGAGATCATGACCTGAGCTGAAATCAAGAGTTAGAGACACATGCCCAACTGAGCCATCCAGGTGCCCCACAATTTCTGTTTTTAAATGTGTTACCATGAAGTGAAACCAGAATATCGTTTAACTGCACAGTTCCACCTGCCTCATGGGTAGTATTACTGCCTTCCAGATTCTGGAGTAGAATTTTACCAAGTTTGAACTTTTATTTTTTCTAGTAACGAAACACATATTAGTAGAAAGGAAGGGGCTGCTGGAGGATAGATCAACACAGGTCTGAAGTTTTCTTTCAGCTGTCACTTTAGGATTTCACTGATCTTGTTTTCACTGTGACTACCTGTCCTGTTTTCCATGATTAGTAAGTAACTCTCTAAATCTTAATTTAGTAATCTCACCATAGTGTTTGAAGAGCACTGTTGTTAACATACTCCCCTCCCCTTTAATTGCTTTGGTAATGTTAGAGGTGAAAAACTTGAGGAATTAGTAGATCATCTTCTCATCTTAGATGAGAAAGGGTTACCAGGTTTCTTCAAGACAAACAACAAGCTGGTATAAAAGAAAGTACTAAAATTTGGGCACCAATTCACTTAATCCAACTTGCTTTTAACTTCATCACCTGATTCTTGGTTGGCCAAGTAAATTATACTGGGAGCCAACTCTGCTCACAGGCTTAAACATAGTTGTGAAAAACAAGGAGATGGAAATACAGGAAAGAAACTCAAGTCACAAGCATAGATCACACATTACACTTGAGAGGATGTGGTAAATATTATCTCACCTTGTACTGATTACCACCCTGTAGAACATAATATTTTTCCAATGAAAGGCAAGACAAATACTTAACTGAGGCATGCAATCACTTGTTCACGGTCAAGAGGCCAGTAAATTCAGAGCCTTAATTTATTTCAAATTTGTAGGATATTGAAACTCACTTTGAATTTTTTAGATATTGTTTACTTGGCCGAGTGACTTGAAATTACTGAGAATCAGTTTCTGCATTTGTTTAAAATAAAAATGAGGAAAAGATCATTACCCTATTTCCTAAAATTATTGTGAAGGTAAAATTAGGGAATGAAGTGCTTTTAAAATCATATTGTGCTATACAAATGTTAGATATTATTTATATTCTCTTAAAGTAGTAATCATCACCAGGTCTTACCATCACATTTAGCACTTAGAGGCTGCCAAGCTTTACAGAGTTCTGTTCTGACAAGGGAAAGATAACAGCAGGCTAAAATGAATGCTCCCTAATCCCTATCCACTCACCCATGGTTGCTATGAATTGATAATACTCCTCCGAATCTTCCACCGTGGTTTGCTAGCATCAAAAGTGAACAAGTGAAGCTGTTCAGTTCTGAGCAGCGTTTATCTGCAGAGGTCCATATCTTTTAGCTTACAAAGTTGTAAAAACAACCTGCCAAGATGAAAGACGTAAAGTATTGCCTTACTTTTATAGCAGGTAATCCTGTTCTGCAGAAGCACTGATTTTGCCCATCCACACTGACAGAACACCTGGTGGCCACTGTTAAGTGTGTAAATGGAGATTTGCCAATGCAGGATGGAAGTTGAAACTGGTTTGTCTTTATCTAAGGGAAAAGGTTTTGAAAAAGGTAAGGATGCTGTTTTGGCTATTTTGAAAGTTTACCATCTAGGTTTCCACATACTTACATGTGATATAAAATAATACTGTTTTGTTTTGATTTATTTTGTTTTGTTGGAAGGGATTCAGAGCAAGTCTCTCCAAACTGTACCACTTTGGTATGTGGTCTTTTTGAAGCTAAAGGCAACTGAGACCCTGCAAGCTCAAAGAGAAAGCTTTGCCCCTCCCTAAACTACCTAGAAGAGTCTAAATTGGGAGTCTCTCCCAGAATTAGAGTTAGTTCCAGATATAAATTTTATGTGAGTGACCCATCTGTATGGCAGGGCAAACATCTAATTACCAAGCATCTGCTCTTCTTGTTGCCCTGCGAATCTCCTTCCTCCCTTTTGAAGCCCCAGGTCTCTCTCCTATTCTTTAGCTCAAGATGGCAAATAAGCCCTATTTTTACCTCTGTCTTAGAACCTCTCATGTTTGTGGTGTTTTTGTATACATGGAATTAAATTTGATTTTCTCCTGTTAATCTGTTTTATGTCAGTATAATTCTTAGATCTTTGAAGGATAAAAAAATTCCCCTTCCAACATTTTAAAGAATATCTATATATATGTTTATGTTTACTAGTAAATTTGAACATGTGATTGAGAAGATTCTATTGAGTAAGGGAGTTTTTCTAAGAAAAAAAAGGGTCTCACATATTCTTATATGTGAGATATATAGTGAGATAAATATGTGAGATAAATAATAAGACAAAAAGATAAATGTTAAAATAACATTAGAAACATATTTCATATTGTATAGCTTGTTGAGAAATCTTGTGTAGAGAGGGGGACAAGAAAGTGCTTAATAGATAAGAAAAGTGAGACTCAGAGAGATGATGTGTTTTTTCAGTGTCACACAGTTGTTGATCATTAGAATCAATGTGCAAAGAGGTGTGTGGAGAGGAGGGGGAAGAACTTGATATTTATTCTTTTTATATATATTCAGATAATCTTCATTTAAATTAACTTATTGAGAAGTTAGATACTTCATAAAACCTGATTCCTAGGTAATGAATTTTTATTCCTTTACCCCACCACCCAAATCTTAAATTTAGCACTTGGACTGTTTTGCCCGAATCGTGAGTCCCCTGAGACCCCTAAGGAGCCGTCACCGATGGAAGTACATAAGGGTCTTTATTCCAAGCTCGAACAGGGGCTCACCTGTCTACTGGCACAGCGGCAGCAAGGAGAAGCCTCGAACAATGGTGAGCAGGGTTTTTATGGGGTAAGGGACGGGCTGTTACAGTGCAAATGTTCTACGTTTTGCATCATCACATAAGCACCAATCATAATTGTACGGCACCCATGGTTATAGTTTTGACCATTCAGTATCCGTGAGGCGTCTGTTACTTTTGGCGGGACCCAATCATGACCTTTGAGAATCCTTTGAAAATGACCAATTATAAGGTGAACTCAAAGGGCCTACCTGGGGTTTAGGCAAGCGGTGAGTGATTGGCTAGTTTGTACAGAGTAACTACCTGCAGTTCCCAGCCCTGACTCAGACCACAGGAATGTTACACATTTCTTTTGATTGGCTGATCCGAGGGTGGTCCTGAGGGTGGCTTCAGCTGAGGCTTTTCCTGGAATTAGGGCTACATGCAGCCCGAGGTTGCTCTCAATGGAGGACTTAATTTCAGGCTCTTCAGGACAAAGTGTACTAGAGATGAATTTAATATTTACTTTCTCTTTGCTAGCTCAGTGTTGTTATTGTGAAGGTCAATGGGCTGCAATTCAAAAATGCCTTTACAATTACATAGGAAGTGGGGATTATTTACCCTACAATAAATGATCTACTGCGTTTCTATATTGAGCAGAATGTATTTTTCTGGATGCTAAATTATTGTCTGTTTTCCCATACATCTATTAGGGAAATTACCTTCCTTCCTCTTTTCACCACTAATCCCAGTCTTTCTACTTTGTTGTTGCAGGGGATGAAAAATAATTTTTCCTTTACTCTTCTAGATTCTTGGCTTAGAACCACTCCTCCCATAGTAAAAACAGATTAACAGGAGAAAAAACCCCAGAAGTTTAATAACATGTACACCTCCTGTAAAAATAGGAGATACCCAGGAAAACTAAGTGTCTCCCACAAATGGCCCAAGCCATCACCTTATACTATCTCCAGCTAAAGATAAAAGGAAATGTTGGAGTGAGGGTGAGAGGTGGGGAGCCAGTGGAAGGTTATCAGGAAAAGCCCAGGGGTTTGTGGTTGTTATGCAGATTTAGGTTGCTGCTTCTCCATCTACAAGACTTTCTTGAGCTTTAGTCTACTTTTTCTTCCAGGTACAGAGTGGAATACACACTTACAAATGGAGATTTCCATTAATAAATGTAAATTTCTCTGACAAAAGGGTAACTTCTACTGTTTTCAGGACTTCTCCTGTATCTTCTGTTTCTTAAAAATAATCAGCCTACAATAATCCTTATGCCAAAAAAGCATATTTTGGGGTGACAAATTTTGCTCTCCTTCATTGTTTGTTTTCAAAGTAAGGGCAATATACTTTGAGTTGAGAATTTGAGGATTTTCCTCAGATTAAAATGCACAAGACTCAATGCAATAAACAAACAAACATAAATATTGCTATCTTTGTGACATTGAAGCTAAAAGTTTATGTGTTTAAATTCCATTGGAATTCAACATTTCAGTTATATTTTAGGATTTATAATACATGCAGATTTACTAACCCTGCCTAGCGACATGCTACCTGTTCTCAGTTGAGAATGTGTTTCATAATATTCATTGTATGAATAGTTTTTACTGCACTTCTATGTTTAATTTCTTTTTCTGTATTTTCTTTTTTTGGACTCTGTACAAACTACTTTTCATTATTCTTGTGCTTTGTACAAAGAATTTCAGTACAAAGTTGTACTAGAGATATTGGAAAACTGGGGTTTTAAGATGTCTTCCTGAACAATAGAGGAATGATAAAGAGAAGGGAAGAGAAGCTATCTGGTTACCAATGTGGGGGTTAATTATTCTTGCCCAAGGCAAAAGAGAAGAGGGTTCCTGGGACTTTCTTTCCTCTGAATTTTGTGCCTTTCATATTAACAGACTTCACTGAAGACTGGCCAGCACCAATCAGCCCAAGAGAAAAGCCTCAGGATCTGAGAAGGGGAGGGGTGAGCGTGTCATCAGGGAAGAACTGAATTTCTGGCATCTCCTCTGATTTGAAACACTAAATTAGGCTTAGAAAACATTAGGAACTTAGGCATAGATGAGAGCAGTGGCAAATTGTTATGTCTGTCCAGGTATTACGTTGTCAAGGGTAGTAGAAGAAGATGGGTTTAAAGTATTTTAAAGTCACACAAAATGTTCCGTACATGACTGTAATCTTGAGGGTAGTTGTAGGACTACCCACTTGATCACGTTTTCACCATCCTATATAAACCTTTTCTCAAAATTCAATCTTTTCACTGGTTTTCACAAGATAACCTGTCTTACCTGGAATGTGGTTAGTTTCTAAGTTGCTGAAGAGCCAGGTGGATGTTCAAAGGACCAGCTAGACTGTAAGAACAGACCTTTACTCCTTACTTGTTCATACCCACTGAATTTTGTCACACATTTTTCCTTTACCTCTTTCCAGTTTATCTCATAACTCAGGCAAAAGACCCAAGGGGCATAGCATTCATTATGGAAACTGAAACTACCTCTCAGGCAATAGCAACTGTGTGAGCAAAGAGTTTCCGTTGGCCTCGACCACCCAGACCAATTTGAACTTAACCACCACCTCACGCCAGCATAGATGGACCATAGAGTGACCCATGGATTGATTTTACCTCAATATAATACAAAAATCTCCACCCAAGGAGGAGCACAAACTCATTTACATAACACACAGAGATGTATAGGCATGTTTTCTTAAGGCTCATGTATCATCTTATGCCTACCTCTACCTATGATGACTAGGCTTCCTGATATAAATATTCATCCTATCCCCAAATAAAAAGAACCCTTTACTCTTGCTTGGGAAGTCATGGCTTTGGAAGTTATTCCCTGTGATTTCCTTAGTTGCTACAAATAAAGTTTCCTTTGTGCAACAACTCCAGTAGTTTCCATCTGTAACTTCAAGAAGCAAACTCATGTTATTTTGATTACACTTCTAGCAACATAACTACATGTATGATGAAGTTTCCATTCTTTCTGACTTTTGTTCCCCTGCATGCAAGGTTCCCCATGTGAGCCCTCAATTTTCATACTTTATAATATAGAACATTCTCCTTTAATGTGTTGGTGCTGGCTACCATGTCTACCTGATGAAACCTTTTAAGATATTTCCTATAAGTTGAATTATTGTATTAACTTTTAAAATGATGCAACTTTCCATTTACATTTAAAGGAAAAAACTAACACATGAAAAAGTGCTTTATTGTGGAGCATATCAAAAGTGTTGAAAACAGGAACTCAGCCACCTAAAATTAGTTCATAAAAATAACTATATTAGCAAAGTCATGAACAGTTTAATAGACTGTGTTGCTACATATTTATGTACAATTCTTTTTACTTTTTTAAACTTTTCCATTATGAAAATTTCAAAGCATACTGAAATAAATAGTACCATGACTGTCAGCCAACTTTAAAAGCTATCAACATTTTTTTATACACATTTTATCTATCCCTCCTGCTTCCTACTTCTGCTAGGATATGTCAAAGCACTTCATCTTTAAATTCTTCAATATGCATCTCAAAAAAAAGACACTTTGAAAAACCATAGTGCTTTATCATATTTTAATCACTAACAAAAACAATAACGTTCAATACCCAATACATAGTCCAAATTCTTTGGTTGTTTAAAATCTTTCTTTTTTGTAAAACCAGCATTGACTCAAGGTTCATTATATTCTCTAACATATTTCTGTTTTACACATGAAAACTGTTAATTGTTTTAGTCTAGTTTTATGTCCTTGACACAAATGTGCTAAAAACAAAATTCAAATAGAGCAGAAGAGGAATGTTGTGGATCCTAGTAAACAATCCAGGTGTGATGAAGAGGAGCAGGAAAGAGGAGGCATATATCAGAAAGTGTAGCAACAATGAAATATTAGTTTTAAAAGAGAGAACATTGCCTTAGAACCTGTGTAGATTCCAAAGTTGACTGTCTTTCTATTTTTTTAATGTTTTATTTATTTGAGGGTGGGGGGGGCAGAGAGAGGCGAGGGGTAGAGGATCATTGGCAGGCTCTGTGATGACAGCAGAGAGCCCATCCAGGGCTCAAACTCATGAACCAAGAAACTCTGACCCCAGTGGAAGTCCTACACTCAACAGCTCAACCCACCAAAGGCACCCTTAGGCTGTTTTCCAAACTTAGATCTTCTGAAATTCTTTTAGTTCATTTTAGCTTTTGGGTTACTGTTTTCATTATTTTTTTATGGCCATATTTCCCAGATGTGTGCTAATTATCCCTTGGGATGTCACTTATTTCAAGGTGAATTTTTAAGAAGGCACATACTTGATAATTCTAGGATCTTTGACAGCTAAACTGCTTTGGCAATGTTTGAATTCCCCACAGTGTCCTTGGTGATTCTTCTCATTCTTGTTTACTCCATACCTAGAGTCTATAAGGACTTTTTCTAAATATTCCCAGTTCTCAGAACCCCATGTATTATACAATCTCCTTTTTGGGATGAGTGTTGGGAATTTCCCAGGGCCCCTTCCCTTTTCTGTTCTCATTGCCATGAATACTATCCAGCAGCTTATGATGCACAGGGAATGTTGAGTAAGTTCATCTGCATTTTAGGTTACTTTGTCACTTCATTCTGTTTACGATGTCCATACATTTGTGTTAATTTAACTTCACCATTTTAGTTTTTCTGTGTTTAGATAGATTGTTATGTTATTGTCACTGGAAGAAGTCTCTTTGCACAGTTGATAAAAATGACTCACACTTTGAGAACATTCAGTTGTCATTTTTGATATTTCACTAGCATGCCCTTAGAGAAGATAAGTTCTAGTGGTAAAACATTCAAAACAGAAACCCCTGCAGTCTTCATCCCATGTGTTTGTGTGTAAGTAAGTCAAGAATCCCTGGAGGGAATAATACCTGTAACTATTATTTTTTAAAAATGAAAGTTGTAGTTATTTTAACAATGTTAATATCACAACATAAATTCTAGAGGTAGGAACACTGAATTTCAGGAATGTCACCTTTATAAATAAATGATTAGATTTGTTTTGTTACATATTGTGAGGAAGAGTAGGATAGAAGCTGGGGGCATCTCTTGCCTATAGTTGCAGTGCTTGGTAACAGTTTCATATCAATATGGTCACTGTTGGTGTTCATGTAAGTTCAATGAGGACATAATGAACAGTTTTCTATCATCACAGAAATAGAGGGGACAATGGGTTGATATGAATATAGGAGAACAGGGGCAAGATTTAATCTAACAAATGTCGTTACTATACTACTTATGTATTATAGCCAGTTATCTAGTATTATCATCAATATCTCTCCCGGGCTAGTTACAGAGAAGTATAGATACCATACCATAGTGATAGGATTGAAATAAGGGTTTAGCCACATTTACACATGGCTAAAGTAGTTTATGGATATTTTGTCTAAACCTTAGTTTCAGTTGTTACTCAGTCTTTTTTTTTAGAAAATGGTGATTTTATTTATTTATTTATTCATTCATTCATTCATTCATTCATTCTCCAAACCTAAGACTCTTAGGATAATGGTATAGCTGACAGAATCTAGATAGTGGGTTGAGCCATAAATCCCTGATTAGATGCACTGCTATGATGATTTTTCTTAGTTTAGAATGTACTCAGATGATGCTGAGGCAGCATGAAAGGGATGTCTAGCAGTTAGGTTTTCTCAGCTTTCCTAGTCTTCCTCAGTAGCACACAAAGTTATTGACTGATAGACTTAGCACCTTGCAATGCTGGATCTCATCATGTCTGAGAGCACTTAAAAAAGGACTCCTTCATCAACAATGAAGCCCTCACTCTCTCTGATGTCCTCAAATATGCTATTTGCTTTTTCCTTTTCATTGGAAAAGCTGGTACTTACATTAAAAAATATTAATATTTATCAAGGTAATCATTTATTCAATTTATGTGTATCTCTAGGTCACTTCCCTTGAATAGTTTTAAATGTCTGAGCAACTGTGGGCATAAACACCCACCATTACCCGCCTGTTGATCATTGATTTTTATAATTTAATCTTGATATTATATAAATTATTATGATCACTACAGGTCTCCCTGGTAATCATGGATTTAAATACTTTAACATTTTTGTTGAGAATAATGTGTGTGGAATTTTAACATCTTAACCCACAGTTGAATAATAGACACTTATGCCATCTGTGTAAGAATATAATCCTAAATTCTAAAATGCCAAACATGTCATGACCATCCTAGTTACAACACATATGCAATCTTTTGAGCGAGTGTTATTGAGGGCCAGGGAAGAACATGGAACTAAATATTCTTATAGGTAAATCACATAGTAAAGACAAATGCACCAGCACGCACAGGTTCTACACAGTGCCATTACTTGCCTGCCACTGTATGAGCCATCTTCCATTTGCCTACTGGAATCTTTCATCAAACTTTTTATTTGTAGTCTCTGTGCCCATTCAGTGAAATTCTACACAATGCACTGGGAGGAGAGTACTTGCCACTTTTTCAGTATTGGAAATCATAGTCACATGTTTTGTTCAGACTAAAAGTTGTATCAGAAAACAAGTGTATTCCACAAACATCAGAAGGCAGCATACGATAAAAATTCAAGTAAGACAAGGAAAAATGTGGCACTTGTCCAATGGACCAAGCTAGTCCACAAGGCCATATCTGCTCCCATACCAGGCTGTGGCTTTAACCTGTGACTTCATAACCTCACTACCATATCCTTCATCTAGGGCCAAGATAAGGTAATTGAAGGCTCAAAGATAGGAGCAGAAATTGCTACACAGCCCAACACATATTCCATAGGTAATGAATGCTACAATTTTCCAGGTACTGCTCTATGGTTATTAGAATAGTGAAAGGTACTTTATTATATAGAATTCATAGATATGTTTCTGAAAGAAAAGGGTCAAGAAAGAAGTAAGAGCATTAAGTCATTCTTAGGGTTGAGTAATTAACATATAGTTCCTTCTCAATATGGGTCTCTTTTAGGGGTTTTATATTAAGAAAGAGAAAAATAAAAGATTAAAAGTTTACAGAAAAAATATTTTCCAGGAAAGATTTACCCAGATACATGGAAATTACTTGGCTAATAAACATAAAGACATGAGATGGCATTGAAGGTTAAATAATAGGACTATAGTGCCAGATACTTGATAAATAACAGGAGTATCAAGTGATAGACCCAAATGAAATTTCCTTCAGCTACTGCTTGCTACATTTTCTTTCTGAGATAGAGGTCATATTCAGAAAGAATTATGAAATTTTAGTAGCTAATTGGATTTACTCTCACTCAATGGAAAATTTTCAGTCAAGTACAGAAATGATAATTAAATTTGATTTAAAATGCTAATGTTGATTGTGGGTATGGGGTCCTGATAATCTCAGCAACTGCAGAGGCATAGTGGCATTTACATGATGCTTGTTATCTTTATATGAGTTCTATAGCATTTGATATGAGTTTCATCTTTACTTGCATTCATCAAAAGTTTCTTGAGCATCTAAAGTGCTAGGTACTCTGTCAGGCATTGGGGAATTCAGATAAACATTCCCACATTCTAGCAAGGAAGACTTTTTAAAATACTGGACTTGTATAAACAGCTTGTTGAACCCACTGGACAGCATATATAGCTGATACTTGAACAACATGGGGGTTAGTGGTACCAACCTTCCATGTAGTAGAAAATCTATATATAATTTTTGACTTCCCCAAACTACTAATAGCCTATTGTTGACTGGGAGCCTTCCTGATCACATAAACAGTTGGTTAACACATATTTTGTATGTTATTTGTATTACATATAGTATTCTTACAATAAAGTAAGCTAGATCAAAGAAAATGTTAGTAAGAAAGCCATAAAGAAGTGAAATATATTAAATATTGTAGTGTAAAAAATCTGCATATAAGTGGACCCATACAAATCAAACCTGTGTTGTACAAAGGTCAACTGTATACATATATACTCCGTTTAACTTTCACTTTGTTGATTTGGGCTCAACTTCCTGTTCTGTGAAGATAATCTGAAATCTTGTGAAATCATCCACTCTATTAGTTGCTGCCTCTTTTCTTTCCTCTGTTCCCATGAACTTCTTTCATCTAAAAATTGGTAGCTATTTCATTTATATTACCACTGAAGTAAAATGATAAACAGTTGAGAAGCATAGTTTTATGAATTTGTAGTCAAGCAGAATTTTTTCTTATCAAATTATAATCAGTGAAATGTAGAGAAAATTTACCAAATGGCTTTTATCTTTAGTCTGATCATATGCAAAGTAGTAAATTAATACTTGTCTCTGAGACCTTATATGATAATTAAGTTGATATTCCATTATTGTATTCAAAGTCCCTTGCACATCATAGGACTAATTAACTAACCAACAAACTATGGCAGAGGACCAGAGTTATTATTTCTGTTTACTATTGATCTATTATTCAATCATCTATTGAATATCAACTCTACTCCAAGTATGGCAGAAGACCAGAGTCATCCTTTCTATTTACTATTGATCCATTACTAAATCATCTATTGAATATCAACTCTACTCCAAATATTTTACTGAAGTTGAAGGATCTCAGAAATAGTAAGATGCAATTTCAAGTATGCAATTAATTTATGAGAGACAGAAATAAGCAAAATATTAGATTAAGGCTGTCAAGCAAGATACATCATCAATCAATTTCAGCCATATTTTTCTACACCATCCACAAATATACTAGCACATGCTTTGTAATTTAAAAAAAACTCAAGATATAGCCCCATCGTTTGAAGGTGAAGTTCAAATTTCATATGATAAAGTCAAATTTTAGTCTATCTTTCAAGCCTTATTTTGATTTATCCTCCAGTGCTTTCCATACACCCTGTCTCCAGCCAAACCAACTGCTTGCCATTTCACATACATATTATACTCCTCTTGCTTCAGAGTTTTGCACATGTACACTTTTCTTTCTTTTAAGATTTTTTTTTACATTTATTTATTTTTGAGAGACAGAGAGAGACATAGAACAAGTGGAGGAGGACCAGAGAGAGAAAGTGACACAGAATCTGAAGCAGTCTCCAGGTTCTGAGCTGTTAGCACAGAGCCTGATGCAGGACTCAAACTTACAAACTGTGAGATCAAGACCTGAGCTGAAGTCAGGTGGTTAACTGACTGAGCCACCCAGGAGCCCCTGTACATTTTTCTTCCTATGCTTGCAATTCTCTTGCTTTGTTTTTCTTTGACTCGTAAATTCATATTTCAAGAATGAATCTAAATATATCCACTTCTATGAAGTTTATCTGATTTTCTTAGGTAGAGGGAATGCTTGCATCTTCTAGGTTCCCCAAACAGATAATTTATGCCTATTGTGTAATTAAGAAATATATTAATTTTAATACTAAGCTATTTATTTATTTATTTATTTATACATTTATTTTTAGTAATCTCTATACTCAATGTGGGGCTCTAACTCATGACTCTGAGATCAAGATTCACATGCTTTTCTGATTGTGCCAGCCAGGCACCCCAAGACTAATCCTATCTAATGACAAAAGAATATTTCAACATTGGAATATTTAATTTATTTTATCATTTTTATATTGTGTAATTGTGTTTTGCTTTGAAATACTTTGTCTTTCAGTCATATATGGTCATATAGTTTTAAAATAAATAATAGGTTCATCAACACTACATTATTATTTGTATCTATTTTCAGTCATCTTGTTAATTTAACTCATAATTTAATACACTGAAGAGGCTGCCCACTAGTGAATCAAAGAGTATTAATGCGATACAAATAATCACTACATTTTTCTCTCAATCTTAAGGCATTTTTTAATATACAAATTATGTTTAATTTAAGAAAATTACCATCTGTGTGCTAACTTCCTAATAGCTGTTCTATCTTGCTCATTTTGAGAGTTTGATTTCTCTAAACCAAGAAAGGACTTATGCAATTAACGATGCACAAATAATATGTTTTTCCTTCTAAAGCAAATGCCTTAGCATTCAATCTTCTGATGATTGCCACATGTCAAAATTTATATCTTGAATAAATGATTAGAGATCCCAAGATGTTTCCATTATTCAAATGATTTCTGACTTATTCTTTCAACCAGTTTTTAAGGTACACTAACAAAAATCATTATTTTACATTTATTCTTCTTTTTGCCTACTAAATAATTCATCACCATACTGATAACTTGCACTCCTGACAAAGTTATATTTTAATTACCAAAAGGTCAAACATGCCTTCAAATTGTAAATTTATAATTTTTACAGTTGTAAATGCTAAAAAAAAGTGTCTGAATCTGAAGTACTTTTAAAAGGAGATCTTTTTCAAAAGGAGATTTTTAATAATTTTTAAGCATCACTTAAAGTAATTTTTTTAGAAAGGCTACTTAAAATATGACAGAACTTGTCTTTTTCATTATGTGTCTAACAAGACAATCTGCTTTATTGTTTTAGTGTTTTATATTTTTGTGATATTTCACAATTTTTAAAGAACTTTCACATATGTTTTTCATAGGACCCTCACATTAGCATTGTAATGTAGACAAGTAGTTATCAGACACTGTATGTTACAGATGATTTTGTGATGCTCAAAGGCATTATGTCCATCATCCACCAAAAAATTACTTGAATAAATAAATTTAGGAAAGTTGTTGGATACAAAATTAATATATATAAATATACTAATAATGATCAGAAAGAGAAAATAAGAAAAATAGTGCCATTCACAATTACATCAAAAAGAAATAAATAAAAAATATTAAAAAAAAAGAATAAATATCTAGGTATAAATTTAATTAATGAGATGAAAGACCTGTAGCCTGAAAATATAGGACACTGATGAAAGATACTGAAGATGGCACAAATACATGAAAAGGTAAGCCATGCTCATGAATTGGAAGAATTAATATTGTTAAAATGTCAATACTACCCAAAGCAATATGCAGATTCAGTGCAATCCCTATCAAAATATTATATCAAAATACCAATAGCATTTTTCACAGAACTAGAACAAATACTACTAAAATTTGAGTGAAACCAACAAGATCTTGAATAGCCAAAGCAATCTGAAGAAGATCAAAGCTGAAGGCATCATGCTGCCTGACTTCAAACTATACTACTAAGATGTAGTAATCAAAACAGTATCATACTGGCATGAGGAGACACAGAGATCAATGGAATAAAATAAAGGGTCCAGAAATAAACCCATGCTTTTATTAATCTTTGACAAAGGAGGCACGAAATACAGTGAGGAAAGACAGTATCTTCAATGAATGGTGTTGTAAAAACTGAACAACTACATGCAAGAATGAAACTGGATCACTCTCTTATACCATATAAAAAAATAAATTCAAAATGGATTCAGTACTTAAATATAAGAGCAGAAACCATAAAACTACTAGAAGGAAATATAGGCAGTAAGTTCTTAGACATTGGTCTGAGGAGTATTTTCTTTTTTTTGATATATCTTCCTAGGCAAGGACAACAAATGCAAAATAAATAAATGGGAGTATATCAAACTAAAAAGCTTTTGCATAGCAAGAAATCTTCAACAAAACAAAAAGAAAACCTACTGAATGGGATAAAATATTTGCAAATGATATACCTGATAATGGGCTAATAGCTAAAATATATAAAGAACTCACATAACTCGATATTTTAAAAATGGGCAGAAGACTTGAATAGACATTTCTTCAAAGAAGACATCCAGATGGCCAACAGACACATGAAAAGATGCTCAACATCATTCATCATCAGGGAAATTCAAATCAAAATTACAATGAGATATCACTGCATACTTATCAGAGTAACTATTATCAAAAGGTCAAGAAATAACAAGTATTGGTAAGAATGTGGAGAAAAAGAAAACCTCATGCATTGTTGGTTGGAATACAAAATAGTGCAGCCACTATGGAAAATAGTATGGAGGCTTCCTTGACACATTAAAAATAGAACTGGGGCGCCTGGGTGGCTAAGTTGGTTAAGCGTCCAACTTCGGCTCAGGTCATGATCCAACTGCTGGTGAGTTTGAGCCCCGTGTCAGGCTCTGTGCTGACAGCTCAGAGCCTGGAGCCTGCTTCGGATTCTGTGTCTCTTTATCTATCCCTTCCCCGACTCGCACTCTATCTCTCTCAAAAATGAATAAATGTAAAAAAAAAAATAGAACTATCATATAATCCAGCAATCCCATTTATGGGTGTTGATCCAAATAAAATGAAAACACTAACTCAAAAAGATATGCACCTCTATTTTCACTGCAACATTATTTACATTTGCCAAGACATGGAAACAGCTGAAGTATCCATCAAAAGATGAATGGATAAAGAAGATGTGCTATATATATGTATATACATATATACACATATATATGAAGATATTTATACTATTAATATATACATAGTATAAATATATATACAATAAAGTATTAGTCATAATAAAGAATGGGTGGAACTGCCATCTTCCAGTAATTTTCCAAAATGACCAACAAAAAAGGAAAGAGAAGAGGTACCCACTGTATGTTTTCTAGGCCTTTTAGAAAACATGACGTTGGTCCTTTGGCCACATACATGTGAATCTACAAGAAAGGTGATATTGTGGACATCAAGGGAATGGGTACTGCTCAAAAAGGGATGCCCCACAAACGTTACTATGGCAAAACTGGAAGAGTCTACAAGAGTTACCCCGTATGTTGTTGGCATTGTTGTAAACAAACAAGTTAAGGGCAAGATTTTTGCCAAGAGAATTAATGTACGTACTGAGCATACTAAGCACCCAAAGAGTCAAGATAGCTTCCTGACGTATGTGAAGGGAAATGATCAGAAAAAGAAGGAAGCCTAAGAGAAAGGTACTTGGGTTCAACTGAAGTGTCAGCCTGCTCCACCCAGAGAAGCATACTTTGTGAGAACCAATGGAAAGGTGCCTGAGCTGCTGGAACCCATTCCTTATGAATTCATGGTATTATAAGTATAAAAAAAATAAAATAAAGGATTTCAAGATTGTTAAAAAAAAAAAGGAAAGAATGAAATATTTCCATTTGTGACAATATGGATGGACCTAGAGGGTATCATGCTAAGGGAAATAAATCTAATAGAGAAAGACAAATACCATGCGATTTCCCTTATATGTGGAATCTAAAAAGCAAAACAAGCAAAACAAAAAAGAAATAGACTCATAGGTGTAGAGAACAATCTGGTGGTTGCCAGAGGCGACTGGAGGGAGAGGCAAAATAGGGGAAAGGTATAAAAAGATACAATCTTTAAGTGGTAGCATAAACAAGACACAAGGATACAATGTACAACATAGGGAAGATAATTAATAATATGTAACGACTTTGTAAGGTGACAGATAATGGCTAGATTTATTATGATCAGTTTGCACTGTATATACTATATTTTACACATGAAACTAATATAATATTATATATCAACTATACTTCAATAAAATTAGGGAAAAACAGATATTTTGTCCATCCTGACATCAAAAGGTTGGTAGACAGTGAAACTGAGACTAATATTCAGGACTCTTGATTTCTAATCTATTTTTACTCCTCATACTGTTTCCAAGCGGTTAGGATTCCTTATCATCTGAAAATGCCTCCAGAACTGTGAATTAATTAACTGGACATAGTAGGAGACTTTGTAAATCTCTGTACTTTATAATAAGTGTTCTTATGCCTATAGAGAAATATAATAGGCTTCATTTTCTAGTACTTTTATATATTTTTCCACTAGGCAGTACATTATCTATGATAATGAACTCTCATGTTTTATTGCATGTACCAACAACTCAGTAAACTTACTGTACTCTGGGGTTTTAAGCACCTTGAATAGTCTTCTGACTAATTAATTATTGAGCTAACTGCTTGTAGTTCAAAAAAGACATAATATCTTTCCAAGTCTTACAATAAATTTTTTACCTAAGGATAAATATAAAAGATTAAATAGCAAATCTCTTATTGTTTCATGATTCTTATAACACTTCAGCCACTCAGAAGGCACTGTGTCTACGAAATGAGTTAGGACAAATGATTTATTAAGTTCCTTGCCATTTTTATGCATGAAACATATTGAATATCTTCAAATAAGGTACTCCAGGGAAACTCCTAGTTAGGATGCTCAGGAAAGTTTGAAATCTCTAAGGCTGCTTTAGAAAGTTCCATGTTATGCCAGATGGTTTTCCAGAATTCTTAGATTATTATAAGATTCCCAGGAGCCTGTGAGGCAAATCAGAAGACTAAGTAGAATCTGGATCCTGTCTGCCACTCTGTGTGTACTTTTGACTTTTAGAAACTTGATTTAGTTGAAGTTAGCAAACACTTACTTCATATTTACTATATACCAGACACTGGGTAGAGTTGGCAGCATAAAGGTGGATAATATAAGACCCCTTGCCTTTAAAGTATATTATTTATGAATAGGAAACATAGGCTGGTAAGCAAATAAATTAAGCATGGTAAATATAACAGAAATATGTACAAGATAGATGGGTGCCCAAGAAAGGATTGTGAATCTATGCAAACAGCTTCCACACTGAGCCCCATTTATCCACTTCCTTATCTGAATCTCTCTGGGGACAGAAATCACATTTACTCCACAGAATGTTTTACCAACTTATAAAGCACTAAATATACATACTAGTATGCTGAGGTTTCCTTAGGACATAACCTATTATCTTGGTATTTCAGACCCTGAAGATAATCAGTGTACCCCACCTAAAAGATGCTTTTAACAACCCTTGACTTTAGAATTGGATACTTGGGGGGCGCCTGGGTGGCTCAGTCAGTTAAGTGTCTGACTTTGGCTCAGGTCATGATCTCACGGTCTGTGGGTTTGAGCCCCATGTCGGGCTCTGTGCTGACAGCTCAGAGCCTGGAGCCTGCCTCCAATTCTGGGTCTCCCTCTCTCTGCTCCTCCCCTGCTTGCTCTCTGTCTCTCAAAATAAAGACATAAAATTAAAAAAAAAAAAAGAATTGGATACCTGGTTGGACATGTTCTCCTTTCACTAACAAAACATTTGAAGAAACCATTAGAGTCTATCTTTGAATAGTTTAATCAAATATTTCCTTTGAATTGTAGCATAAGGTATGAAATAAGGTGTAAGTTATCGATACAAAATATATTAATTGGGGTTTAGTTAGGAATATAGATGCCATAGTAAGTGTTTTGAATGGAGAGAGAAATTTAAAATATGGAAATAGAGATTTGTGTAATGTTTGAAAGGGAGGAAGAAGCAGAGGTCAAAAAGCTACCACTGAAAATGTCAGCTTCTTGCAGCATAAAAGTTGAGGCTTCTCAGAAAAGTCCCTGGCAACCAAGGGAAACTGCAGATGCCACCTAAGGATAATGATTTGTCTACCCTTCTTTATCCTTCCAAGTCCTCCTCAGATGCTTTTCATTGAAAGAAACTCACTGAAAACAATACAGGAAACAGGATTCCATGAGAATTAGATTCAATTCTCTCCCTCGCCTTTCAGTACATGTTATATAGGACTTAATGATGATTTGACAACAGATCTATCATGTGCCTGCCAAAATTGCCCTATTACCATGGACATAAACCTATAAATTGGACTATAATTTGCTTTTTATTAAGTTTATTATGGTTTCCATATTTATATTATAATTTCAACAGAACATATATAGAAAGATAGCTAAAAGTTATCGTATAAATGACAAGCCACTTAAGAATTGCCACTTTAATGCTGTGTAGGAAAGTGACAGTGTATAAAATGGTTCAGAGCAAAAACAGATGAGACTAGACTTATATTTCAGTTCCATCCTTACCATTGATTGGTTGTATAATTTGGAGCAAGATATTTAAATTTTTTAATTCTTGGTTTCCACATCCAAAAAATGGGGATAATAATCTTCACATTGCTTGGGCAAATGAAAATAGATAATGCATACAGAGTACTTAGCAGAGAGCTTCATGCATATTAGTAAACACTCAGTAAATGACAGAATGTTACCATTATCATCATCATCACCATTATCACTGTTGAGTAAAGCATAAATCATTTGGTACTCAACCTGATACTTAGTCTGAAAATATGCAAAATTTGGAATAAAATGAAAAATTATTAGGGGAAATTAAAGCACAAAGTGAAGTGCAGTTTTTCAGGAGAGTGGAGTGTGAAGATACTAAGTAGAAAGAATATTAGCCAATTAGGGAGGTGTGTGTGTTTGTGTGTGTTAATATTTGAAAAGCTGTCATGAACAGCAAGGAAAGCATATTGAAGCTCATAAATGTGTGAGAATAAGGTATTTTTGGGAAACTGGAAATATTTTAGTTTAGCTGAAGTTTAAAGTTTGGTAAAGGGCAGTGTAATAGGTTCTCAGAGGAGGAGGCACACCCACATTGGAAAAGGCAATTGAATTAGTTCACTGATTGAAATGCTAATCTCATCTTGAAACACCTTCATAGACACATCCAGAATAATGTTTAATGAAACATTGGGTATCTAGTGGCCCAGTCAAGCTGAAACATAAAATTAACCATCATAGGCAGGGATTAAGGAGAGACAAGGACGAAACAATACACACAATTTACCCAATTGTGAAGCATGCTGAAGAGTTTGCATTTTATCTTAAATGCAAATAGGGGCCAATAGAGAATATTTTTGGCGGGTTATTGGCAATATCAGATGTGGTTTAAGAAAGATCCATCTGTTTAGTGGGTGAAGAATGAATTATGGAGGAGAGACTTGAATCAGAGAAATTAATTACAATAATTTAGACAAGAAATGATGAAGGCTTGAACTCAAACAGTGGCAGTGGAAATGGGGAGGAGATGGTAAATAAACTAAACTCTAGAGAAGTTGGGGGTGGAGGCAGGAGCACTATTACCAAAAAAAGGAGAAGTCAAGAGTGACACCAGGTTTTTGTCTTTGTTGAATGTAGTACCACTCAGATATTCAGAGAGAGGAAACAGTAATGTGAAGGAGAAAAGCTTAGACCAGAACAAGCTTGACCTAACATATCCATAGGACATCACAGTAGAGGTACCTGAACAATGCAGCTAAGAAGACATATCTAGGATGAAGATTTAAAATTGGAAATCATCTGGCTAGATAGGATGATTGTGGGAGTGGACAACCTCTTTCTGGAAAACATGGAATAAGAAAAGGGGCCATAGATGGACATTAAGGAAGAGGGGAAAGAGTGATAGATAGGGGATGAAAGATGGTGAGTGGGAAAATGTGAGCCCTGGTTTTAAAGAGTAAAAGCTTATGGAGCAATTCCATAGGGGCTTCCAGTTACCATCTCAGAAAAGAATAAGTACCAGAGTTCAGGGATTCTGAATGATTGGTCTCATAAAATTCTCCAAACTTTGTCACCGCTTCATTTTTGTCATGTGATTTCCCCAATCCATGTCAGCACTGTGATCATCTAGAATATACTTTAAGCTCTAGAATGAATATATCTTTGTAATTATTTTGAGGACAGAAGTAAGAAGATGATGGGAGGCAGCATTTTCCCCCTGGCAGCCAGTTTTTGTGAGAACAGGAGCTCAAAGGATAAAGTAGAAAAGAGTAACTGAGATAAGGAAAGACAAGCATACTGAGTTTGAGCTCCAGAGGAGAAAGAGCATCGATGCTGAGCTCAGTACTTTCTTAAGAGGTTGGTTTTGAATCTAGGAGAAAGCTAAGAAATCCTGCAGATTTCCTTGTATGTATTATGGTAAAAAAGGAGGCAGGGAAATGGAAACAAACTTCAGCTATGGAAAAAAAGGTGGCATCTGATGGGAACATCCCTAGTATCATGGTTTTTAGAGTCCTGATTGTGATGCATTAAGTACAAAGGGGTAAGGGATCCCTAACCATATATTTTCTAATTTATCTATCCCTTGTGGGAGGATAGACTTGAATTAAAGAGGTAACCCCTTGGCAGTTGGTTTTGACATTTATTGCTGAAACCACCTTCCTTCCCATTTTTATGAGTATCTCCCCATCAAATAGGAAACAATATCTCACTCCTGGCTGTGGAAACCAGACTTCAACTTAACTTGATAACCTTTGCCCAGAATCAACTTGCACTGACTTCACTTTAAAGACTAGAGGCTGTTGCAATATCTACGATCTCCCTTCAAAACATTTCTTAAAGTATAGGATTGGCATATTGTCATGTGGTGCTCTTAGTCCAGAATATGCCCTTTTTCACTCACAGTCTCAAAAACACTTTACTGATATTCTAACATGACAGTTTTCTCTGTCTTTTGCAGTAACTTCACTGAAATTGTTTCCTAATTTGAGTAGAAACCTATTTTTCACTAAATGAATCCTTAGGATGAGTGAAATCTTGTGTTCTGTCTTTGAATACTTGATAAATGAAATATTCAGGTTTGACAAACGTGCTACTTTTCCATTATTTTGGCTAAGAGATGCCATTTTTTTCTCTTCTTAGAAGAAATAACCTCTTCCCAATACTGAAGTTTTGTTTGTTTTTGTTTTCCTCTAACAAGAGCTTCTCATTTTAACTCAAAACATTTGCATAGAGCGTTGGACTATTTCTACCCTCCTCCAGTCTATCAGTACTGGATTGTATCTCTATTCTCTAGCTTTATAGAGGCAAACTGACTCATTGAGAATGACATTTGCTTAACTCTCAGGGGTTCAAAATCAACCTGGAATTGTGGTTTCCACAATCTGGCCCCTTCTGGCCCCTGTTCTCTAATTCTAGAATTAGAGTATTGTCCCATCTTGGCACCATGATTATATTTCTCTAGAATAGTGCTCGCTCCATCTCTCTCTCGGTCCCACAATGGCTATTTTTCCTTGTCCATATCACTATTTTTCCTTTCACTGATTTTATGCCAAAGTTCCATTTTTACTTCCTTTTATCTAAGATCCTCTCAGTGTTTCCTAGAAGCATAACCAGGTAGATGCAGGCTAATTTTTATGAATCTGGTTAAAAGAGTTGACAATAGGAGTTTCCATTAAATCAATATTTATCATCAATATTCATTGAAGTCCATACCAGAATATATAGATGTGTAGAATTTCCAGATAAGCAATGAACAGTTAGAAGTTTTGTACACATTCCAGCAGCAATAATCACTAATATCAAATATCAAGAACATAGGAATATGTTCTAAGTTGGGCTTTAATTAAATAAAGTGGAGAGAGAGACATGCTAGACACAGAGTATTATCCCTTTCTGCAGATTGGCAGCCTGTGTGAAAGAGATCATACTCCTCTGACAGAAGGCAGAAAGCAGTTACAACCTGTACAGGGCATTCTAGAGAGCACACTTACAACCAATGGGTGGAAGTCAATAAGAAGAAAGATTATTAACCCATATACTTTAAGAACTTCCTGCTAACTTGAAGAATATCTAAATTGAACTTGTGAATGAATGGTCTTCTTATTCATCCCTAGGAAGTTTAAGCAGAGGCTTAACTTAACCAGTTAGGAACATTATAGACAGTATTTCTTTATTAGGTCAAAGGTTGCACTGGACAAAGTTAAAAACAACTCTTTGCATTCCAATTTCTGTGGTTTAAATAGTCAGTGTGGCATAATGGAAAAGGTATTAGATTTTGAGTCAGAAAAGATGTCATCAGTTTCGAGCTATTAATTAAGAGCGTGATTTTGAGCAAGTCATGTAAGCTCAGTGAGCCTCATTCTCATCTGTAAAATGGTAAAAAGATGTTAATCTGCTCACCAGAATGAGAGTGAGATTGGAGAACATGTGGACACTTAGAACCATAGTAGGTACTGAATGGATCTTCTCATTAATTCTACAGGTGTTGTTTCTGGGACACTTTTTGTCCAACCAGCATTTAATTTTTTAATTGTTTTATTTAACAAAAATTTTTAGTTTATTCATTTTTGAGAAACAGAGAGAGACAGAGCATGAGCAGGGGAGGGGCAGAGAGAGGGAGACACAGGATCTGAAACAGGCTCCAGGCTCTGAGCTGTCAGCACAGAGCCCAACGTGGGGCTTAAACCCACGAACTGTGAGATCATGACTTGAACTGAAATCAGACACTTAGCCAGCTGAGCCACCCAGACACCCCCTCAATCAGCATTTAAAAGCAGGGAAAGACACAGAGGGTGGGAAACGTGGGCAGCACAGATTTCCAGGATACAACTGTCAGGAAACAGTGGTTTATGATACCATGTGTCTTTCTGTTTCTAATCTTACTCCCCTGGATAAATTGTCAGAATCATGACAAAGCAGATTCCTTGTATATTTAGTTCAGATGTCAGTTACTGAATTAACCAATAGACGATAGAAATTCATAGGCATGCATCACAGAGATTTGCTGAGTACCTACTAGAAGCCAGACACTATATCACAGCCCTAATAAATTTAGGGAAAAAACAAAACAAAACTAGAGCATGAGGTAGCATGTAGAATAATGAATTAAGATATTAAACCCCACCTCAAATTTAGGCTGCTTTTCTTGAAATTTGAAATTAGTCTTATTCTTGCTTTCAACATCTTCCTGGTGAAGATTACTGCAGCAAGGGGGCATAATGGCTAATTACTTTAAAATTGTCTTTTCATAGGAAGTACATTAATATGTATTATATCCTTGCTGTCCTTAAAGGGAAAATAAAAAGTTTTCCCTGGTTTTCTTCTTTTTATCAGACTGAATTTTTACATCTTTTTTTCCCTTTAGGATTTACAAGTGCTTGAGGGGGAATTTTAACATAACAGGTTCACAAGTCTTCAGAAAAATTTGTTAAGAAATATAAAAAAATTTCTCAGGTTTTGTTAAAAGAATGGGCAAAATACACAACAAAAAAATTATTTTTATGTCTTTTTAGATTGAAGGCCAGATCACTTGAGGCCTAGTCAAGAAACAGAAACCACAGATTAATTTGGGCAGGAAATTTCTTATAAAGGATTATTAACCAATCAACAGAGGATTGACTACTGTTAAAGATAATTCTAACAAATACAGGAAAAGCAGATATAGTAAACAGACACTACCTTGGGGCTGATGCAGAATACTCAAGGAAGGAAGAATTTTAGAAGAGGCCATCCCATCCTCAAGATTGAGATCCAGATCTCATGGAGGCAGCTCTGGCCTACTGGATAGCTGAGAGGCAGAGGAGCCAGAGGCTGAGGCTGGCAAACAGGAAACTGCCCACTGGAGCACCTACGAACAGGAAACTGCCTTCTGGGGTCCTCCTGAAACTTGCTGGCAAGCTGCCCCCTAGGGCACCTTCAAGCCTGGTTGGGAAGCCAGTTGTGGTGCTGGTGGAACCTGCTAGGAATCCTATTGTGGGGTTGGTGCTGAACTTCCTGGGAAACTTGCCATGGTGCTAGTGGAATTTTCTGAGAAGGGTGTTGCCAGGATTGCAGTGAACTCCACTGAAAGCCAGGGGACAGAACTCTGTGGAGTGTCTGTGAAACTCACTGGGAGGTAAACAGCACTGGGTGACCTGCATGCTGACCTTCACGGGAGCAGTAAGAACATGGGAGCACGTTGGGATTAAAAAGAGAAGCCCTTCCCCTGTAGTGTCCCTCCAGCATCCTCTACTGACCGAGTTTAACATCATGCCATCTGGCAAAGGAGAAACATTTATAGGGTCTGACTCTGGTATTACACAGCGGGGCGATAAAGAATGGATTTATTGTCAAGAGCAAAACGTTGAAAACTGGCATAAAGGCCATTAATAACTTTCATCTGTGAAAATCTGGGTTGGTTGCAATGAATTATGCAAATTAACATAAGTCTGCAGACTGAGAAATAGAATTCATTTGGAGCCCAAAATAAGAATATAGAGTATAGGCAATACTTTGCGTGCTAAAGGATTAACTTCTTCCAAAGAGAAGTTTGGCCTTTGCTCCTGGCTCTTGACAGGTAACCTCTAAGCCCTAACAATATCCTACCTGAGAAGTGCTTTTGTTAACCTGGGGGCACTGGACCATACCGGATAATCTACCTTATCAGTGTGATTTATGGTGCAAGCCTTAGGTCATGCGGCATTAGCTTGACCTCTGGAGAGGCTGGAGGCAAAGGTCAGACAGACAGGTAGTCTGCCATGTCTACATGACTATGCCTCAGGAGAAATTCTAGATACCAAGGACTGGGTGAGCTTTCATAGTTTGACAATATTCTGCTTGTTGTCACATATCATTGATGGGAGAAATAAGCACTGTCCGTACAACTCCCCTGGGAGTCAACAAATGAAAGCTCTATACCTGATTTTTACTGGACCGTGTCCTATTTACCTTTTCCTATTGCCGATTTTAACCCATATCCTTTTGTTATAATAAACTGTAAACATGAGTATAACAGCTCAAGTTCACGGACTTCTTAAACTCATTTATTTATAAATTATCAATTGCTACATAACAAATCACCTCAAAACTTAGCAGTTTTAAACAACACACATTTTCTTTATCTCAGTTTCTGTGGGTCAGGAATCCGGGCATGACTTAACTGAGTCCTCTGCTGTAGGGCCTCTTACAAGAGGTATGCAAAAAGGGGATGAGTTGAGGCCATTGTCTCAACTGAATGCTCAAATGTTCCAAGCTCATTCACATGATTCTTTTTTTTTTTAATGTTTTATTTATTTCTAGGAGAGAGAGAGAGAGAGAAACAGCGTGAGCAGGGGAGGGTCAGAGAGAGAGGGAGTCACAGACTGAAACAGGCTCCAGGCTCTGAGCTGGCAGTCAGCACAGAGCCCGACGCGGGGCTCGAACCCACGAACCGTGAGATCATGACCTAAGCGAAAGTTGGACGCTTAACCGACTGAGCCACGCAGGCGCCCCTCATTCACATGATTCTTGACAGGATGAAGTCTCTCAAAGCTTGTTGGACTGGGGGCCTCAGTTCCTATTGGCTGGAGTCCACCCTTGGTTCTTTACCACATGGTCTCTCGTAGGGCAGCTCAAAACATGGCACCTTGCTTCCTCAGAGCAAGTATGTCAGAAGAGCCAGAGAAAAAGTACAAACAAGATAAAAGTCACAGTGTTTTGTAGTCTGATTTTGGAATTGACATCCTACCCTTTTGCCATAGTCTACTTGTTAGAAGCAAGCCACTTTGTCCAGCTCACACACAATGGAAAGGTTTACACAAGAGCATGAGACAAGGGTCACTGGGTACCCAAACTGCCCATAACAACTTTCTTATGAAGATCGAATAAAATCATTTACGTATAAATATTTAACATGGATGTCTTTTGTAATGATTAGTGTTCTTTGTCCACAGAGTGCAGTTTTCACTCTGATCTCTAATTTGAATTCCCATCCTAGTAAGTTGCCTGGGTCTCCCATCTTATTTTATAACTGGGAATTGCCTTGGTTCTGGCCAGTTTCAGTCTGGGGATTATGGCTCTGCCAAATTCCTGAACACTAAGCACTGAGGTTATGTTATTTCTTGTGTAGGGTATCTTATAAGAGGTATGCAAAAAAGGTATGAGTTGAGGCCATTGTCTCAGCTGAATGCTCAAATGTTCCAAGCTCATTCACATGATTCTTGACAGGATGAAGTCTCTCAAAGCTTGTTGGACTGGGGGCCTCAGTACCTAAGACTATTGGCTGGAGTCCACCCTTGTTTCTTTGCCACACAGCCATTGCAGAGTCTGCCCACCTGGACATAGAGTACTATTTAGTTTGATTCTCCATTACTGTTTCATTTATTGGGTTTGTCACTGGCTCTGTCCAAGACCCATCTGTTTGTTGAGCTGCTGGGGACCACACCTTGTCTGTTACACCAAACTTCTGTGGTCAGCCTTCTGAGGAAGTATGAAATTTGACTGAGAACTTACTATTTTCTAACTAAATATATATTTGGGGGCTTGGGGAGGCTTATGCCATGCAATATCACTACCGTATACTTGACTAGGGTTCTAGAATTAGATCATCGTGACTTGTGGAAAAGTGTGTGATCATAGTATTTTCAGTGTCTCAGACAGAGAAGTATAGGATTATTCAGTGAAATTATTGCATGCGTGTGCGCACGCGCACACACACACCCCACACTGTGAAAGCAAGAATGATCATGAGCATCATAAAAGAATAATTAGTGGTTATGAGGCAAGTTTTATGTGTCTTCATTGAGAAACAACCATGGAAACTAAGAATACCTAGGAAGTTGGAAAGATTATTTATCAAATGTAAATATTCATACTGATTAACAGTTTTTCTGTAAAGACTAAATTTAGCTTCCTGTGCTACTGGAACTTTGTCATTCTTAAGGTCAATTTCATTAACCTTGCTCTCTTTTGGCCATGTTAGACAATTATTCTCCACAGGAGGACAGGAATTTGTAACATGCAATAGTATACGAAGAGTCAGTTATATAATTGGAACTTTGCATGCAAGAGGAGCTCCTTATTCCCACCAGCAGTTGTTAGAGCATTCTCTATGAGTTCAAACTCTACCCAAAGTGTAGACTTCTTTGGTTTGTTGAATGACTGTGACAATTTTCATACTGCACTCCAGTCTCAGCTCATATTTCATAGCATTGTTTCATATAAACTGAAAGGAAATTTCTGATCCTTTAAGTTATAAATGACATGATCTCGTGATCAGTGAGTTTGAGGCCCACATCGGGCTCTGTGCTGACAGCTGAGAGCCTGGAGCCTGCTTCAGATTCTGTGCCTTCCTCTCTCTCTGCCCCTCTCCCAATCATGCTCTGTGTCTGTCTCTCAAAAATGAATAAGTGTTAAAAAATTTAAAAAGTAAGTTATAAATGACAAATGTTCAATCTTTGGCAAGGATTTAAAATGTTTTCAAGGAGATTTTTCCAATTCTGCTATCCATTGCCTGATTTTGCCTTTCTGAATTTACTATTACAAGGATTACAAGAATGATGCTTCCAGTATTGAGGGGTACAGATAAGCAGTGAATGAGAAACTGAATCCTAAAAGAACTCTTTCCACTTTTTTAAAAACATTTTTATTTATTATTGAGAGACAGAGAGAGACAGAGCATGAGCATGGGAGGGGCAGAGAGAGGGGGAGGCACAGAATCTGAAGCAGGCTCCAGGCTCTGAGCTGTCAGCAGAGCCTGTCGCGGGGCTCGAACTCCCAAACGGTGAGATTATGACCTGAACCAAAGTCAGACGCTTAACTGAGTGAGCCACCCAGGAACCACCCCGCTCCTTTCCACTTTTCAAGAATTCTAGTTAAGTTATTCCAGTGGACAAGGCTATAGTTACTATATTTATAGTTACACAATAAATAAAACTAGGAAGAAAAAACATCATTCCTATCTTGAAGAGAGCACCATCCAACATTTCCTTCCCATGCTCTCATTGCAGCTCCCCAAAATGTGGTAAGCAGACTGCTAAGATGACACTTAAAACTCCCACTCACTCTCCCTCCCCATACCTTACCTTCTCCATTGTACACACCCTGTGTAATCTTGAGTTGTGTACAAAGCAGGTCAATGTGATTAATGTCAGTTCCATGAATATGTTACACTTTATGGTGAAAGCCAAGGGATTTCAACATATGTGATTAAGGTCTCAATCAATTGACTCTAAGTCATTCAAAAGAGGGGTTATCATGGGTGGGCCTGGCAGAACAGGTAAACTCTTTGAAAGATGGTCAGAGAGGTCAGAGACTTGACTTGAAACAGATTTCTCTCTCTCTCTCTCTCTCTCTCTCTGTTGCTAGCTTTGAAGAAGTAAGCTTCCATGCATTCTACAGCTGCAAGAAAATAAATTCTGCCAACAGTCACATGAACTTGGAAGAGCTCATGAACTTGCAGCTGCTCCATACAAGCCTTGTATGTAAATTCCCCTGCTTATTAAACCTGTCACCTACCAATCTGCAGTGGTCTGTCTGTTTCTTCAGTCTCTTCTTGCTCTCCATCTCTAGGGACTAGTTGCAGATTTTTCCATGGAAACTCCCATGGCTGCAAACCAACACAAACCCTCTACCTACCACCTTGGTATATATAAGTAGAATATTTAGGGACAGGACTTTTTTCACTATAATGCTGGATATGGTGCATTCAGATCACCTATGCCTGGCTTCAGCTGTGGCTAATTGTGACTTCAGAGAATTGTGTGCTCTCTACTTCTCTACATCTTAGTTTTACCTGATAAACCTTATTTTGTATATGTACTGCATGTAGAGTTGGTAGATTTAGGAAATAAAAATATAAGACCCCAGTTAAAATTGAATCTTACATAAATAATTTTAGATATACTTCAGATAAAGCACAAGTAGATACATTTTAGTATAATTATGCCCATCCAGTAACTAGCATATACTTATACTTTAAAAAATTGTTGCTTATCTGAAATTATAATTTAGCTGTGCATCTTCTATTTTATCTTGCAATCCTAACTGCATGGCTTCAGTACTATATGTCTTCAGTCCTTTATAGCACATTATTCAATATACTTTCTTATTTCCAATTTTGTATATTCATATATGTTTGTATTTTGTTTATTTTTATTGATAGGGTAGTTAATTTTTAAACATTTATTTTGTCTTATTTTCAAACTTCTATTCACAGGTTTAATTAATTACTTCTATTATTCTTATATTGTCTATTTCCTTTCTGCATACATCATCACTTTTCTTTTTCCTTTGGTTCATCTGTTGCTTTGTCTCTTGCTCCCATATTTGTAGGCTTAATTCATTAAAATCTTTTTTAAATTTGGCAATAAAATTATTTCCTATCATAACTCTTTTATTATATATTTATATAGTCACTTCAATTAGTTTTTGATACTTTAAAATTCATTTTGTTTCAAATATTTTGGTTTTGAAGTTTTGTTTCCCTTTTTCCTAGTTGGAGCCTGAGATTGATTTTAAAGGAGATAATAATAATATTTAACACTTATCCTTTTTTTAAAAACTACAATCTACAGAGACTATTTTAAATTACTATTACTTAGATGATTCTTGTTATATATCTCTGTCATGGATAGCAAAAATTGTATGAAAAATTTTCTGCCTTTAATCAATATTATTCAGTTTAGATGATTTTTGGATCTCTTTATGAATACTTATAAGACTAGAGTCCATAAACTCCTTTAGTATCTCTAAATCAAATCATACCTTTTAATATTATTGTCTTTGGTACCATCTTTTGCCTTCAGATATATTTCGCAGAATAGCAGTCAGTATTTACTTATTGTTCAAATATTAAGTGAAAAAAGAGAAAATCTACCAGGTTGGAGCTCTTTGTATAAACAGTCAATCTTACTTCTTTAAGTTTTCTTCATGATTCAGTGTTGTATATGACTTTACTGTTTGCAAAGATCTTTAATCTTATTTCATAATCAGTCAAAATTAGCACAGAAGGATTTGTATTGTTCAGATAAATGAACCAAAGTTAAGTGAGAGTAGGGAATCTGCCCAGAGTATCCTGGTAATTATCACACTACCGGTTAAGGTGGCTACCATAGCAGCCTGCCTCATACCTCTTCTTTATAAAATTTCAACAGCTAGTTTTACAGCAATTTTTTAATAATAGCATTAAAGAGCTATTTCTCATAAACAAACGATTGGAAACTAACACTTGGTAAATTCATGGCTCAGCTCTTTTTTTTTTCTTTCTTTTTGTTAACTAGACTGCTGTACTTAAAATTAAATCCTCTCTTGGGCTCACAGCTGCTACCACAAACACTGCTAATTGGACAGACTGAAGTGTGAAACTAAATATATATGTTGTCATTTTACTCAACAGTTTCTGGAAAATGTATTGCAGGTAAATCAGCAGGCGTTAGCAAAGCTTTCGAGAAAGTACACACAAGCATATTAAGCCTCATGATGGATATGTTTCCCTGCTGGAGCAAAGCAAGCATCTGACTTTCGTAGCCATTACTGAAGCAGTATAGATTTGTCATTCTGAAAACAAATGGGACTTTTCCCTCATGCAATTTTGAGTGTTTTGATTGATTTTTGGATAATAGCCTTCCCAATTCTATCGCAACTTTTTTTCTCCTTCAACATTGTACTCCCCTCTTTGTCCTAAGAGGAATACCAAATATCTCTTATCAAATAATTCCAAAATACAGTTTTGTGTCAATTACACAATAGGAACTTGTGAAACGTGTGTCTAATGACCAAATAAATAATCATAGTTTATTAATTTTGTTTTTCATTCTGGAGTCTCAGTGAGATAGAAGCATTGGCAATCCGGCAACTAGATAGATGCTTAAGAGGAAAGAAAACAAACAAACAAAAATATCATTAGGGCTCCTTTGGAACACAAGTGTGATATCTACTTATGTGATACGATTTTTCTATTTCAAACTCTTATAACCATTTTCAATTCCAGTTAGAAGACATCAATTTACTTTTAACTTAGAAGAGACTCAAGCTAATGACAGTGTCAGTTTTTTTCTCTGTGATAATTTTGATTGATTTTCCATTCTTTTCTGCTCTGTGATGCATCCTGTGAGCAATTTTATAAAAGGCAACATTTAGGCTCTCTTGACTTCTGGCTTCCATTTGGTTTTGGTCAGTGACATGCATTGACAGAACATTAGAAGTCAGGAAAAGAAAGATGCTGGGTGTTTATCCTCCTTGTTCATTTTCTACGAGGCCACAGTTTTGTCCGTGGTTGTGTTCATATACCTAAGACTTAGTCTTTTTGACAGCTCCTGCTCTCATCAGACTCTGAATCACTGTTTCTTCTCCTTGCCCACTCAGGCATAGTGGTCCTACAGTTTCATGAATTTGCTCATCTCTGAGCACTTTATCATTCCTCATTGGTCCCTAGAAGCTTCTCTACCTATCTGTAAATTATCCTTTCATTATGCTCTCTTTGATTGAACTTTTAAAGGTGAAATCTGTTTTCTGAGAAAATTCTGATAGAGACAATAATTGGTAATAGAGTTGGACAGAAGAATCAAGCCCTCAGAATGGGATTCTTGGTTTTGCTTTATGTAAACTGGGTGATTAAATGAACAATCTTGACAATGGCAGTATATGTCAGGTAGTGGCAACAAATATTTTAAATAATCATAAGTGTTGGCATCAGATGAAATACCAGTGGAAGGCAAGCCATTTGGGGGACAATGATGAAGTGACATTTAAGAGTATGTGTATTCACAAAACACTAATTCAAAAAGCTATATACACCCCTATGTTTACTGCAGTATTATTTACAATAACCAACACAAGTGTCTGTTACTAGATGAATGGATAAATAAGATGTTGTATACACACACACACACACACATACATTATGCAGCTATAAAAAAAATCTTGCCATTTGCAATGACATGGATGGAACTAGAGGATATAATGCTAAGTGAAATAAGTCACACAGAGAAAGACAAATACAGTATGATTTCACTCACATGTGGAGTTTGGGAAATAAAGCAAACAAGCAAACCAAGAAAAAAAGGGACAAACAGATAAACAAACTCTTAGCAACAGAGAACAAATTGGTGGTTGCCAGAGGGGAGCTGGGTGGGGGGATGGGTGAAACAGATAAAGGGTATTGAGAGTACACTTTTTGTGATGAGCGCTGAGAAATGTATAGAATTGTTGAATGTAACACTGTATGTTAATTATACTTCAATAAAAAAGAGCTTATCCTTCCTTTGTGTTGCATATGGTAGCTTTTTATCTAAAGAAAGTGATGAGAATGCAAGCTGAAAAAGGGTGGACTGTGCTGACCCATCCTCATTTATACCTATATATATTTTATTTTCCCTTCTTTCCATTGATCTGTGCTTTAGGAGGCTGACTTCTATAGACGGGATTGCCAGATATCTCTGCTATGGAGCTATCATTTGGTTGTCACCCTCACCAATGATTCATCCCCACAAATTGTCCTTTCACTGGATTCTCTTATTAAACTCTTTGATGTGCTGCTTACTGCCAAGATCCTGACTGACTGGACAAAGTCCTTAAACTACAATATGGAGGTATTGGGTCTTCTTGACTTTGCAGTTTGTAAACTACATTATATTAGGAGACAAGGAGCTGAAGTCAAGTACTGTTCTGTGTGCCTCTATCTTGTTTTCTGTTAGCAATGGGCCCCTGTTATATGATTTGAATATCTACATCCAAGAGTTGTTACTATAGCTAGTCACTAGGGGCTTGTTGGCACATGGACTTTCTTGCCTTTATGGAAACAACAGTGACAAGGTATTATACTCTGAGAAACTGGTCTTAAGAGTCATAAATGAAGAGGCCACACCATTTTCTAAAGATGGTAATATACTCCGAGAACACACTCAGGAATAAAAGGCAAGAGTATACATCAGTTCAGGACACTGATTATTAGTGAAGAGGAAAATTTCTGATTCTGACATAAGTGGGAGTTTCTTAATTCTGTCTGTTTCTGAAACATTTTTTAAGTTGAAAGAAAGAGAATAATCTGTGAAACAGGAAAGACTTCCTTTCAGAGTATATGAGAATCATAATAAGTTGGGAGAAACCTACTTTGAAATGTCAATACTGGCTACATTGGGCAGAGTCAATAGTACAGTAGTGCCAGTGAGGGGTTTGTATATCATTTTCAGTATTTGCACTATTAAAAGGAATGATCAACAAGGGCATAACATGGGCACAAGCTTGCAAAGACCCATTACATTCTCAGTGAGTTGGGGTTCTATTATCTGCAATATTGGTTGAGAGATAAGAGTAAATACTATTATGATTCAATAACACTTTTGGTGTGGCTTTGGGATACTGTTAAAGGTAGTGATCATTACTACTGTTTATTGAGCCACTACTATATGCCAGACAGTGCATGGCAGTTGATATCCTTTATTCTATTAATGCTAATGAGTTTTCAAAGTACCTCTATGCTCACTTTATAAACAAAGGAACTAAATCTGAGTTAATTTTATTAACTTGTCTAAGTTGTAGACCTAGTAGGTCCTTCAGTCTAGATTTGAGCCTTATTCTTGCCAATTCCTAGGATATTGTTGAGTCTAAACATGCTTGCTGACCATAGGCCCAGTATTGGCCTACAATTATGCTTAGCAGACATTCTTCTCCTTCCATTACTAGTGTTTTCGTAGGAGTAGGTTTTTATATTTTCTTTCTTTTTTCCCCTCATATCAACTGAATACATCTTTCATCTCATGTGGAATGAGGCCGAATGCAGAGACTGAAGCCAACTCATAAAAAGACACAGAGCAGAGAACAGACAATAAGGAAGACCTGGTAATAGCTTAATAGCTTTTAGATCCCAGATTCATGCAAAACCTTGGTTGGTTTGGTTCGCATTATTATTATTATTATTATTATTATTATTATTATTTGCAGTCGGTCTAGGTTATGTTTCTGTCACTTGGACCAAAAGGAATGTCAACTAATACAATAAAGATCTAGAAAAATAATGATCATTATCCTGGGAAACTGAGTCACTAGCCCAGTGATGAACTAAATTGGCCTCCTTTTGCTATAGGCTGCTTTAAACTTTTACACTGGCTTTATTCTTTAGGCACTTGCTAGCTTGTGAAAATAAGTAAACAAGGCACATTTTTCCTTGTAATTATAACCAAACGCCTATTTTATGGATAAGATGCTTTAAAATCTCTCTTGAGATGTAGCACAGAATTCCAATATTCCTTGCACTAGAGTTCTTCCCCCCACCCTCCCACTTCACCATTTAAAAACCTTTCTATTGGGATGACATTCTGTCCTTGAAAATCCCAAACCTTCACTTGAGGTCCCAATCTCTATTTTCAGGCCCTGCAAATGGTAACTGACTTTTGTCTTCCTGTATCTCTAAATATCATCTCCTGAACTTCTCATTACCTTCACATTTCCTCTTCCACTAGCCACAAAACATTTGGATTCTCTGTGATACTTCTGATATGAGCTTATCTTTTTTGATTCAACTATTAGTAACTGCAGTTGACTTTATTATACCTTCTGTGTATGGCACATGTGACTAGATAGGTGTAATTGTTTTCTGCTCTTGCCTCTCCTACTCTTGACTTAAGTCTGCTTGTGACTCTTTGCAGACTTCTATATCAACAAAATTGTGACAGAGAATGCATTTTTTCCTCCACACAATCCTCCCTGATATTCTGATGGTGCACCTGTCAAAGAAAAAGCATTGTGACTAGTATTCCCTGATAATGGAAGAGAGACATGACACGATTCCTTTTTTTTTTTTAATGTTTTATTTATTTCTGAGAGAGAGACACACACAGCATGAACAGGGGAGAGTCAGAGAGAGAGGGAGACACAGAATCTGAAACAGGCTCCAGGCTCTGAGCCATCAGCACAGAACTCGATGCGGGGCTCAAACCCACGAACCATGAGATCATGACTTGAGCCGAAGTCGGGCGCTTAACCGACTGAGCCACACAGGCATCCCAACATGACATGATTTCTAAGATGAATTTTAACAAAACATATTAAGACTTTTTTCCTGCCTCATCAATTTATGGACTAAAAATGTGTATGTATGCATATGTGAAAACACTGCTCCTCAGAAAGATATCAATGAGGGCTGGATTTGCTATCACAAATCAATTCAACAAACTTAGGCAATAAATAATTGGTCTCTTAAGGAAAGTTTTGACCAGGAAAATAAGGTAATAATTATTTGGTCCAAACATTATTACTTGTCAGACTACCCTAAAAGAATGGTATTGAAAGAAAAAAAAAAGTTACATGGCTCTTAAACTCCTTAATCCACATACACTTTTTAAAGATTTGAATTATGATAGATGAGAAGATTTTTTAAGTTTATTTATTTATCTTGAGAGAGACAGAGATAGCGTGAGTGGGGCAGAGGCAGAGAGAAAGGGAGAGAGAAAATCCTAAGCAGGCTCTACATTGCTAGTGTAAATGGGGTTTGAACTCAGGAAACCACGAATTCATGACCTGGACTGAAAGTAAGAGTTGGATGCTTAACTAACTGAGCCACTCAGGCACCCTGAGCAGAAGATTCTTAAAAGGATTTTTTTGTAGACAGCTGGGCTGTTAAGTCCTACTCTCTCTCAGCCAAGATGGAGAGGTAGAGGTGGGATATCATCCCAAGCTTTTTTTTTTTTTTTTTTAATTTTTAATGTTTATTTTTGAGAGAGAGAGACAGAGTGTGAGTGGGGGAGAAGCAGAGAGACAGGAAGACACAGAATCCAAAGGAGGCTCCAGGCTCTGAGCTGTCAGCACAGAGCTCAATGCAGGGCTTGAACCCACTAACTGTGAGCTACATGACCTGGGCTGAAGTTGGACGCTTAACAGACTGAGTCTCCCAGGTGGCCCTCATCCCAAGCTTTATAAGATGTATTTCACAGACACAATTCAAAGGGTTTAATAAATGTCTTCTGCAGTTAAATGTTAGCTCTCTGCCCCCCAGTGAACAGAAGCAGAGAAAGCTGTGTTGGGATCAACCTTTATACCCCTCTGCCTTTACTCCCTTTGGATCAAATACAACAAACTGGGAGAGAGAGCCACACTGGAACCATTTAAAATCTTGACTACAATAACTCTGAAAGGGTAAAGACAGCTAAATAGAGAACAGGGTGCATTTAAACCAATTACAACACTAACAACAGTCAAAGCAGGGTTTGAGTGAGGCTGGCCAACAAAAAGGAGCACATTACACAAATCTTGGTAAGTGCATTATCCTGGTGGAGAATGTAGGAATCTGGGAAAGCACCAAAGGGAGAAAGAGTCATATTTAAACATATGCTCCACAGATTTTAAAGAGTGAAGTAAAGTAAGAACTTTATGATCACTACGTTAGTGATCTTTATGTGTCAATTTGACTAAGTCATGGTATTTGCCTAAATACCTGTCTTAATGTCCTGTGAAGGTATTTTTTAGATGAAGTTTTAATGCTTAATTTTTTTATATGAGATTTTAACATTTAAATTGGTAAAATTTGAATAAAGCAGATTACCTTTTATAATGTGGTGGGTCTCATCCAATCAGTTAAAGGCCTTAAAAAAAAACAAACCCCAAAACATTGAGATTCCCTAAAGAGAGAATACTGCCTCCAGACTGACTTCAGACTCTAGCAACAATAACATTTCTTCCCTGGGTCTCAATCTGTTGGCCTCCCCTGATATTTTTAGACTTGTTAGTCCTCAACAGTGAGCCAATTTTTAAAAATAATTTTTTCTCTCTCTATGGGTTCTATTTCTCTGGAGGAAGCTGACTGCTATGCCCTTCTAATCTCCTTTCTTCACTTGACCATGGATAGATGGCAAAAAAAAAAAAAAGATTTATAAATTGCCCTTTAGTTAGTAAGACATGGTGAAGGAATGGAAGCATTAGAAAAAGAAAAAGCCACTTTCCTGGGCTTGTCCTTAATTAAGGTACCGAAATGATGGAGCGGAAATTTACTTTAAATCAATTTTGATTCAGTTATAAACAAGGACAATTTTACAAACTTTTTTAGTGAAGTAAAAAGTATGTAAAGAAAAAGCTCCTATCATAAATATATAGTTTGCTCAATTTTCACAAATGGGATACACACATGCAATTAGCATCTAAATTAAGAAACAGACCGCCTGGGTGGCTCATTCGGTTGAGCGACCGACACTTGGTTTCAGCTCAGGTCATGATTTCATGGTTCATGAGCTCAGGCCCCATTTCAGGTTACTTGTGCTATTGGTGCAGAGCCTCCTTGGGATGCTCCCTCTCTCTCTGTCTCTCTCTTTTTCTCAAAATAATTAAACTTAAAAAGAGAGAGACAGAAAAAAGAAACAGAGCATTACCAATATTATCAGAAATGAATTTTAAGGGCAGAAACAAAATAAATTTGCTTTTGGATTATAACCTATGAGTCATAATTGTTTAATGAAAAGGTTATAAATAGAGTTAATATTTCCTTTTGAGTCTTCATGATGTAGAAGCAGCAAAGTGCACACCTGCATATATATGTGTCTGTGTATTTTTACAATCATGAAAGGCCAGCACTTAACTTGAGGACTTGGTTTCATAATATATGCTACATATTCAAATTAATGATATTCAAAGGAAATTCATATATCCTTTGTTATAGTTCTTACTAAGTTTACACATTCCTTTTGTTAATAACTACCATTTTTCTGTTAACCAAACAAACAAACAAAAAAAAGGTGTCAATTCACTAAAGCAATTACAATGAATTCAGTGCAGCAATTTGGAGAATGAAAATTTATTTTTCTGATTTTCACTGAATTGGCTTAATTGCTAGAAGGTCCTCCTATCATGTAGAAACCTCTAAATTTATGGATCAAGCTTTCTTTTTTTTTTTCTATCCTAGGTAGGATTTAATAATCATTCCTATGTTGTTTTCTATGAGTATAATGTGATACTTAAAATAATTAAAGAAAAATCACTTTTTCAAAAACAGAACATTTTGTAATCCATCATAAATGAATCATAAGAATCCATAATTTATGAACAAGTTCCTATATTTAATTGTTGAATCCAGGTATAGCTTAAAATCCCTAAAAACAAATTTAATTTCACGTCTAAAAAGTTCTCATGTTGACTTAGGAAACATTTCCTACTAAATTTCTGCATATCTTTAAAAACTCCAACCAAGTTCTAGATTATGAATTTTCATTAAACTTAAGCATATAAATCAGAGGGAAAAATGATTCTGTAAATTGTATAGCTCCTGGTACACTGGGACATTTATTATATATTGTTTGGTAACTTCCAGCTGGAAATTAGTAATATTCAGTAATTGGTGGCTTTAATATTTTTACAGAGAAAATAACAATAAACAAATTGAGTAATAAAAATAGTTAGCATTTGTGTATTAATGAATACATATTTATGGCACACTCTCATATTTTCCAGTTCATTATCTATTATTATTATGATGATGATGATGCCACTTTATAGATGAAGAAACAGACTCAGTAAGGTATTATAATCTCAGGATCTGTGCTCTGTTCACATTATAACAACTTTATTTTAATTTTATTANATTAGACACACCTACTATTGTTTTCATAGTCAATTTTATTTTAATTAGACATACCTACTATTGTTTTCATAGTAGCAGTGCAAAATAATTGATATCTCCACCACAAAGGCTGTAGGATTACAAAAAGAAGAAAACAGTTCTTAACTTAAGGTAATGAATTACCCTATTTCCATCTAAATAATTGTGATATTTACTAAAAGTGAGTTGAGAATCAAATGTTAATATTAAGTAAATTTTGGCTTAACAATTTTCAGAAAAGAGAAAATGGAGAAAATAGGAAATGCCCCCATATACAATTGGTTTTGGATACATCACTCTATAATTTTTTGTACACAAAAAACATGGTCTGGAGTTTTAATGGGATTAAGCCACAAATGAGAGTTTGTACAATTGGAGTCCTAATTTACAGACATTGGTTAAATGCAACCTTTAAAGCTTTATTTCTTGCACTAGTTCTGATTTATGTCTGGTTCTCAAGAATATAGAATATTATGCATATAAGCATACAGTTCTTTTAATTATCAAGTACACAATTCTTCAACTAGCTTACAGGATGACAAAGTACTTCAGTGTCTTGTAGAATTCTTTACACTGGAATTTTATTATAAAGCATGTCTCTTAAGGATATATTTTGCTATATTGTTTCCTCAAAGAGGGAAACTATACAATTACCAAGAAATAATAAACCAGTTTAGCAAAATGACCTTCATAAATAAATATACAAATACCCCTATATATTCACAATTAGGAATTATGAAATATAATGGAAAACCAATTGCCTTTATGAATTTTTAAGAACCATGTAAGTCATAAAATGGTAAAATATACACTTAATAAGTAAAATCTGAAGCCTCAGTGAAGGCAGTTACTAAATTACAAGAAGAAACAAAACTAAAATTTGAATAATTGTAGACTCACACCCATTTTTGGAGGGGGAAAAGATACACATTTTTATTTCCTGTGTTGAGACATAGGTTTATTTCAACTCAAAACAAATGCTAGTGATTCTAAAGCCATCCAGAAGAAAAACTGAATGGGAATAACCACAACCAAGAATATTTTTTAAAACAGGCAGATAAAGGGAATATAGGCATACATTATTCAAATTATTTTAAGTTTTAATAAGAGAGTAGAACCCAAGGCATATTTTGGTCTGTATATGGTTCTGCACATAGTAAAGGAGGCATTTCATAAGAATGAGAGCAAGAAGAACAATACTAGGAGCAAATATTTGAGAAAAAACTAATTAGAGCATAATTTCTTATTAATAATTCTAGATAAATTAATGTATTTAAAAGGGAATCATAAAATTTATTTTAAATGAGTAAATATATAACTGAAATTTCAGGTATAGATTAAGTATGAGACCAATGAAAAAGGCTGATATCTTTGTCTTCATAAAGTTTAGCACACTTCCATTATCAAAATGGATGTTGATGCTTGGAAGCTGGTACCTCACTTTTAATTCCCATGGAGTGGATTATACAACAAATGGTCAATCAACAGAACAGGAGGAAATTTTCTCAACACATATTTTCTGTTTTCTGGGAAGACCCGGATTTCCAAGGAAATTCATTCTTGGTGATCATGCTTTAGATTTCAATTTGTACATAGAAGGAGTAGACAACTTTATAAGTAAACAATAGCAACAGAAAAAAAACTCATCAACTGAAAGGAGAACATGCCTTATCATCTAAAATACATGTGTTCATAGTAACAGATTTAACAAGAAACAATAGAGGCCATAAGATAAATAAATAATAAAATAATATTTCCAATGAATAATCTTCATGGGCCCAGGAAGTTTCAGAAAAGATAAAATAATATTAGCTCTAGATCTATTCTCTTATTTTTTTCCACCCCCTTTCTTGTGCTACTTTTTAAAAAATAAAACTTTAGGGGTTAAAATTGAAATTTTAGGTATGCAAAAATTAAACAGCTTTGTCAACTTCAGAATTGGACGAACCCAAAAGCAACTTACAGAATTAAAAAAAGTATTCATTTCCTCAGCAACAGATAATTTTGTTATTGTTATACTTTACATATTAATTCAAAATTTTCTTCACAGTCCTCCTGAGTCTTACGAATTTAAAGCAAGAAGATGAAACAAGCAAAAAAAGCCAGATCTGCAGATTTCAAATAATCCCCAAAACATCTGTTTGGTTTTCCAATCAAAGAAGTAACCCAAGGAATGGTGTGGCCCAATGTTTCTCAAACTAGAGTGTGTCTCAGAATCACCTAGTAAACTGGTTGAAATACAGATTGCTAAGAGTTTCTCATTCAGTTGATCTATGGTTGGGCCAAGAATATGCACTGGCAAAATTTCCCAGGTGATGCAGATGCTGCTAGTCCAGGTACCACCCTGTGAGCCACGGACAGGGAAGCTGCTCTAGAGGGATGGTGGTAGGTTAAAAATGTAATTCCACTCCTTTTGGTGCAGAGAGATTCTTGGCTTATTTGATAACAAATCTATTCAAACCTTATTTTCTCATTGGGAAAAGGGTGAAATGATGCCTATAAACAAAAGGTTGTTATGATACTTAAGTTACACTAACACATGTTATAAACTCTTAGCACAGTATCTGAAAAATGAAATCATGTTGTGAATATTATCTTCCCTTTTCCTCTGTAGTAATGGCAATTCCAGTGTTTTGCATTGTATCTTGTATTTCAGTGAATGCTAATTTTCTTTTCCATTCCATATACTAGTGATTTCCTCATAATACATTTTAAACATGAAATTCTGTAAATACTGTAATTAAAGCAATATCAAACTCTTCCAGGTATAGGGAACCAAAATGTGTAAGGTTGCTTGTCAAGGCTGGCACAAATTTGAAAAGTCAAGTTTGTCATAGTTGTTAAACCTGGAATATATGTAGAATATTTAATTATTTATACACCCTGTTTCCTTCATTTTCACCACTGCTTATTGGATTTATAAATGATTTTCTTTCACAGTATTTGGGCATCATTTTGAAACTGATGATATTAATACATAAAGAAACCATAAAACAACCAAAAAAGGTTTTAAAATTTATAATAGACCTGTCATAGAAATAGAAAAAGGTTTTCTTTAGAGATTTACACAAAGCTATGTTTTTAAACTGTTATTGCTTTTAAATTTAATAACATGTTTATTTAGAAAAAAGAAAATAATACTCACAAAAAGAAAACACATTTTTCTACTCACTGTTACCATATGGTTTATATCTTCGTTTGTGTGTGTGTGTGTTGAAATGATAGAGACAGAAGACAGACTCTCTTGTCTTGTCAGATTGGAGTCAGTTTTAAATCAGCAGATTTGAAAGTGTCAATTAAACAGGGAGCCATAAAATACATTATTTAAAATTAAGTTCAGGTATACATGGCACACTTTGACAAAGGGTCAAGAAATATTCATGACATTTAAGTTGACCAGGTGATATTTCATTCTGTTATTCCATAAACCACACTACTAGTTCATCCTCTACAATCCCAAGTTTGGGTTTTAAGGTGGAGTGAAAAGTTATATTATAAAGCAACATGAGTGCAGCATCTTTTCAGATTTTTATTATTTCTTCTAATCTTTAAAAGATGGCTCTACAGTTGTTTAAAAATTTTAAAAATAAGCAGTATTTTAAAAATTACATTTACTGGGACTTTGTAAAAACTTTAAAAGACACAGAAACTGTAATTTTTCACATTAATGTTTTATCAGATAACATGTCAATATTATTGGATCAAAATAACAAGTACAGCTAACAAAAACAGTGTTAGAAACAAATTCAATGGACTGTTGGTTGCCACTGATGCTATCTGTTTTTGTATGATGCTATTTTTTAAAGCTGGTAACCAGTGGGCAGAAAAGCTAATATATCAAAAAATTTTTATGGCTACGATCATTCATTGTACTAAAATCCCTCACTTTTAAGTTTCCTAATTTTGGTTGGGACCTCATCAAGATAAAAAGTTTCTGCACAGCAAAGGAAACAATCAACAAAGCAAAAAGGCAACTGATGGAATGGGAGAAGATATTTGCAAATGACATATCAGATAAAGGGTTAGTATCCAAAGTCTATAAAGAACTTATCAAACTCAACACCCAAAAAGCAAATAATCCAGTGAAGAAATGGGCAAAAGACAAAACAGACACTTTTCCAAAGAAGACATCCACATGGCTAACAGACACATGGAAAGATGCTCAACATCACTTATCATCAGGGAAATACAAATAAAAACCACAATAAGTGACCACCTCACACCTGTCAGAATGGCTAAAATTAACAACTCAGGAAAGAAAAAATGTTAGCAAGGATGTGGAGAAACGGAAACACTTTTGCACTGCTGGTAGGAATGAAAACTGGTGCATTCACTCTGGAAAACAGCACATAGGTTTCTCAAAAAATTAAAAATAGAGCTACCCTACAACCCAGGAATTGCACTGCTAGGTGTTTATCCAAAGGATACAAAAAAGCTGATTTGAAGGGGCCCATGCACCCTAATGTTTATAGTAGCACTATCAACAATAGTCAAATTAAGGAAAGAGCCCAAATGTCCATCAACTGACAAATGGATAAAGAAGATGTGGTGTACACACACACACACACACACACACACACACACAAAGGAATGTTACTGGGTGATTAAAAAGAATGAAATCTTGTCTTTTGCAACAACATGGATGGAATTAGAGTGTATTATGCTAAGTGAAGTCAGTCAGAGAAAGATAAACATCACGTGACTTCACTCATATGTGGAATTTAAGAAACAAAACAGATGAACATAGAGGAAGGGAAGGAAAAACAAGATAAAAACAAAGTAGGAGGCAAACTATAAGAGATTCAACTACAGAGAACACACTGAGGGTTGCTGGAGGGGTGGTGGGTGGAGAGATGAACTAAATGGGTGATTAAGGAGGGCACTGGTTGGGATGAGCACTGGATATTAATATATAAGTGATGAATCACTAAATTCTACTCCTGAAACCATTATTACACTATATGTTAACTAGCCTGTATTAAAAAAAAAAGTTACTAATTTTGATTAATCTTCCTTGTCGGTGTTTATGTGTTGTTGCATACCTTCCTGTAAGCATGGATGGTATGCTTTTTAATACCCTATATAACTGAAAATGTTTTCCCGGTGTAACTTGTACACAAGGCTTAACTTACCTCCATTAAGTCAAATAAATATCTTTACTTAAAAATATCTTTCCTAGCATTTGACAAGATACAGCATCCCTTCTTAATAAAGGCCCTCGAGAAAGTCGGGATAGAAGGAACTTACCTAAACATCATAAAGCCATCTANCACTGAGATACCACCTCATGCTGCTCAGAGTGGCTAAAATGAACAAATCAGGAGACTCTAGATGCTGGCGAGGATGTGGAGAAACGGGCACCTTCCTACACTGTTGGTGGGAATGCAAACTGGTGCAGCCCCTCTGGAAAACAGTGTGGAGGTTCCTCAGGAAACTAACAATAGAACTCCCCTATGACTCAGCAATATCATTGCTAGGAATTTACCCAAGGGATACAGAAATGCTGAGGCATAGGAGCACATGTACCCCAATGTTCATTACAGCACTCTCAACAATAGCTAAGAGAGCTATGTGTCCATACTCTCTAATGTTTCCATTACTCTCTAATGGAAAGAGCCTAAGTGTCCATCAACGGACAAATGGATCAAGAAGATGTGGTTTATCTATACCATGGAATACTACATGGCAATGAGAAACAATGAAATCTGGCCATGTGTAGCAACATGGATGGAACTAGAGGGTGTTATGCTGAGCGAAATAAGTCAGGCAGAGAAGGATAAATACCATATGTTTGCACATATAGGTGGATTAGGAGGAAGCTAATGGAGGACGATGCGGGAGAAGAAGGGGAAAAATACAGGGGGAGAGGGAGGGAGGCAAACCATGAGAGACTCTTGAATACTGAGAGCAGACTGAGGGCTGATGGAGTGGGGGAGAGAGGAAGGGGGGTGATGGGCATGGAAGAGGGCACTTGTTGGGATGAGCACTGGGTGTTATATGGAAACCAACTTGACAATAAACTATTTAAGGAAAAAATATTCTTTTTTTAGCTCTACAGAAAAGGAAGTGTTATTTTGTGACTTTAGGTGTTACTGTGGATATGTTTCGAGATATGTACACATTTCTTTATAGATATTCTACTTTATCTTCCTGATTTTGAATCCTTGAAATATATATAAATATATGCGTATATATACCTATTTGTACTTATTTATGTGTAATTTGTTTAAATCAACAGGTTTGTGTAAGTGTAGCTGTGTTTAATTCTGCCATGTACTTAGTTATGGATGCTCATCTTTTTTTTAATGATGATGTACTAAACAGCTTTAGAGCACAAACAGTAGAGTCTGACATTCTTCGGTTTAATCCTGTCTTCTACCACATAGTAACTGTGATCTGAGGCAGTTGATTTGGTGTTTTGGTTTTCTTGTCTGTAAATGGCCATGCAAATCACAGCCCTTAGCTTCACAGTTGTTGTGAGGATTAACTGAATAAATAAACTAATATGTTTAGAGCAATATGACCATGACAGGCAGGGTATAAACCATAAGCACAAAGTTGAGTGTAAGCTCTATCTTTACTCCTTTGCTTAATGAACATCTATTTATTTTTTGCAATATTTTTTATTTCTTTCTTATACTTTATTCTTCTTGATCTGCCCTGGATGCCTCTTGATTGTTTCCTTAAGCCTGAAATTTTCTCTCTGATTTGAATTTTTGCAGTATCCAGACTTCTGTTTGATACTCTTATGGAGTTTTAATTTGGTAATGCTGCTTTTCATTTTCATGCTCTCTTTCTGCATTTCAGATTTTCCCTCTCCATGAGTACATGCTCTTATTTAAAAGTAACAGTATTCTTTCTCATCCATTATACAAATTTTAAATTTTCTTCCATTTAAAAATGTTTACAATAAATATGTCAAGACATTATAGTAGCTGAAGAAGAATGACATCCAGATACCACAAATGTCAATGACTTTAATCAAGATATATGCAATGAAACTTAAAAGGATGAGTAGAATCATAAAATGAAAAAACAAAAACAAACTTAGTGAGCCTGCTTGGAGAATAATTAGAGATGATCTCCACATGCTCCACTAAAACGTGGGAGTCAGTGTTTGAAATGCTAGTGGGATATGAAACTGTTAGTGGAAGTACTCCACACAGTCCCATATTTTACTTCCTTCCTTCCTCATAGTACAATAAATATTTGAAGGCTCTTACAATAGAAAATGTTTTCATGGGCCCATGTTTTGTTATTATAATTTTTACAATATCTGTTCATAGATTTCACAACAGTTGGAAGTCTACAACTCATTTATCTCCACAAACAGGGTGAACAATGTTTTTTCTGGTCCCTCTAACTATATACATTTTGCTACTAGAATTGTTTTTCAGTTTTTGATCAGAGTGAGGGTAGGACAGTGGTAAAGTTAGACATTTACAAATACTAACCAAGTATTTGGTATCCTTTATGTGCCCTTTCTGAAATAAGTATGTATAAACCTGATTCTACTGCTTAGTTGTCTAATTATATACAGAGAAATATATTTCTACATTATTTCAAAAGCTTTATATGAAAAATTTAATTCAGGGCTATCAAATAGAATTATGAGAGCCACAAATATGAGCCACACATTTAAGTTAATATTAATAATATATTTTACTTTAGTCAGCATATCTAAAATATTTAATCAGTATTAAACATATTGATGGGATTTTTACTTTTTCTTAATATAGAAACTCCTCACAATCTGGTGTGTATTTTATACTTACAACACATCTCGATTCAACTGGCCACATTTCAAGTGCTTAACTGCCACATATGCCCAGTCAGTGGCTACCATATTGGAAAGAGATATATTAAACCCTTCTTAGAAAGAATGGATAAAGTATAGAAACCAAGGTATACTTCTCTCACAAATGTTTCTGTTGCTTACTTTATATTCCAGGAAATAATCTATTATTACTTGCCTTCATTCATCTGCTTTAACTTAGTTGCGTTATTTGGGCATCATAGTCTGCAAATCTACATAGAGCATTTTGCATGGTGTAGGCTGCAGGGTAGGGGTTACAAGAATGAAAGAATCTTCAAATTAAACAACCAAAACAAAATAAAATAAATAAAAAACACCTTTTGGTGAAGGACACATTGGATCTGGTCTCTGATTGTGTATCTGAAAGAGTGCTATAATAGATATGAACAAAAATGTCTTACTATGTTTTCCTTGAAAGTGTTCTGCATCAGAGCTCCATCCTCACTTCGATTAGTAAATACTTCTCTTTGGCACTGGCAGATAATCAATCAATATATTCACTTCCTAATGCTATTGCAATTGGGTATATCCATCTATTGTTTTTGTGAATGGTTCAATAAGAAAATGGGAGAAGATAAAAAGGAACTGCTAAAGAAACACCATCATAACCTGAAAGGCTCTGCCATTATTCTAAATAAGCTAAAAAAAATTGTTTTACCCTACAGAGAGGTGACTTGCTGCAATACTTCTATATTCTTTTAAGTTCGATGAAAATATTATGGTGATCTTTTCCACCCTTCCTTTATCCTGAACAAATATTTAACCCTTTGCTCAACTTGTAAATCATATGCTAACCAGCATGATTGAGTGGGCACATAATACTATCTTCTAATTTCTTTTTTTTTATTTTAAACATCTGTTCATTTTATTTTCATTGTTTCTCCATAGAGAAGTGATCTTCTGGGAATTTTTTCTCAATAAAATACATGAATATGCAACAAAAAAGTAATTAATTCAATGAATTAATCATACTATTATGTTTGGTAGTCAGGCATGTTATATCACTTCTTTGATGTGAGCCACCATTGGGAACAATCTATCTTATCTGTCACTGCAATGAATTTTATTAAAAATTAAAAGTCTCAAATCTGTAATAAAGCTAAAGATCAAGGACATGTCTAATAATATTTTATTCACATTGCAGCTGTGCTTTGGCCTTTAAATATTTCACCCACTTACTAGTGTGCCATTTTGAGATAACAAATCCAATTTTAAGCTCAAATCTCTGTAGAGAAACAACTCACAAATAATAGTTTACGCTTAAGCCTTTTGTTATCAAATATTTAAAAGCAAGATATTTTCTTAATGACTATAGTGATATATTTAGCAAGATGATCAGAAGTGACACTCTATAAAAATACTGAGCAGCATTTTAGAAGCCATAAAACAAAGTGCAAAACTGAATTAGGTCTCTAATGAGAGCCTAGAGAAGTCTACTCTGGTGTGATATCATAAGAGAAGACAAGATTAAATTAAGACTCTGACTTGAAGGAAGTGTGTGCCCTAGGGTGCATTCTCTGAGTTTTGAGCATGCCTTTTTCATGGGGTGATCCCCAGAGAAACCTAAAAAACATATACAATGACAGCTGGCTCTCTTTCATGTTTTTTTTTAAATATAAGTTAATTTCTTGTAAATCACAATGTTTTAGGGTACAAGAGAGTTCATTAATTCAACCAACACAATGCAATTTGCTGAGCTATTCTCTAGAGATATATAAATAAATACAATCTCTGCTACAAGGAGTTCTACAGTCTAGTAGGGAAGGTAGATAAATAATAGAACATTTTTAATATAATGTGTAAGTACAGATAATAATAATTTCAAAAACTCACAATTAAATTTGCCACTAAAACTTAGCAGTCATTGAATGTTTTCTTTGGGCCAGGTACTATAAGTGGCATTCTTTATATCTTATCTCAAATACTATGTGGTTGATAATACTTTTACCATTTCACAAATAAGAAGATAGAGTTTCAAATAGCTTAAATAACTTGACCAGGAAACCAAGCTAGTTAAATTATAGTGCTGAGTCATTGACCAAATTTTATGTCTCTGGTGTCCATGAGCCTCTTAATTTTTTCTACACTTTCTCTCAATGTTAGATAGGGGTACCGAGAAAGAATACTGGAGAAGCACCTGCCTGGTCAGAAGGTCACAAAGTGATTCCTGGAGATGTAATATGAACTGAGTCTTAAAAGATAAGCAGAGGTTCTCAACCTGAACAGTGGAAACGGGTGTTGCTGAGAGATAGGTTTTCTAGTGTAAAGCCTCAGATACATGCAGGAGGCAAAACACAGGGTATATGAACAGGAGAAAAAATAAAGAAATGAGGATGAAATGGTGGGTATGTGGAGCAGGCTATCTATGAAAAATACATAACATCTGAAAACAAAGGGAACCTTTGAGATTTATTTTAAAGAAACAGATTGATGCAAAGATATTTAAATTTCCTTTTTTTTTGACTCAAATAATACAGACTGAATTTATGGGGAAGAGCTATGGGACAATTTAAGAAAAGAGATTAGATGTGATGAGAGTTTGCCCTAAGTCAGGTTCATTGAGAGGTAGGAGTTTGCCAATATTCTTTAGGTGGGTGGGGAAAAAAATCATCCTAGAAGCAAAACTGAATAGGAAATAACAACAAAAAAAAAATAGAAGAGGAAGTTTAATTTGAGGTTGTTATCAGTAGTTAATGGTAAAATGAAAAATAAGCCTAAGTTGGAATTCGCCATGTATTAGTTGGCAAACCTTGAACAAATGTTCAGATCCTAAACAATGGGTGGTAGACAGGCAAGAAGGCAAAAGAGAAGAAGATACTGCCTGAAGAAATGATAGAAACGAAGGATTCAGGGCAAAAAGGAGAAAAACAATACACAAGAATATTTCTATAAAGCTAAATTTATTTGGCCAAAAGGGCTTTTATTCTGAAAGAATATCCTATTTTTCTGTTTTACTGTTATCATATTGTTTGGTGAAATTATGATGATACAGACAGTAGTTGAGGCTACTTTTTCCTTTTTAAAAATATCTTAATTGGTAAAGTAAAAGCTAGCAACCATATGCCAGTACTTCAATTTTAATTTTTTAAAAATTGTTTTGATCTATGAATCCTAAAGTCTGGGGATTCTGCTTTCATCTAAATTACACAGGATCTTTTAAAGTGGGTATGAAAACGTCCTGATTTTCCAGCCTTCATTATAGTACATAAGACTGCCTGTGCATTATTTTTAAAAAAATTTTAATGTTTTATTTATTTTTGAGAGAGAGATAGAGACAGCATGAGCAGGGGAGGGTCAGAGAGAGAGGGAGACACAGAATCTGAAGCAGGCTCCAGGCTCTGAGCTACCTGTCAGCACAGAGCCTGACACAGGGCTCGAATCCACAAACTGTGAGATCATGACCTGAGCTGAAGTTGGATGTGTAACTGACTGAGCCACCCAGGCGCCCCTATGCATTACTTTCATAGAGAAGATCAGTTTACAAAAGGTTTGATTTGAAAAAAATTCTAAAGAAGGGCATCTTCTCTGTAAATTACAATTATGATAGTTACCTTGTTACTCACCATTTCTCAGCAGGGATGACTTTGACTCTTAAGCTGGTATATGTCTCTTTTTTAGGGCTCAAAAGAAATCTGATCCAAATGAGTATCAGATAACTAGGCTGTTAATGTTGAGAGGACTTCAATTAAAGGTTTATGAGCAGAAAAAAAGCAGATGTTATCTAATAACACCTGTTCAAGGAACAGTCTGGGGAAAATCTGCTGTCTTTTTGCTGCACCTGCTGAGAGCGGCATCTGGAGGATCTGTCTTTACATTTGAATGCACGTTGATATCTATGACAAGTTAACATATCTATCTAATACATACAATTAACAAAAACATTGCATTTTGTACAAATCCAACGTTTAAAGAAACTTGCATCCCATATTAGCTATTTTATTTTCTTTTTTAAATGTTTATTTATTTATTTTGAGAGAGAGAGAGAGGAAAGGTCAGAGAGAAAGAGGAAGAGAGAGAATCCGAAGCAGGTTCCTTGCTGTCACTGCAGAGCCCAATGTCGAGCTTGAGTTCACAACTGTGAGATCATGACCTGAGCCAAAATTAAGATGCGGATGCTTAACTGACTGAGTCACCCAGGTGCACCTCTTATTAGTTATTTTTTAAATCAAGTTTTCATATTAAACTGTCATTATCTAGTAAGACATGGTTAATGAATTTGATGAGTCAAGATAAATGTTCTAGTGTATCATGTTCATCTCTATAATTTGCATGCAAAAAACTTTCCCAACTCAGCTCCCAGAATGCTTTTGTCCAACTCTGATAATAATAGCAGTGAGGTTAGAGGGGCATCTACTCCTGTTCACAGCTCCAGACCTGTCCTTATTATGATCTCAGGGAACTTTCAGAGAATGAGAGGGTCTGGCTGTTTCTGGCATTCCAAGGGCACTATAGCAGAGACACACAAGCAGCAGAAAATGAAATACCAGTAGACGATGGACTCAGAGGATGTTTAGAGAATAAGCAAACAATAACAGCGACAAGCCTCCTGAGAATTAGCAGTGGGATGTTTAGGTTTAGCTAGGAGGGTGGGATTATTTTCCCTACTGGAGTTCCCTATCACCATGCTACTTACAGTGTGGCCTCTGGATAGCAGCATCTGCACTACTTGACAGCCTGTGAGAACTGGAATCAGAACCTGTTTTTAACAAGATCTCCAGGTGATTCACAAAAATATTAAAGTTTGAGAATCACTCCTCTATCACACCTTTTCCATTTTTGGAATCCTAGCCCTTATTACTTTCCTTAATCCTGCATTCTGAGGTTATGTGCCCTTTGATAGCATACTCTTCCATCCTCTGACTCAGGGGTCTCTGCCATAAGAGACAGAGTACAACATGTGCTCAGGAACTTTTCTCTCTGATGACACCTCATTTTTTCCTATTCTTCCCAAGGAAGCCTTAATTAGCCTGTCAGTACTTCTCTGTTATTATGGCAAAGTTCACTGAGTAATACCCATCCTTTACATAAGCACAGCTTCACCAAGTCATGGAATTAAGTCCCATAAGCATTTGGTATCAAGTTCTACCTAACATCTTTGCTGGGAGGTATGCTCAGCTCTATCTGAAATCATGGACCAAATCATTGGACCAAATCCAATCATTTGGTCCTTGGCAGCACAGAGAGTCACATTACTAAAAGTTTTCCTGGGTCAGCTTCAGACACACTAATTTGCTAAGTCCCAGGAGGTAATTTGTTGATTTGTCACAGCTATCTTGTTTGTGACCATCTGCCATCTTAGTAGCACATTAGTAGAATTAATTTCCAGTCAGAGCTGTGTGTCTGCTCTGGAAGCATTTGTAGGATCCTAAGTATCTTCACTCCTGTGAAGCTTTAAGCATAATAAATTTAAATTATGACATATGATTTTCAACCCCCACACTCAGCTCTGAGTTGGGTCTGCCCTAATGGGTTGGGTCTTCCAATCCTGGACTGTTCTCTAAGAGCAACCAATGCTATCTCCTTCTCTTCCTTTCCTGCTAACAGGGAGAATTACAAGAGGGAAGATTAGGGGGATTCCTGCAGATCTCTTATGCTTAATGAGGTTTTTAATAGAGTTTTAACTAGAAATAGTTGCATTATTATTTACTGTAATCAAGCCTGGTTCTCCCTTCTCTGCAAAGTAGCCACTTTGTATATAGTTCTCTCCAAAAGCCACTCCTATTTTTAACACAGATGAGGAAAATCATGATGTGTGTATAACACAGGTGTGCTCCATGTGATTGCTGCTCAACAGCTGGCTATACACCCTGAAGCATCTACTGTTTTAATGCAGCAAATAGCTTCTAGGGTTTGAGTGGCTCCTTGACAGTCTTTGTCACTTCCTTACCTCACAGTCCTGTCAGTATTGTAACATCCTGGTGGGATGGTCTAGCCATAATTTCCTGACAATATAGTTGCTAATAGTATGTGCCAATTTTGGGTGGCACATTGTCTCTATCAGTATCAGTGCTCACTTATCTATTAGTAGAAGTCTGTGCTCCAGTGGTTCTTTCTCAAGGACACACACCAAAATATGTTTCTAAATAGTCCCAATAGGTTAATCAAAGACTTCCTATGCCCTTCCTACAAAAGCATGGATTTTGTATCAGTAGATAATCTTTTCATGCCAGCTTTTAGGGTTCTTCCTTCCTCCTTATATTTAGGAAAATTTTGAAGCTAATTACTTTTAGCAACTAGACACACTTTCAAGCTTTCAGTCTGGGACTTCCAGGAAAGAATACTCAAGATAAGGGTTTCATATTCCAGTTAAGGAAAGCTTCTAAAAGTTCTTCTAAAAGTTTCTTTTGATTTTAAGGTGCTATAATGTGAATGGCATAATTATCTTTCATCCAATAATTTAGCAGCTATTTATGAGGATAACATTTTGGATCAAATTTAGGTGGTAATTTAGTCTGAGATGCAGATGGGTTTAGCATTAGAGTTTAAAACATCTTGGGCAAGCCCCATTTGTAATCCATATGTTATCTGGGTTCCCCCTTACCTTCAAAATTCCAGTTATAAACTGGAAAACTGTTTCTACTTAGAAGCAGAATATTACGTCTACTCTATCAATGAGATAGAGTAGGAAAAGCTACAAAATCGTGGGTTTGAAAATTTCATCAGAGAAATGAGACCACAGAGAAACCTACTAAACTAAAATTCAGAAAGTGACAAACTCCTCTCAGGATGAAACAGATTCCTATTGCATTCGTCATTGGTGAAGAGTTAGGGGGATGAGTATGCTGCTATGCTTGAGGTAAAAAGCTAGTACATGGACTTTTTGAAAGGCTGGGGTGTATGCTGGCATGTCTGCAAATCCTTCCTTGGATCTCCAAACACAAGGAGATTCTACAGACATCCACAACTCTTTCTGATGGGCCTTAACAAACATATGTATGAAAGCTTGGAGACAGGAAAATGGAGATACTGCCTATGGCACATGTGTGCCAGACAGGCTGAAGTAGGAGCAGAAATAACAGAATTCCACAGGCACTCTATACCTTGGGAGAGTTTGAGATGGTAGCTCCTGTGGCCGAAGCAGTGACAGGGATGCTGACTGAGACTCCCCAGCATGGTCCAGGCACATATAGTCTGTGAAGTTGGATACCTACATAGGTAATAGAGAGGAACCATGCAGACACTCTGGGTTTCACGTTGAGTATGAAGCCCTGGCCATGCACAGCTGGAGAGTGGTAGGAGAGGTGAGAGAGAACCCCATAAGTCATAGGTACATGGGCTTACTCAAATCTAAGGACAGGCATGAGAAGTGAGAAACCCCATAGGCACTTTGACTCTTAGATCAAATATATGGCAGCAGGACTTCCATGGCTTGAGAAGAGCCAGAAAGCTGAGAGAGAGAGCATCCTGCAGCACTGGCATAGGGGACCTGTGGCTGGCAGAATCATGGCCTCCCAAAGATACATAAGTCCTAATCTTTACTACCTGTGAAGATGTTACCCTAGATGGCCAAAAACACTGCACATGAGATTAGGATGAGGATTATCCAGTTGTGTCCAATGTCATCACAAGAGTCCTTGTAAGTGAAAGATGGAGGAAGGAAGTCAGAATCAGAGAGGGAGATATGACAACAGAAGCAGAGATTTGCACTGATGTAGTTACTGGGTTTGAAGAGAGTGGAAGCCCTGAGACAAGGAATGTGGGTGGCCCTCAGACACTGGAAAGGGCAAGGAAACACATTCACCCTTAGTATCTCAAGAAGGAATACAGCCCCTGCCAACATCTTGATTTTAGCCCTTTGAGATCTATTTCAGATTTACAACCTCTAGACTGTAAAATAATAAATGTATGCCTTTTTTAAGCCACTAAATTTGCATTAGCTTGTTATAGTAGCACTAGAAAACTAATATAAAGTCTGATGATGTCTAGAAGCAGGATAAGAGGATTTAGAGGAATCCTCCAGGCATTCCACATCTTACACTGGGTATGAGGCAGCAGCTGACCTATGGCGGGGGGAGGAAGGGAAGGTCATTATGACAGAGATCTCCCTGAGGTGCAAGTACACAGAATCTGCTGAAGGCTGAGAGAAAGACAGGAGAAATGAAAACTTTTAAGGTACCTGGAGCCCAAGCCCTGCCAAAGGGGAGGTTTTGATTCTGCTATCAAAGAATCTGAAGTCTGTAGTAAATGGAATTGAATTAAAGGACTACAAAGCCTAATCCTAGCTCAGTACAAACCAGATTGAATCAACCTTCATCTCACATTTCTAGCCTAATAGAAAAAGAGGCATGCTTATTTATGGGTATAAATATTATTTACCTAACCTTTAATGTTACATCCAATACAATTTTGGAATTCAATTGAAAAATATGAGAAATCTGAAGAAGCAAAAAATGCAATGCTTTGTCAAGAGACAAAACAAGTCCATAGAGACAGACTCAGAGATGAGCAAATATAAGAATTATCAGATAAGAACTATGATAGCCTAACTATAATAAATATAGTGAAAGATCTAGTAGAAACAATAGACAACATGTAAGGAAATGCAAAGAAGTGGAAATTACAAAAAAAGATAAATTAAAACACTACATACAAGAAATATAATATCAAAAGTGAATATTTTGGATGAGCTTATCAATAGACTGAACATAGCATGGGATATAATCAGTGAGCTTGAAGATGGGTCAATAGAAATTTTCCAATGGAAACACAGAGAAAAATGAATAAGAAGAAACAGTACATCTGACATCTGCAAGGGCACTATCAGTCTAGTGTGCAAGTAATTCTAGTTCCAAAAGGAGAAAAGAGAAAGAATGGAAAAAAGAAAAGTATTTCAATGCATATTGGCTAAGAATTTTTTCAAAATTTATAAAATACATTAGTCATTGAACCAAGATGCTTAGAAAACACCAATCCAGGTAAATAAAAAGTCTTAGGGACATCATAGACAAATTGCTACAAATGAACACAATGACACAGTGCTGAAAGCAGTCAGAATAATGAAAGGCATAGTATATAAGGGGAACAACCAGATGAAATATGGCTGACTGCTCAGAAACAGAGGCCAGGACATATTAGGGCAGCGTTTTTATAAAAGAAAAAAAAAAACATTACCTAGAATTCCATATCAGACAGAATCTTCTTCAAAAATTAAGGCACTGTCAAGACATTTTTAGAACAACAGAGCTCATTTTGTCTCTATAAGATGTATACTACAAAACTTGCTAAAGAAATTCCTTAAGCCAAAAGGCAACTATGCAGATAAAGCCCAGAAATTTTATATTAGAATGGAGAATTTTAGGAAATATAAATGTGACAGGAAATATAGAGGGCATTTAAAAAAAAATCCTTGCTCTCTGGGTAACTCTAGCTCTTTAAAGACTGTTATCTGTTTAAATTAAGAATACTAAGAATATAATGCAGAGTTTAGAGTGTCTATAGTGCCAAGTATGACAACAAGATCTTAAAGGGTGAGAGGATCATATTTGAAAGTTTATTATTACAAAATTCTTACACTGTCTAGAAAAGATGAAAAAGTTTTTAAAAGTTTATTTATTTATTTTGAGAAAGAGTGAATGTAGAGGCAGAAAGAGAGGAGAGAGAAAATCCCAAGCAGGCTCAACACTGTCAGTGCAGAGCCCAATGTGGGGCTTGAACTCATAAACCGTGAGATCATGACCTGAACCAAAATCAAGAGTCAGATGCCTAACCGACAGAGTCACCCAGGCACCCCAGGGCAGAATATTTTTTAAGGTAGCTATTGATAATTTAAAGATGCATATTATAATCTGTAAAGTAGGCACTAAATAAATCACACAAAGTGGCATAACTACAAAGTCAAGAGGAGGTAAAACAGGCATTCTTAATAACTAGGGAATATGGGCATATAGGAAGACTTACCAAGTAGTTCTTGGAATTTCTCTGAAAGTTTGACATTGCAAAATCGATTATAAAAATAAGTAATGCATTAGCTTTGTGAACAATGAAAGGTAACTTCCATGATTTTTAATTTGTTAATATTAAATTTGTGGGGAGAAAGTATTCGCAAGGTAGGATGTATAAACCAGGCAATTTAATGTTACAAAATGAAGCAAGTAAATATGATATACTTTTAAATTTGTTGGGAGAAAGTATTCACAAGATAGAACGTATAAACCAGGCAGTTTAATATAACAAAACCAAGGGAGTAAATATGATAAAATAGATTAGTGAACGTTGTTTTCCACTGAACAGGTTGCTAAGTAGTAATATAAATAAACTTAGATAAATATAACATATATTTAAAATAGGAAGAATCTCTTTCTAGCTCCTGGGCTTTTTTATTAAAATTACATTTTAGCAATAATTATTGCTAGAACTAAAGAATGAGTATTTAAAATTTAGAAGGCATGGCTTGAAGTTTATCCCAGACAACTGGTATTGAAGACAAAGTGTTACAGTGAGTTGACTTTGAAAGTAGCTTTTGCTGAGAGGGGGCAAGATGGCGGAGAAGTAAGGAGCTCCATACTTGCACTCGCGCCCATACATCATACGGAAAAGATCTGAAGCCATTAGAAACCTTAGAAAACCAGAGAGATTGGGAGAAAAAGGACACAGAATCCACCAAGAAAGCCTTCTAACGTGAGTGCGAACCGGGGAAGATAAAATGGGGCCAGGATCGGAGACTCCAGAGTGGAAGGTGATCCTNAGGGGCTGAGCACACAGACTGCTTCTTTGTGCTGGCTCCTGGCAGCTGGACTTCAGAGCAGCGGCGCACCTGCCGCCATTGTCCTCCCAGTGGGCTTGGGCCCCTGGAAGAGGGGCTCGCGGACACAGGGCGTCCGCGCTCCTGGCGGGCTGGAACTCTAGAGGGAAGGCAAAGAGCTAAAAACCGAGAGATTTGCCTGTGAGTTCGTGTTTCGGGTGACGAGCATAGAGGGACCTGGTTTTCCTCACTCTAGAGGGCTCGCCGCACCCGGCAGGCAAGCCCCCGCCCATGCCCGCCAGCCTGACCCAGAGAAGGAAGCAGCAATTCTGACTCCACCCCCAGAGTGAGGCGGGAGGCCTGGAACTGCCCGGAGGTGATTGCCTCGGAAGTTGTGTCTAAGGCAATTTCAGCAGGGTGGNACCATATACTACCCTTTACCTCTTTGAAAAAAACTTCTTATCCCTTCTGTCTGTTCATTCTATTTCCAATTTTGCCTCATCCCCGACTTGTCTTCTCTCTTTCTCTATGCTCTTCAACCAGCACTCCATACACACAGCTATTTAACTGTAGATGGGAAATCCGGTAATATGCTTTAAACTGTTCTTTGTCCATTCNAAGAAACTATGGCTACAAACAGAATGGAAAATAAAAATAGGCATGAAGAATTAAAAAATGTGATATACGATATACATAATAAATTAGAGGCCTCCGATGCATGGTTGAAGAGGCAGAAAGGAGAATAAGTGATTTAGAAGACACCATTATAGAAAAACAAGAAGCTGACAAAAAAAGAGACAAACTGATCCAGGAACAGGAAAGAAGAATTCGAGAGATCAGTGATATGGTCAAACGCAACAATATCCATATAATAGGAATCCCAGAAGAGGAAGAAAGAGGGAAAGGTGCTGAAGGAGTCCCGGAACAAATTATAGCAGAGAACTTCCCCGACCTGGNATCCTTGATGAATACGGATGCAAAAATCCTCAACAAGATCCTTGCAAATCGAATCCAGCAGCACATAAAAAGAATCATCCACCAAATTGAATTGGGATTCATTCCTGGGTTACAGGGCTGGTTCAACATTCACAAATCAATCAATGTGATCCATCACATCAATAAAAGAAAAGATAAAAAACATATGATGCTGTCAATAGATGCAAAAAAAGGNTATCTATACCATGGAATACTACATGGCAATGAGAAAGAATGAAATCTGGCCATGTGTAGCAACATGGATGGACCTTGAGGGTGTTATGCTGAGCGAAATAAGTCAGGCAGAGAAGGACAAATATCATATGTTTGCACGTATAGGAGGATTAGGAGGAACTAACTGAGGAAGGAGGAGGAGAAGAAGTGGGGTAATGGTGAGGGAAAGGGAGAGAGGCAAACCATGAGAGACTCTTGAATGCTGACAAAAACTGAGGACTGATGGATGTGGGGGGGGGATGGGCATGGATGAGGACACTTGTGGGGATGAGCACTGGGTGTTATGTGGAAACTAATTTGACAATAAACTCTTTGTAAAAAAAAAATAATAAAGTTGAAAACATGGTAAAAAAAAAAGTAGCTTTTGCCTCCACATACACTACTTGTAAATTGATTGATCAATTCAATCAAAGTTGAAGAAACAGTCATATTCTCAGTGTCAGAAAAAAACAGTTGAAAATGAATGGACTCCGCCAAACAATCCTGTTTCCCACATGATGCTAATTAATAATATGACAGATATTTCTCCCCATAAGATTTATCAAATTTGAGGAGAGCTTTTGAAACACTGGCACTCGTCTTCATATTTACTTTGTTGCCTAACTCGTGAAGAGCTCGGTGATGGAGTTCCAAGGTGAACAAAGTTACATAAGGGGCTAAAAGTCTTTGGATAAAAACAGGAAAGGTAAAATATTATAGGTCAACTGAAAAAAAGAAGAAACAGGACTTGACAGCAGTCTAGTATATGACATAAATAAGATTGAACTGAACCCTAGATTTGTGTGTTGGGGAAGCAGGAAACTAAGTGACAACATTATTTTATAAAGCAATCCAGATGATCATACAAACGTATTAAATATCTGTCGAGTCTCAGTGATACTTAGGACTACGAAAAATACATAAGGTACATTGTGCGTAATAATACTTCTGGGTTATTTTAATTAAAGTAACAAAGCAGCAGTCATGCAGAAATGACAAAAGTATGACAAAGACTTTTCATTTAAAAGGGAGAATTTCTTGTTCTGAGATTAGGGGAAAATAATTGAAAGGTAAACTCTAATACTTCAACAACAATTGGGCCTTAGTGCCACATGGGGTTTATTCGATATAACCATAACATTTACTGTGTCAAGACAATACAACTGATTTGCAATTATTAAGCATGTGTAGTGTATAGAGTCCTTGGTAAAATAAACTCTTCCTTTGATGATAAATTATATGAAAAAAATAAAACAAGTTGTTCTTTCTTTGACTTATTTCACTTAGCATAATACTCTCCAGCTCCATTCACATCATTGCCATCACTATTTGTACACCTGAAACTAATATTCCACTGTATATTAACTAACTGGAATTTGAATAAAACCTTAGAAAATAATCTTTTGACTGGTAATCATCCACCCTTACTCTCTGTCTCAACTTATTACCATTTATACTCATTTATTAAGGAACACATTTAGAATACCTGCTTCCCTGGCCATTTCTAGACTCAAATCTATAATTGAACTTCATCAGACTGCTGCTTTAATTAACTGAACTGACTTTCTCAGAAGAACCTATAGGTCAGTGGTGCTAAAAATATAATCCACAGATGAGCAACAACACTGCTGTTACTCGGGAACTTGATAAAATGAAAATTCTCAACACTGCCCTCCTCCCATCCCTCACTCTGGGGCCCAGACTTCCTGAATCGGAACCTCTAGGCCTGGGAAAAAAATCTGTGATTTACAAAGCTTTCCAGAAGATTCTGATGCATGGTCAAATTTGAGGCCCATTACTGTAAGTTAACTTGCTTCTCTTTGAATTTCTCTATGATGGTAGAGGAAATAAGAATGACTGGTTAGTCCTTGAAAATATTTCTTGCTCATGTGAACTTATAATTATTAACAGTCTTGTTGATGAAAGGTCTCTATTGCTTTAAAAATATTTGCCCTTTACTTGGTGTATCCTGCCCAGTACACCTGGAATCCCTATCATTTTTGCTGGACAATGTTGGACCAAGAAAAATAATTGAATAAAGCAGACACAGAGCAAATGTTAACGTTTACATTATTCATTAAGGCTGAAAGTTTTCAAAATCTCACTAACATTGCCTGACTCAGTAATTTCAAAACATAAAGAAAAGGGCCAGTCTTTTATTTCTAGAATCCAATGATTTTTGTTATCCTCTACTATTCCTAATACATAGAATATTATTGATTTTTGACAACTACTGTGTGCCCCATAAAACAAATTGGATTCACCCAAAAATGCTTCTTTGTTGCTTCTGGGCACTGTCATCCTCCACTCCAGTGCATTCTCACCATTACCGTATTTTGCTTCTTCCCATCCAACTCTTATGTACAATTACCTACAATGTGTCAAGTATCATGATGCACAGACTATATTTAGTTCTCCCTCTAGTGGTAATTTAGTGAAGCAGTTATCCCGGTTACCCATTCCTTTGCAGACAGCAACGACGATCAAGTAATGACTAATACCTATCAGGAGCTCATTTTGTGTGAGGCAGTGTCCTAGAAATTGTACTGCCAATTGTGAAATTAAAAGGAAGGCATACAATTTGACAAATAAACTAACAATATCAGAAAATGGAAAAATAAGAATTTTCGAAAACGAACGCAGAACACATTTATAAGATCAGTAAAACTATAATTGCTTAAATCAATGTAATGATTTTTACCTTTAGACATAATATTTGAAACCAAAATGTAAGATAGATATTTAGTGGGAAAAAACACTTAAAGAAGCAACTAGAAGGGGCACCTGGGTGGCTCAGTCGGTTAAGCATCCAACTTCGGCTCAGGTTATGATCTCATGGTTCGTGGGCTCCAACCCTGCATTAGGCTCTGTGTTGACAGCCAGCTCTGAGCCTGGAGCCGGTTTCAGATTCTGTATCTCCTTCTGTCTCTTACCCTCCCTTGCTCATGCTGTCTCTCTCTCTCAGAAATAAATAAAACATTAAAAAATTAAAAAAAAAAAGATAAAAAAAGAAGCAACTAGAGGATTCTTTTCACATCTTAGAGTAACCTATGATTGTAATAAAGGTTTACAAATATATAAATGTAAAAGAGGAAAAGATCAGAAACTATTTCATTGACTTTAAATATATTAAATGGAAAATCAGTTATTTGTATCTAAAAAATTACTCCCCAAAGCTCATTTGTGGTTTTTTTTTTTTATCCACCATATGTTTACTTCATGGAATTTTTGTTTAGAAACATACATATTACAATTGTTTATACATCCTTGTTTTCTCTTTCCTAAATCCCATTATAGGCATGACATACCTTTGTTTGAAATTAAATGAACTGCGGCGCCTATGTGGCTCTATCGGTTGAGTGTCTGACTTTGGTTCGGATCATGATCTTGCTGTCCATGAGTCCCAGCCCCGTGCTGGGCTTTGTACTGACAACTCAGAGCCTGCTTTAAAAGATTCTGTGTCTCCTTCTCTCTCTGCCCCTCCCCTGCTCACACTTTGTCTCTATTTCTCTCTCTCAAAGATAAATAAAAATTTTAAAAATTAAATAAACTAATTACTGTATCTGATATTTAAAATAAAGGGCTTAAAAAATGAAAACCGTTTGTTTCTAGAATCCATTTTTCTGGATTAATGTTGTGACTCTATGACTAATATGTGATCTTAGAAACATTACTTGACCATTTTGTGCATGAATTTCTTCATCTATAGGAATTTCTAATTCATAGCTTTATTATGAGAAACTGCAGGGTAAATACATAGTAAATGCTTAGAATAGTGTGTGTGGCATTGTAAATTCTCAATAATTGTTAGCTACTATTATCATTGTGATAACTATCATCAGAAAAGTATGGAAAAGCCCATAGCCCCAACTAGTAATTGCCATCATTTATATGTAATGGAGGATTATAAGCTATATTTAAATTTTTTTAATGTTTATTTTTCGAGAGAGAGAGAGAGAGAGAGAGAGTGAGCAGGGGAGTGGTAGAGAGAGAGGGAGACACAGAATCAAAAGCAGGCTCCAGGCTCTGAGCTTTAGCAGAGAGACTGATGCAGGGCTTGAACTCAGGAACCACGAGATCACAACCTGAGCGAAGTTGGAAACTTAACGACTGAGTCACCCAGGTGCCCCATAAGCTATATTTTAACTAATTAAATGTACTTAATTTTTTCTACTTTGGAATGATGTTTGCAAACATTCTTATATGTTTTCAGATAATTCCATATACTCTTGGTGATGTATAAAATTAGGTTTATTAACTTGCAGTTTACTTAAAAACAGGTAATTAAGTTAATACTAAACAGTCAAACCTTCACAGCCTTGGCCCTGGCCTTGCTTCTCCAGCTGTGTATAGTTAGGATTACTTTATGTCCCTACCATAGGTGGCTGGCCATGAAGGGGTGGGCCATAGATCCTAACCTAATCAGCATAGACAAAGTTATTTCCTGTGATCTGAGGGTTGAGGTGGACCAGTTACTGTTGCCTGTTCTTCACCACAAAGTCTACTTCATGCCAGCCAAACCCAGAACTTCAAACTAACTGAACTTCACCTAGTATTGAAGTCTGAGTACCCAGAAGCTTCAAATGTGAAGCCCACCCCTACTTTCAGGAGTGTGCTTCTTTTTATCCTCAAGAATGTGCTTCTGCCTGGATTCTTTTTTCTTAGTTCTGGCCCATTTACTCTGCCTACTAACATAAACTATCTAAAACATTAAAGCTTTGACCTAAATATCCCCAGGGACTCACATGCTAAAAGCTGTGTTGTTCTTTGTTTATGCTAGTCGTGTTCCTTAGAACCAGACACTAGTGGGAAACCTGGAGTCTTTAGCACACTTCCCTCCTAATATTACCCAGTTATCCTGACCTCTAAAACTTTAACTTTTGCTTAAATTTTCCACTGCCTTCCCAATTCTTTTTAATAGAATAATTTTGCCAATTAAATGATAGGGATTTAGATTTAGATCCCCCTAGACATCATGTATGGTCATGATTTTTCTTTCCTTCATAGGGATAACATGTCATTTGCTCAGTATTTGGGTGCCTGTCCTAGCCTAGGGCATGTATCTATACCTGTTCCTTTTAGCTATTTATCTCTGCTGCCAGGGACACATCATGTCGGATATTTACATAATAAAACCAAAACAGTTGTCATAGTCAGTGCCTTAAACACTTCTCATACTTAAGTGCTTATAGTAGTCCAGTAGCACTAAGAAACTTAATTTATACCATCTTCTATGATGCTATGCAACAACACAGAGGTAGAGGGTAAGTAACATAATTCTTGTTGCACAAACCAGACTGTAATAACTTCACTGTAAAGTGACTTTAATGTACCTATTTCAAAATAACATGCAAGGATACTGGGATTGAAAATACACTATTTTGCTGATAGAAAATCTGAAATACAATGATATTAAGAAAACTGCCGGTCACTAGAGATTTAGCAACAACAAGCTGAGTTTATACCCAGCAGGGACTCAACAATGACAGAATGTACATTAGTCTCAGTTTAAGATTTGGTGCTCTATGTTGAACATTACTCATGTGTGTCTTCTGGGCATGTTCTTGGCAAACACAGTAGCAATCCCTACCTGCAATTATAGTTTAAGGGATGTGGGGAAGGAAATTTTTCACTTTTAATTAAAGAGCATGGGTCCCTGTTAAGTACCAGCAGGTATCTGTCATTCATTCACAGGAATTTAAACCATGGCTTATTTTCACTTAGAGGAAGAATTAAAATCTCAGTCAAAGGAAGAATAGGTCATTGTTCTAGGAAATTTTGTTGGCAAGGGATAGATGAAGATGTATCCAGATCAAACCAAAGTTCACACATATTCTCTGCCATGTAGGAAATGAACATATATATGCATATATATACTGGGGGGTCAAAATTATTAGACCTGAAAGTATGTAAAAATAATAGAATAACTTATATTATTAGACTGTCATTAATAGTAAAGTAACATGTAGAAAACAATCTACTTAAAAAATAAAGTGTTTAAGAACTATTCAGTTAGTACTCTTAAAAAAGATTTTGGTACAATCTGGCATAATGTAATACATGTAACATATATATGTAATGTTAGAAGTGCAAACTTTAACAATGATTATAGAAGCATTACCAAATGTTAACATTTATCTTATGTGTCATTCAGAAATCCTCTCTTCAAAGAAAACTATATACCTCACTATAGCATTTTTAGCATTTCCAATATTTGCAAAACATTGAGAAGATATTGTCTGATGTTAAAAGTGAGCTAATGAATGCATTATAGAACCACTCAATTAAGTGTTATGCAGTGATTACACTATAATCCAAACAGGCTATGTAAGAACATGTAAATATGCTTATAATATAATGCTAAGTGAATAAGTAGAATATAAAATGCATACTCTAATTATAAAGAAACAAATTATGTATGCATATAGACAAAGACCAAATAAGAGTGTACAAAAAATGAAATTGTTACTTTCAGTATATAAACAGAAATAATGTACTTTTATGTTAGCTTTCTTTTATAATATTGTTAAGATAATATTGTTACAATAAAATATATATGTGTAAATAGATTGGTACCTTCTTTCCAAGATTGTTCATGAAATTTTCAGTCTCCAGCTCTCAGAAGTCTCTATATGATTTCTTCCCAAGTGGCTAAAAGGGCACGTGTCCTTAATTCTTAAATTTATTGTTCAGTTGATATCCTCCTGTGAATGTATATATATTTTATATTATACATGTTTATACATTATATAATATATACATATTATAATATGTATATACATATAATATACATTTTTACCAAAGACTTAATTTGAGGCCACATATGTCTTTCATTTTTTTCTTCTTCAGAGTAATAAGGCTTAGCAACATTTTAATTCAGACAGATTTCAAATATTGCTTTATTGGCAGCCTCACATTTGACATCCTTGCTATAATTACAGTGTGTATTATATCAGGAGATGCTCTGTAACGTCCCTAGAGACTCAATTACTGTGTGCCTTGTGTATAGTCTGGGCAAGTATTGGAGTAACATCTAATATGACAGAGACACAGTTTCTTTGAACATTTTTCAGATATTGTTTCATATAGATATCATATTCAAATACTTCTGAAGTCATCAATGCTTGGAGGAAAATAATACACATAAAAATACATTAATAGAAAAATTATTTTATACCAGAAACGTGACAACTCTTGATCTAGGTTTATAGCCTTTTATGAAAAAAATACAATATCCCAATCAATCTCTTCCATCTCTTAATTGTGTAAAATATACTGAATTTCAATGAGAAACTATGGGGCTCTTGACATTCCTGGAAGACCACAATTGTAGGAAACGTTATTATTGTTTTATTTTTATTTATTGTTCTGGTTAATTTCAATATATATATGCAACATCTTAGAGGAAAATCACAAGTATGCCAAGAACAAATGCACAACAGAAAAAGAAATAAGAACTAAAAGAGGAGAATGGGGATATATATATAATATATATACAGTTTTTATTGCTAAAGGGAATTACACTGATTATTAAATCCAATTCTGTTTATAGTGACCAAAACTTAGAAAGGAAACTAATAGATAACAGAACTTTAATTTTTAAAACAAATTCATGTAGGTTAGACTTTTTACTAGTTCTAATCTTGTGGAAGGATTTATTGTAAGTTTCATTTCATCTGGTCCTTGCCTATCTTAGTAAATAGTACATATATATTTTAGCTCAGGCAAAAACTTGAAGTCTGTCCCCTTGCTTTCTATCACATGACAAACCAACCCATCAGCAAATCAAAATGGCCTATTTTCAAAATGTATCCACAATCTGACTCTAAGACTTCACAGTCACTCTTCTGTCCAAGGCACCATTTCTTAACTGGATAATTTCTATAATATTTTAACTGGTCTTTCTGCTTTTGCACTTGCTCCCCTGCAATTAATTTAATCACAGCTGGTAGTGTGATTCTATTAAGCATAGAACAGAATCCACTTCTCAGAACCCTCATCCGGAGGGTTGAGTGAAGGGTTGTAAAACCCTACATAATTAGATCCCTACTACTTCTCTTTATCGCCACCTTCTATTTTTATTGTTTTGTTCTAGCTGCACTGGACTGTGTGCAGTTCCTCAAATACACCAGGCATTTTCACACCCCAGGACTTTTGTTATTTCTGTTCCCTTTGGCATGATCTCCTCCAGAGAGCTTATCCTGCTCCCACCAGATTTCCTTTTAAAGGCCACCATATTAACAAACACTTTCATTAACATCAGTTATAGAATTACACTCCTCTCTATACTTCTGATTTTCTTACCCAGCTCTATTATTCCCTCCTGAGTATCTGTTACCATATGTTAGATGTACCCTTAGAGTTACATGTTTATTTGTGATCGGATGAGAATGAGGAGTAGCTGGAGGAATAAAGAGTATGGGGAATCCTTATTCTGGTGCTTTCTTGTGCTGGGGTGGCCAAGTGGCTTTAAAGTGGAAAGAGAGCCTGACCCTCACACTCTTTACCAGTGGATACTTAGGCCACTTTGAAATGGAATTGTCACTTCTATTCCCTTGAGTATGCAGAGAAGGCCAGGGGAGGTGCCAATGTGTTTTATATATCAGGTAGCACCTAGCCATCTGGGAACCATACTCCCTAGGCGCACCTTTCTTATTTTAGGTCATTTGTAATATTCACGGATCTTCCAACATCTTTAGCTTCTGCTATGCAGAGGCTGAGTTTTCTCCCCCCCTTTGCCCACTTTTAATGACCAATAACCTGTTTCCTTTTCTGAATACATAAACTGTATCCTGCAGACTGAAATCTTGTAGTCTCTTGCCATGACTAGAAGGAATCTCAACGTCTCCAAAGTTGGGTAGTTTTAGGCTCTGCATATTCACAATTGCTAGGTCTGCTTTTTCCTCTATTCTTTGGTCTCTATCTGTTCTGTGCTGATGGGAAAATGAAATCATTTTCTTCTCTTGATTAGACCACAGCCTGTTCCTTATCATGGATATTATGGCCTTGGGCTAGACAGAATCTTATTTTTCCACCACTTTTCTCTGATGGACAAGAGATGGTTAAGATGAATTATTTAAACTGGTCCTATTAGAGCTTCTGATTATATATTGTAATATGGTAAAAATTGACAGATTTGTTGTAGATAGGGGATCTTTTTCCAGTGGTCTGTCAGTTTGTGTTTACCTTAAAGTTGCAAAATATTGTGGCAAGAACTTCTCCAAGCTGAGTTTTGTTGAGCCTGATAGATGGGTCATATGCCTTTTCTGTTACACATTGCTATGGAGACATCTTATAATTACAACCCTTGCCATTGGTGCCCTCCTGCCCTTCAAGAAATAGGGTGTTGAAATTATAAGTGTACCTCTTGATAATGTTGTTTGGCTGGAATTAAAAGCCTTTCTGTGATATATGTGGTATTTTTAAAATATTTATTTATTTTTGAGAGAGAGAGAGCAGAGGAAGGGTATAGAGAGAGGGAGGGGGAGACACCCAAGCACTGACATCCATGCTGTCAGTGTAGATCCCAATGCGGGGCTTGAACACATGAACCATGAGATCATGACTTTAGCCAAAACCAAGAGGTGGATGCTTAACTGACTGAGCCAGGCACCCTGTGGTATTTTGTGTTTCAGAAGAACACTTTACATAACACGATATACTTTCTATAAATCTTCTTCGTTTTGGTCTTCTCTTAACATGATAGAGAGGAGGTCTAAAGTTAGAACTCATTTCATGTGAAAACTTCCTATAGTAAATGCCCTAAAAATCAATCCCTTTCGCACAATCCTTAAACTGCATTTCCACTATGCCAATGACATAATGTCAAAGGCTGAGAGAGGTTTAAGTCATTTTAGTTGTTGAGAATCTCAGAAAATACCCAGAACTTGAAAAAGTTTTTATTTTTAATTATTCACTTTACCAATGTAATTATTTTATCTTATACATAGAGAATGCTTACTAATAGTTGATTCTCATCAGCAGATAATAATGAAGTCTAAACCAAATATCAGGCTGTGAATGTGAGCTCCAGTACAAATGATCTCCTATATTCCTTGGTATAAGCTCGTTATCATGTATTGTTGACATTTATAGATATTTAAAGGATATTATGATAGCCCATACAGTATCTCATTGATAAGTGAGTCTTTCTGAAATCCTGTATCAGAACTCTAGAGATTCTGATAGGGTCTGACTCTTACTATCCCCATGAATTTGATGCTTTATTTATCTCCTCCTCTGTCTCTAATTTATCATGATGCATTAAATTTCTCCACCCATTGTGGTTGTTATGGTGGGCTGAGGGAACCACATTCCAAATTGTACCCAACTGCATACCTGAGATATTCATTGCAATCTCTAGTAGGAATCTCAAAATTAACATGGCCAAAATACAACTCACACACACATACATATTTTTGAGGTATATTTGACAAATAAAATTGTATATATTTAAAATGGACAATGTGATGATTTGATATACATACACATTGTGAACTATTTACCACAGCTAAGTTTATTAACATATCCATCACCTCACATAGTTACCTTTTGTGTGATGAGAATGCTTAATTAAGATTTGCTCTTTTAGCAAATTCAAGTGTACAATACAGCATTATTAACTATGGTAAACATGTTGTGCATTAGACCTACATAAGTTATTTGTCTTATAACTGAAAGTTTGTACCCTTTGATCAGTATCTCCCCATGTTACCTAACCCCTCAGACCCTGGCAACCACCATTCTTCTCTGTCTCTGGGTTCAACTTTCTTTGTTTTGATTGCTTTCATGTCAAACTTGTCCTCCTCATCTCTCCAAATAAATGCTGACACTGTTCAAGTGTGAAAACCATCATTCTAGACATCATTAATGGAGGGATATTTATTAATTTCATTGCTGGCTTTTCCTCTACTTAATGCATAATATTGGAGTGAGTTAAAAGTTAACTGTAAAAGTCTCAGTCCCAGAACTTCCATCATTTTTTTTGGCCTAATTTTCTCACTAGGGGAACTTATTTGCTCCCATGGCTTTAAATATAATCTACAGATAATCTCTTTTTCTTTTCTTTCCTTCAAAGCTGAGATCCAAAGCATAAACAAGTTCCTATAACTCGACTTTCAAAATATATTCCAAATCCATTTCTTCATTTTGCTTCCTCTGTGGCCGCCCTAACGCAAGTCACCATTATCTCTTTTTAAGTTTTTAACTAACGTCTAGTTGGCATATAATATGTTACTTTCAAGTATACTACATAGTGATCCCACCATTATTTTTTTGAGACTATTGCAGATAGTTCCTAACTGGACTCTCTACTTCTTTTCTTTTCCTAAAAACGTTTATTCTCTTTATGGCAAGAAATATTTTTAAAACCGAAATAAAACCAACAAATCTTAAATTAGATTATATTACTCTGCTGCTTAAATGCTGCCAATGGCTTCTCATTACATTTTCAATAAAATCCATATTTCCTACAATGACCTGCAAAGCTCTATGTGATCTGGCCTCTGCCTATTTTGCCAATCTAATTTCTTACCACTTTCTTCTTTGCCCTCTAACTTCATTCATAGTGGCTTTCTTTCCTTTCCTTAAGCATGGCAACCTGTTCCTGTCTATACTCACTGGTTTCTCTAAAACGTCTCTAATTGTAGTCACAGAAGTATGTCCTCTTTCAATCAATGTAAAACCACTAACCCTCCTTTACCTTCACTCACTATATAATATAACACTTGGGTTTCTTTTCATTAGGACATTCTCTGAATTGTCTCATTTATTTTCTGTCAACACACTCTAGGAAGTAAGTATGATAAGTTTAGGCACCTAGCAGGTTTCATTCATTCATCCACCCACAGAATCCATAACAGGGTCTGGCACAGAGTAGGCACTCAATAGTTAGTTTCAAGTGAATTAGTGATATGTATGTTTGCAAATTCTATTGGTCCTGGATCTTCACCTTCTTCAGCATTTATAGAAGACTGACAAACCATTTTATGGCAATTTGCTTTTCTAATTATATAATTTTTATGTGTGTGCAACTCAGGTGTCACGAATCATTGTTTCATATCAGGAGTCTCCTGGTTTTTGTTTTTGTTTTCCAGTTCAGCATTCTAAAGAGAGGTGTTCGAATGTTTGCCATTGCCCTCATATGGCTCCAGGCTCTCAGTATTATGGGGCATTATGGCAGAGTTGTGTATATAGACTGTCTGCAGCTGATGTACTGTTACTAATGAAGCCATATTCTCTTGAGTCTGAGAAGGGAAGACTGATGGAGTGCAGGCAATGGAAATGTCCTCCCTCTCTTCTAAAGTCTGGGGGTAAGTTTGTAAATTGAGTTTCTATGTGTCTTTGGAAACTCAAACAATCCCTTTTGTCTTGTTTCCTCACTAGGTTGAAACATCTGACTCAGTATCTGACTTTTCAGTAAGACAACTTACCCAGTAGGAATAAGCTTATAGGCACCCAGGGACCCTCCACTTTATTTGCAACTCCTGACCACACTCTAGTGATCCCCTGAGTTCCCACAGCCACACTCACTTTATTCTTATGTCTAGGACGAATTTTTTTTAAAAATAGAAAAACTATGAAACCATCAACGTATAACCCTATAAGCAGTCTTGTTGGGCCATTAAATTCAGAGCTACAAGTAATTAAAGCATAGTTTCTATGTCTTCAAGGTCAGATAGCAGGAAACACTTCCAGAAGGTGAAGGGGACATCTTTACATGTCCTCTAATGCAGGAAAATAAAGAAATAAAAACAAACCTGTTTTCTTTCATTAAAACAGTCATATATTTCAGCCATATTAATACAGGCTGAAAGGTGATGTGATTAAGTTAAAAATCCCCTTCAGTGTTGAGCAAAGGGATGGAGTGGGACAAGTACTGAGGGAAAAGAGAATTTAGTCCTGTCCTTACATGGAGTTGCATAGCTAAGTGTTTCTTAAAAGGTATAAAGAAGCCCATCCTGTCCCGTTGGTGAGGTTGCAGAACTGGCATTGTTTGGAGTCAACCAGCTCAGTGCAAAATGAGATTCATAAGGGGTTTAAAAACTCTGATCCATAGGAAGCCCCAAAGCAGAACATTGAAAATGACCCTGCATTCCTAATTCAAATGATGAGTGTGGCTACGGCAAAAGAGAGAGATCAGCACTTCCCACTCTCTTGGTTTCCCTGAGGGTCTTCATAAATGAGACTGACCCTTTCAGAAATGGATTCTGACTGGGGCATGATGCTACAGCACATTATATCATGGTAAACAGGCTGGGAACTTTCCCAGGGGCTTGTTTTAATAATAACACCATGCCAGGCAGGCAATGCCAGACAGCACATAATCCCTTAGGGAGTTTAATCAAGGTGTGACATTAAAACACTTTCATGCAGATTCCCACTGATTTTTAAAATATTTCCTATGATTTCTCTTTTTAGGCAAAGGAAACCCAGGAGAAATTAAATTACCTGTCCTCGATCATAATCATATAGTAAAACAGACAAGAGATTTGGAAAGATTCATTTTATATCAGGACTCATCTTCATTCCTTATTAGTTGATCATAGCCAACTCATCCAACTTTCCTGAACTCCAGTTTCTTTATCTATAATAGGAATGATTGTAATAATAATTCTCATGCAGCATTGGTAAGAGAATTAAATTTCACATAAAATCCCTTTTCACCCTCTAAATTATCTTTCAATTGTCATTCTCTATTTTTATTTCTGTTATCACTAACATCCTGTACTTTCAGAACGTACTGCCTATGAACTTCATATGTGGTTTATAGCATTCTGTTATTCTGTGAAGATGACAGAATTTCAGTCTCAGGGTGGAAACGTTCTTGAGCATCATCTAGTTGAAGCACTAATTCATTAGCTCAACCTTCTTTACAAAGTGCATACAAATCAACTACTTGAATCTCTTCAGTGTCAGGGAACTCACTACTTCAAAAGTCTTTAATCATTTGTCAGCATTGACTGTTGGAAGGGCCATCCTCACTCCGAGCTGAAATTGATCTCCCTCAATGTCATTTTCAGTCATTTTAGTACTATATTCTGAGACTGCCTGTTTCATAATAATCTTTATAATATATGGCAAAAACTGGTAAAACCTCCTTTGCAGGAGCATCTTAGTAGTTAATTAATAATTGAAAATTTTTAGGAAGATATACTTTTATTAATATTTTTATTTTATTTAATACTTCTTGGTACAATTTGGTAAAATACAAAACCCACTCTCTATATTTCCCATGACAAACTGAATAGAAGAGGTGGTCTTACACTTCCTTACACTTATTATTTTTTTTTTTATATTTTTATTTTTTTATTTCTAGGATAGAGAGAGACAGCGTGAACAGGGGAGGGTCAGAGAGAGAGGGAGACACAGACTCCGAAACAGGCTCCAGGCTCTGAGCTGGCAGTCAGCACAGAGCCCGATGCGGGGCTCAAACCCACCAACCGCGAGATCATGACCCAAGCGAAAGTCGGACGCTTAACCGACTAAGCCACCCAGGCGCCCCATTTACACTTATAAGGATGCTTATACTTCCTTACACTTATAAGTGTCATGGAGCATTGTGGGGAGGTGGACATGTAAGGCTGTTAGGGGACACACTCAAGCATTGGATAAGCCAAAGGTTCAGAGAGGAAAATCTCACTGCAAAGAGCTTTATTTTGGGGGTGGGAATTCAAGTTGTCATGCTCACAGTTGATAAGACAACTAGGTGAAAAAAGGGGCTATAAGGCATCCTGACATTTCTTCATTTTATTTATACAAAGATTCTAGACTGCTGATTGAATTGTGTTTGTCTGAGTGAATAGCTAATTTTGTCACTAGAAAACAACCACTTTGGGGGAATTTCAATTTCTTATTAATTGGGGGTGATAATGGCCAGGTTGGGGTGATTGCTTAACATCTAAGTGCTAATATTATAATTATAGATTATAGCATATAATCTATAATCGGTTAAGCATCTTACTTTGGCTCAGGTCATGATCTTGTGGTCCATGAGTTCAAGTCCCACATCAGGCTCTGTGCTGCCAGATCAGAGCTGGAGACTGCTTTAGATTCTGTCTCTCCCTCTCTCTCTGCCCCTCTCATGCTCATGTTCTGTCTCTCAAAAATAAATAAACATTAAAAAATTAAAAAAAAAAGAAAAGGAAGCTCAAAATGGGTAAGTTGTCTAGTTTACGTGGGTAGTTAGTGAAGAAGCTGTCAATCAAGTAAATGACTCCTTAACGTAAAAATCATTATGCAACACTGCTTCTTATACAATAACATTTATATATATTCGATTTTTGATAACTTTATCACATTCGGTTTGTCCATGCAGACTGTTTATTTTTCTTATATCTATAATCTAATTTACCTATATTTGATAGTAAAGATTTAATTATGAGATGGATAATTTCTACCATATCTGTGTTTATTTTTTTATTTAAAAAATCTTAATTTTTATTAAATTTTTTTCAAAGTTCAGTTAGTATAGTTAGTTAACATACAACATAATATTAGTTTCAGGTGTACAATGTAGTGAATCAATACTTCCATACAACACCCAGTGCTCATTAGAAGTACACTCCTTAATCTCCATCATCCATTTAACCCATCACCCCACACATTTCCCCTCTGGTAACTATCAGTTTGTTCTCTGTAGTTAAGAACCTGTTTCTTGGTTTACCTCTCTCCCTATTTATTTTTCCCTTTGCTCATTTGTTTTGTTTCTGAAATTCCACTTATGAGTGAAATTATATGGCATTTGTCTTTCTCTGACTTATTTCACTTATTATACTTTCTAGCTCCATCCATGTCATTGCAAATGATAAGATTTCATTCTTTTTTATGGCTGAGTAATATTCCATTGTATATATATACCACTTCTTTTTTAACCATTCATTAGTTGATGGATACTTGGGCTGTTTCCATATTTTGGCTATTGTAGATAATACTGCTATAAACATCAGAGTGCATGTGTTCCTTTGAATTAGTATTTTTATACTGTTGAGTAAAAACCTAGTAGTGCAATTACTGGATCATAGGGGAACTGCCATACTATTCTCCAGAGTGGCTGTACCAGTTTGCATTCCTACCAACAGTGCAAGAAGGTTCCCATTTCTCCACATCCTTGCCAACATGTGTTGTTTCTTGTGTTGTTGATTTTAGCCATTCTGAGAGGTGAGGTGATATCTCATTGTAGTTTTTTTTATTTCCCTGACAATCAGAATGTTGAGCATCTTTTTAAGTGTCTGTTGGCCATCTGGATGTCTTCTTTGGAAAAATGTCATCTGCCCACTTTTTAACTGGATAATTCATTTTTGGGTGTTGAGGTTTATTTTTATTTTTATATTTTTTAGAGAGGGAGAGAGAGTGTGAACAGGGGGAAGGGGGAAAGAGAGAGAGAGAGAGAGAGAGAGAGAGAATCTTAAGTAGGCTTTACACTCAGTGTGGAGCCAGATGTTGGGCTCAATCCCATGACCCTGGGATCATGAGCTGGGTCAAAATCAAGAGTCAGATGCTCAACCGACTCAGCCATTCAGGTGCCCCTAGGGGTGTTGAGTTTTATATGTTCTTTGCATGTTTTGGATATTCTTTGTAAGATATGTCATTTGCAAATATCCTCTCTCGTTCCGTATGTTGCCTTTTGGTTTTGTTGATTGTTTCCTTTGCAGTGCAGAATTTTTATTTTGACAAAGTCCCAATAATTTATTTTTGCTTGTGTTTCCCTTGCCTCAGGAGACATATCCAGAAAGACACCAGCTATGGCTGATGTCAAAGAGGTTACTGCCTGTATTCTCCTCTATGACCTTTATGGTTTCAGGCCTCACATTTAGATCTTTGATCCATTTTGAGTTTATTTTTGTGTATGGTATAAGAAAGTGGTCTAGTTTCATTCTTTTGCATGTTGCTGTCCTGTTTTTCCACAGTATTTGCTGAAGAGACATACCTGTGTTTATTAACACAATATGAAGGACCATTTCATCAATGCTCCTGACACTGTTCTAAGTGTTGGAGACATGGAAATGATCAAAGCAAACACAAATTAAAATTTATAGTCCAGTACAGAAGACAAAGGGACAAAGGAAGCTTTTCAAAAGCACAGTGCATTCCATTTCTGCTGATTATTTTTTGAAACATACAAATCTAATTTGATCTGAAAACATCTCCTATGTATCAAAGAAAAACAATTTAGTCTGTTTATTCTTAACCATTCTGGCTCAAAATTTTAGGATATCATGATTTATGCTTCATATATCTTGCCCACCTTGTACTTGTTTATTGGATGGATATATATAGCAGTTCTATTCCAAACACATTATTGAGGTGACATTTAGTGGTTCTTCTTTTCAACAATCAATGTACTATACCAAAAATTATAAATACGTTAAAAATCTAATACTATGTTTACCTTGAGGTGGAGTTCAGTTAGGTAAAACCCAACCTAAAAAACACTTCAAAGGAAACTTGAAATAAATAGTTTTCCATAAATCACATACTACATACATGGTGGATCATTTTTCTTTTTATTTAATTCATCTATGTGAAACAGTACACTTTTTGGCAGTGGGAGCAATAGAAATAAATTAATAAAAGAATTGAAAATACAACATTTTATCTCTGACTATTATAAATACAGTCCATCTGTTCTTTTCTGGGTTAAATATACCCTTATTTTAAATGCAGGCAGGCAGAGGAAAATGAATTGTCTTTTCCCATCACCATTTTACTTCTGGGCTTTTTCTGTCCTGTTTCAAAAAAGTCTCAGATATGTGACTCCTGACTCCATTCTTTCTATAATAAAATTCTAAATCTGGTTTAGTGTGATATTATGAATCTGGAGATACAACCACATTTTTCTCAAGAACCCATTAAATTCAGCCAACAGCATTTATCATAAAATGGTTTAAAATAAAAATGTAGTCAGCTTCAAAATGCATAAGCATCTTGTGTGTATAGCAAGCCTTAAGTATAATATAAATATTGATAAGACAGTAATATAAACCAACCTGTTTTTAGTTAGGTAACCTTTAGTAAACACCCCATTTTCCAACTCCCACACCATCACCTCTGAATATCTGCATAGAGAATATTCTTTCAGTGTTATCAAATTTAACTAATTCAATTTGTATGGAAAGTATTTAGTGATCTATATCTTCCATACAGTATGATTTACTTAAATTCAATTTAAAAATCCAATATATAGTATTTAATGAAAAAAAGTGGATTGAACATACAAAATAATTAAAACAATGAATTCAGAAACATGTACTCAATGTAATTCATGACAAATTATAAGTCTAGTAATATATATTAAAAATTCCAATTTGAAATATATACATTTATTCATATATCAACCACAGTTTTCTTCAAAGAAAATTCTAAATTTGGGAATATTGTAAAAATTACATTTAGTAGGTAACTTTTATTTTGTCAAAATATTTTAAAAGTATTTTGGAAACATGGAAATTTCCATATATAAATAGATAATGGGAAGAATTCATGATGGTACTTCATGAGATACACACACACACACACACACACACACACACACAAAACACACCTTCCATGTTTTAAATAGCTTGTTCAGCATGGGATGCCAATTTTAAAGGTAATTTTGTGTTTCCTGATTATAAAAATAATTTGTGCTTATTGTAAAACAAGTATTTTAGAAAAATAAAACACAAAGAAAAAAATCACCCAGTGTTCCACCAAAGTAAACGTTTTCAAGCAACCATTTCGTTTAAAATTTAAATAATGTATGTTCTGCTCTTCTTAATTAATTAAAACATAAGCCTTTTCTCAAGTTATTGCAAATACTTCATAAGCATAATTTAATGGTTGCTTAATGTCCATCAAGTGAAATATTTCTCCAAGTGTTGGCTATAGATAACCTGCACAGGATCCTCTGGAGCAGATTTTGTGGGGTAAGGGTTCACTAATGGACATTTTACATAGTTTATTCAGATGATTATTATATGTTCAGTTTTGAGAAGCAATAATTTACTAAATGTACTAAAATTTACTTAACTATTTTCTTATTTTTTTAGAGCCATGTTATTTCTATTTTTTAATCACAAATGATAACATAGTTGAGATATTTCACATACCATAACATTCAGTCATTTAAAGTGTATATTAGTATATTCACAGAGTTGTGCCATCACCACTGTTTAATCTTGAAATAGTTTCATTACCTTTTAAAGGAACTCTATCCCTGAGGAGGCATTCCCTACCCTCACTTCTGGCATCTACTATTCTATTTTCTGTCTCTATTGATTTGCTTTTGGGGGATGCTCTATATAAATGGAATCAAACCGTATATATGTTCTTTTGTGACTGGATTCTTCTACCTAGCATAAAATTTTCAAGGTTTATCAGTGTTGTACTATTTATCAGTACTTTTCCTTTTTTATTACCCAATATTCTATTTCATGGCTATACCTCCTTTTGTTTTTTCTCTTCATCAGCTGGTGGATATTTGGCTTGACTCCATTTTTTGGCTATTTATTATCAGTAATGCATAAATATTTCTGTGCATGTTTTTGTATGGGCATATATTTTCATTTCTATTGTGTATAAACCTAGAAATTGTAGTGTTGAATTATATAGTGTCTTTAACATATTGAGAAAAATAACAAATTGTTTCCCAAAGAGGCTGCACCATTTTACATTTGTATCAGCAAAGTAGAAAAATTTCATTTTCTTCCCAAATTCCTATCACTTGCTATAGGGGTGATACCCAAGGAATATGAAGTAGTTTTGTTTTGCATTTCCCTATTAACTAATTATGTAAGCATCTTTTCATGTACTTATTGATCATTTATATGTTTTCTCTAGAGAAAATCTATTCAAACATTTTGCCTATTTAAAAAAATTGGGTTGTCTTCACTTTTGAGTTTTAAGAGTTCTTCTATAGCCTGGATACAGGTACCTTACCAGATATATGGTTTCTAAATATTTTTGCCCATTCTGTAGGTAGTCTTTTAACTTTTTTGATGATTTCATTTGCAGCACTTACATTTTTAATTCTCATGAAATCTAAATCATCTAGTTTTCTTCACTTGTCATTTATGCTTTTGGTGTCATGATATATTAAAAAACGATGTCATCTACAAGTAGAGATAACTCTTATCTGGATGTCTTTTATTTATTTTATTTATCTAATTTCCCTAAATACAACTTACAACATAATTTTGAATAACACAATAACATATAATTTTATCTTCTTCCAGAATTTAGAAAGAAAATATTCCTTTACCATCAACTATGATGTTAGCGCTGAGATTTTCATAAATGTCATTTATCAGGTTAAGGAAAGTCTCTTCCATTTCTAGTTTGTTGAGTGTTTTTTTTTTTTTTATCGTGAGACAGTGTTGGAGTATATCAAGTGCTTTCTCAGTATCAATTGAATGATGATGTAGCTTTTATCTTTTATTTTATAAACATAGTGCATTACATTGATTACTTTTCATATGTAAAATTTGCCTTGCATTTTTGGGATAAATCCTACTTGATTACTGTGTATAATTACTTTTATATGTTGCTGAATTTGACTTGCAAGTATTTTGTTGCAGATATTTGCATCAATATTCATATTGAATGTTTGTATCCAACTTTGTTTTTCTCTCTGGTTTTAGTATCAAGTTAATATTGGATCATATGATAGCTTGAAAAGTATTCCCTTCTCTTATTTTTTTAGAAGAGTCTTTAAAGGATTGGTATTAAGTCTTTAAAAGCTTGTAGAATTCACGAATAAAGCCACCAGGGCTTCCCAGTGGGGTTACCTCCATTTTTTTAAATGCACGTACAAGACTTGTATATGTGTGGGAACTTCTAGATACCCAGAAATGGTAGAGCTTTTCAAACCCCCTATGAGTATTTTGTTTCCCATATCTTTCTTTTAAATTTTGATGAGGATCTCGTTAGTATCAACTCATGTTGTAAACTAAGGTAACGATGATGTTTTACAATTGCTGCTGATTATTTCCAAAAAATGCCCTGGGCTAGGGTTATTCTCACTGAGGAGATCAAAAGAAAGATTAGATTATAGTAACACACTGACCATGGAGATTTTCCATAAAGCTCCAAGATAAGTTAAATAGTGACAATCCTCTGGGTATGAGACTTTTTGAGGTGCTCTAATCCTAAACTCCCCCTGCTTATAGATGCAAAGTTGATGGTTTTCATAACTTCCATAATTATGAGGATGCTGGCTTTCCATGGAGATGGGAAGTGGAGGATTGAAATAGGCCAAATCAAAAAGCCATAATCCACTAATACTCTTCATAAGGTTTCATAGCTTTTACATATTAAAGGGTCCTTAGATTTTCTGATGCTTTTGTTTAATAGTCAAAATTTTGGAAAAATTGATTTTGACTTCTTGTTTTGGCCACTATTTTCACTGTTATGACTGAAGACAGTAATTATATAGATTACCATGCGGCCATTTCAGAAGTCCCTCCCAGGTTCAAGCTATTCTTTTAAAAGGAAATATTAAATAAGGAATAGAAACAAACTTAGGTGTTTATAAAAATTACAAACTTTCTTCCCATAAAGGTTGATTCTACTTTAGATTTTCATTACTACTAATAAGTAAAATAAAATAAAATAAAATAAAAAACTGCTTATTATTATCATATTAACAATCATAATAATAAACATTTATAGTTTGTATGCACCATATAACTCCTACTTTTTTTTTCTGTTAACAATAGCCCCTTTATTTTTTAAAACTTCTTCTCACTCATTCCTATATGTGGTTCTTTTGGATATTGCCAACTGCATTACTTGTTCCCTTGAGCATAGGGGATGAGTATAACTATGTTCTAGAATTTACTATTGCAGCTTGACTAAGTTTATATAGGTAAAATTTAAAACCCAAGTAATCATAAACATGACCAGTGTCTCAGAAAGACAGAAGAGTTATACGCCAATTATCTGAAATACTGAGCAGAATGATGTTCACATATATTTAAAAAGAGAAAAAACAGTGCAAAAGTCTATAGGCTTATTTGGATAAGTTTCTCCCACCCCCCAAGAGCCTTATTCAGTGGTTTGGGTAAAAATGCTAAATAGAAATAGTTATAAGGTGAGTTGGTTAAGAATAATTAGATTTAGTACATTTATCATAGATTTGCCTATTAAGGATGCGAGAGCAATACTTTCACTGAAAAGAATATGTGGTGGTGAAGTGTCGAAAGGAAGCCTGATATTATAGAAAAAAGGATTATGATTTAAGTGCACTGCTTTTTTCCAAGGCTACACCAATTATGGGAAAAATCAAATGCCTGAACTCTGGTCAGAGAATTCAATGTTTTGAGAGAGTCAGAATATTGCCCTCCTCCTTCAGTAGAGAAATCTATGACACAGCAGGAATTTTTATGTCTCCAATGTCATCAACTGCTTTCAACCTCACTTATGTTTCTGGTAGTCAAACACTGCTCTGACTGCCCTCATCAAGGATCATGGTGCTTATTGCCTGTGGTATCAGGAGTCGTCCTTATATGGCTGACCTCTCCTTAATTAAAAATTTGGTGGTCTCCTTTTTAAATCATTTAGAATCCTTAAGTTTCCTTGAGAATTGAGTTTCATAAAACATTTTTAAGGGTGGTATTTTCCAGAGGCTGAACCTAAACTTGCAGTGCTGTTCTCTCAGTACATACTATTTAAACAGACTGACACAGTGTTTTGAAATTATGGTATGCTTTTTATTTCTCTCTTACATGAACAATTAAGCATTCTATTAGATATTAGTGATGTTCACCAATACTTCCTGTTCCCTTCTTTCAGGGTACCCAAGAGGATTGCACTTCAGGATCTCTTTTAGTTAAGTGTGACTGTGTGACTTGTTTGGGCCAGTAAAATGTAAGCAGTAGTACAATCTGTGTCTCTTAGGGATGAAAGCACTTAAGGATCAAGGCACAATTCTCAGCCTTCTCCTGTAGTGGCCACAAAGCTGTTATGGATGGTGAAAACCGAGCCTTTGTTCAAGAACAGTGATATACAGTAAGAAACAGAACTCTATTGTTTTCAGCCACTGAGATTTTTGAATTGCTTTGATGGCAGCAAAATCTAGTATAATCTGACTGATTATAGAAATAGATCTTCACAATTTATATATGTATAAAATTGATTCAAATTCATAAAGATGAAAAGTATCCACAATACATGATATTGAACACAGATTAATTAAACAATAACGATGTAAGCTGTCTTTGCCAGGGGAATACATAGTGGTATACACAGAAGGTAGCATAGTGCTGTACCTTGAAGCAAATTCATTTTTATCACAGGCTACAACAATTCTTACCACAATATCTTGCCTACTCCATTAGCTGAAGGGTGCAGAATGCTGCCTTCAGCAGAGGCAACATAGTTGCCAAGGATATAAAACACAGACTGAATAATCAGGAGACAGATTAGTAACACCATGCACACAATTAACATTTTGGAGAAATCAAAACTTCCATAAAGACAGTACAAAGGTACACTTCAAGAGTGTGACTTGGCAGGGACGCCTGGGTGGCTTAGTCGGTTAAGCGTCCATGGTATCTTTTAGGTCATTATATCGCGGTTCGTGGGTTCGAGCCCCGCGTCGGGCTCTGTGCTGACTGCCAGCTCAGAGCCTGGAGCCTATTTCAGAGTCTGTGTCTCCCTCTATCTCTGACCCTCCCCTGCTCACACTGTCTCTCTCTCTCTCTCTCCTAGAAATAAATAAAAATATTAAAAAAAAAAGAGTGACTTGGCAAAGAATAATGCCTCAGTAACAGGTACCCTGAAACAAATAAATTGCCTTTCAGTGAAGATAAGGAGGATAAGACAAATGCAGGTCACAAACTACTAACCATACAAATTAAAAGTAAAATCTAAATGATACCAGATAAGTCCCCTATCATTTGATTTGTTAAGGGTTTTCACAAATTCTTTAGTGATAAATCTGATTAAACATAGGTTAGTACTAAATATATATGTTTGAAGTAGACACAAACTTTTGTTTTTATTGTTGTAAGAACACTTAACATGAGTTCTACCCTCTTAATAAATTTTTAGGTGCACAATATACTTCTGTTAACTATAGGCACATTGTTGTACAACAGATCTCTATAACTTATTCATCTTGCATAAGTGAAACTCTGTACCCTTTGAACAGCAATTCCCTATTTCCTCCTACCCCCAACATTTGGTGACCACTATTCTACTCTGTGTATTGAGGTCAGATAACTTGGAACACCTAGGAAAGCAATCTGGCAAGTGACAGAAAGATCTCCACAGGTGGGGGAAGACAGCTTGGTGGGACAGAGGTGTGTGTATGTGAACTGGGGGAGATAAAATGGCATAGACATGGAAGGGAGGGAACCACTTCTGTGGAGAGACAAAAGGTAGAGAAAGACAGAGCTATAATTGTGGTATTGTACTAGTACAAGAGGAAAACCTCTTTGGACCATGGACTGGGGAATGAGAAATACTTAGAGCACCAAGTTTCCATTTTGAAAATAGCTTCAGGCCGTTAATTCATTTTGAGTTTATTTTTGTGTATGGTGTTAGAAAGTGGTCCAGTGTCATTCTTCTGCATGTTACTGTCCAGTTCTCCCAGCACCATTTGCTAAAGAGACTGTCTTTTTTTCCATTGGATACTCTTTCCTGCTTTGTCAAAGATTAGTTGGCCATATACTTGTGGGTCCAATTCTGAATTCTCTATTCTATTCCATTGGTCTATGTGTCTGTTTTTGTGCCAATACCATACTGTCTTGATGGTTATAGCTTCGTAGTAGAGACTAAGAATGTACATGATCAAATGGGATTTACTCCTGGGCTGCAGGGCTGGTTCAATATTTGCAAATCAAACAATGTGATTCATCACATTAATAAAAGAAAAAACAAGAACCATATGAGCTTCTCAATACATGCAGAAAAGAATTTGACAAAATATAGCCCCCATTCTTGATAAAAACTCTCAAAAAAGTGGGGATACCTTAACATCATAAAAGCCTTTAATAAAAGACCCACAACTAGTATCATCTTCAATGGGGAAAAATTGAGAACCTTTCCTCTATGGTCAGGAACAAGACAATGATATTCATTTTCACCATTACTATTTAATATAGTACTGGAAGTCTCAGCCCCAGTGATCAGACAACAGAAAGAAATAAAGGCCATCCAAACCGGCAAGGAAGAAGTCAAGCTTACACTATTTGCAGATGACATGATACTCTGTAGAAAACCAGAAAGACTTCACCAAAGAAAAATTTCTATAACTAATGCATGAATTCAGCAAAGGCATCAGATATAAAATCAATGTGAAGAAATCTGTTGCATTTCTATACACTAATGAAGCAGCAGAAAAAGCAAGGGCTTGATTTCATTTGCAATTGTACCAAAAACAAGATATGTCAGAATAAACTTAAGTAAAGAGATAAAAGATTTATACTCTGAAAACTATAGAACACTTATGAAATAGGACACAAAGAAATGGATTAGCATTCCATGCTCATGGATTGGGATAACAAACAAAATCAAATCAAACAAAATCAAAATCCCAGAAGTATTTTTTGCAGACCTAGAAGAAACAATCCTAAAATATTTATGGAACCACAAAAGACCTCAAATAGACAAAGTAATCCTGAAAAAGAAAACAAACAAACAAACAGAGGCATCACTGTTCTGAATTCGAGCTCTATTACAAAGCTGTGATCATCAAGACAGTATGGTATTGGCACAAAAGCAGACACATAGATCAATGGAACAGAATAGAAAACCCAGAAATGGACCCACAATTATATGGTCAACTCATCTTTGACAAAGCAGGAAAGAATATCCAATGGAAAAAAATCTCTTCAACAAACGATTTTAGGAAAACTGGATGGCAACATGCAGAAGAATGAAACTGGGCCACTTTCTTACACCAGACACAAAAATAAATTCAATATGGGTGAAACACCTAAAATTGAGACAGGAAACCATAAACGTCTTAGAGGAGAACACAGGGAGCAACCTCTCTGACCTTGGCTGTAGCAACTTCTTACTAGATTGAAGACAAGGGAAACAAAAGGAAATACAAACTCCTGGGACTTCATCAAGATAAAACCTGCATAGTGAAAGAATCAACAAAACTAAAAGGAAGTCTACAGAATGGGTGAAGATATTTACAAATAAAGTATCTGATAAAAGGTTAATATTCAACATTTATAAGGTACTTCTCAAACTCAACACCCCAAAAAGAAATAACCCATGAAAGAAATGGGCAGAAGACATGAATAGACATTTTTCCAAGAAGACATCCAGATAGCTAAGAGACATGAAAAGATGCTCAACATCTCTCATCATCAGGGAAATACAAATCAAACCCACAATGAGATACCACTTCACAACTGTCAGAATGGGTACAATGAACAAATCAGGAAGCAATAGATGTTGTCAAGGATGTGGAGAAAGGGGAATGCCCTTCACTATTGCTGGAATGTAAACTGGTGCAGTCATTCTGGAGAACAGTGTGGAGGTTCCTCGAGAAACTGAAAATAGAACTAGTCTATGATCCAGCAATTGCACTATTAGTTATTTACCCAAAGAATACAAAAATACAGATTTGAAGGTGTACATGCACCCCAATGTTTGTAGCAGTATTATCAACAATACCTGCACTATGGAGAGACACCAAATGTCCATCACTGATGAATGGATAAAGAAGATGTGGTATATGCATGCAATGGAATATTACTCAGCCACCAAAAAGATTGAAATCTCATCATTAGCAATGACATGGATGAAGCTAGAATGTATTATGCTAAGTGAAATAATTCAATCAGAGAAGGACAAATACCATATGATTTCACTCATATGTAGAATCTAAGAAACAAAAGAGATGAACATAGGCGGAGAAGGGTGGGGAGCATGAGAGGAGAGGGAAACAAACCACAAGAGACTCTTAAAAAACTTTTTTTAAGTTTATTTATTTTTGAGAGAGAGAGAAACAGAGTGTAAGCTGGAAAGGAGCAGAGATAGAGGGAGACATAAAATCTGAAGCAGGTTCCAGGCTCTGTCCTGTCAGCACAAAGCTTGACACAGGGCTCAAACTCACAAACAGTGAGATCATGACCTGAACTGAAGTCAGAGGCTTAACCAACTGAGTCACCCAGGTGCCCCTAGAGAATCTCAATGATAGCAAACAAATTACGGGTTGATGGAGGGAGGTATGTGGGAGATGTGCTAGATAGGTGGTGGATACTAAGGAGGGCACTTTTGATGAGCCCTGGGTGTTGTATGTGAGGAATCACTGAATTCTACTCCTGAAATCAGTATTGTATTGTATGTTAACTAAAATTTAAATTTAAAAAAATGGAAAAAAACTTAAAGGAAAAGAAAAGAAGTATTTGAGTATTTTTTTTTCTTTTTTCTTTCTTAATTTGACACTTAGTGAATCCATCAAGTTCAGGTATTCTCATTGGAGTTGGGTGATTTCCATGGAAATACTCTTCAAAAATTCATCATTCTGGTAAAATGTACAGTTTAAATATGTAGTACCAGAATAGAATGGCTAAATTATTATAAGAAAGTATCAAAGTTGAAACTCAGGAAAAAAGTATATATGGACATAAACAGTTACACGTGTTTGAATGTGATCCGTGTAATAAGAAAGTGAATTGCATGGAACAAAACATAGTAAAAGGCATGAATGCAATCAGCAGTTCAAGACACAGACCAAAAACAGTATAGCTAGAGCACTCCTTTCATAGAATATTGATAACAGCTTGAATTATTACTCTGTGCCAGGACCCATTCTATTATACATACATATTTAATAAATGATATGTATAGATCTGAATCTTGCTCCAGAATCTATGGTCTTTACTAATACCTAGCTGGTCTGAGGTGGTCACCAAGATCTGAACCAAGTTAGACAAAGCAGATTCTTTCCTAAGTTTCTGTGTATCATAGATGAATTAAAACACCTAGCAGATGTTTAATGTCCCTAAACCACAAAACTGGTTTATTGTCCAAGAGCTATGATCAATTCAACCCTGCTCTTTTTCCTGCTTATAGGAAAATATAATTACTACCTGTTTACAGTTTCATACTATCTCAGCAATGGGAAAAAATCTGAGAAATAGAGAAATATCAAGATAAGGGGCTCTTCTTTATTTATATCCTTACTGTATCCAAAGGGCATATATAAAAATTTACAGCATTTAGATTCAATCCTACCTAGCAGCTGACACCATTATTAAGGTTCCTTTATTTGTAACTTTCCTTGTTTATTTCAGTCATTTGAAATAAACATGAGGGAGGGTCAGAGAGAGAGGGAGACAGAATCTGAAGCAGGCTCCAGGCTCTGAGCTACCTGTCAGCACAGAGCCCGACTTGGGGCTGGAACCCATGAACTGTGAGATCATGACCTGAGCCGAAGTCAGACGCTTAACTGACTGAGCCACCCAGGTGCCCCTGAAAGCACATACTTTTTAGTATCATCACTCTTAAAGACTTATTTTGTGAAATATGAGGAAATAAGTTCAGAATGTCTCCTTGATCTGTCTTTAGTGATTTCCTGGCACCAGATGTTAAACATTTCTTTGTATATTTTTCCAGGCTGTTTACACATTTTACTACTCAGGTATTTTAAATATGCTTATGCTGCACAAAGAGTCATGATTTTGTTCTCTCACCGTATCAGCCTAGTTTTGAAGTTATTGTTGACTGATTTAGAGTCTTCCAAAATGCGTGCTTGGCAGATTTTTCTCATCATCATTCTTGAAAGGTAGTTACTTAAAGAAGTATACTGAATCTTCTAATTCAAGAAATCAATGCAAATTACCTTTCCTTACTATTTTAAAGATGTGATTCTATAATTAAGTCTCCAAAGATCATTTAATGAACAGCCTTCTTTAAAAAAATCACTCATAACCCACAATCCAATTATAATTAAAACTGTATATTCTTAAAAAGTGTAAATAAGTTATTCTATGAAAATAACTATATTTCTATTTCATGCACTGTGTTCCACAGAACATTTAATTAAAGTGCCCAGGTATAAATTAGTAGTAAATTGAAGCATATTTGAAGGATTTAGATTTGCTACTGGATTTAAGAACAATTTTATAATATTTCATTTTATCTGCCAAGAATAAGAGTAATAGCCTTCAATTCCAAAATTTATTTGAACATATGGTTAAAAACTTGATTTAATAGTGCTAAGGATCTATTTCATATGCTCCTTTACAAATGCTGTAAGATATGGGAAGCAAGTGTTTTGATGTTAAGAACTTCCTAATTAAATGTTGAGACTGATTTGGAAATTGGGTTTGCATTAGCCATGATTCTCCTTTTATCCTACCACTCCTAAAATATTTTGTTTTCATACCCACACTTTGTTTCTTAAGTTTTCACTTCTCTTTCTTTCTTTTTTTTTAATTTTAATGTTTTATTTATTTCTGAGAGAGAGAGAGAGAGAAACAGCGTGAGCAGGGGAGGATCAAGAGAGGGAGACACAGAATCTGAAGCAGGCTCTAGGCTCTGAGCTAGCTGTCAGTACAGATCCCAACACGAGGCTCAAACCCACGAACTGTGAGATCATGACCTGAGCAAAGCTGGACGCTTAACCGACTGAGCCACCCAGCCGCTCCTTCACTTCTCTTTCTGATTTTGTTTATTTGGCTGATCTGGAATCTATCTTTTCCATACATTTTATCCTTTCTTTTGTCAACTTTGTTTTAAAGTACAAATATGCCCAGGTATACCTTGTACTAAAATCTCCTTTTCAAGTTCCTTATTCTCTCTCCTACTTCCCCGATTTAACAGCTTGAAAGTATAGACTATACACAGTCTTTATTTTCTTTATCTCCAATTTACTAATTCATGTCATTGCCCAAATTATCACAAGTTAATAAAAAATATCTAAACTTTACACACAATCATATAATGGAACAATGAATAATCAATGAATAATCAATTTTACACTCTCTTAATCCTTTTTAAGTCATTCCAACTCCTTGATCATTCTATGAAGGAGACTTTGTTTTGTTTTCATTTAATTTGGGGTTTGCTTTGTTGTTTTTAAGCATTAGTAAAAGATCTTTATATACTCATGATGCCTAATCAGCTCATATACATGCAAACACACACACGCACGTGCACTTACACACTGACTATCCATGCTTTCAAAGTTGTTTATGATATTTCTTGATGGATAGATATACTTTTAAAAATTTAAGATGATTATCATTCTGTGGCTTTATAGTTTTATTTTTCTTGCTAAACAAAGGCTTTCTAATTTTAGTTATAGTCAAACATACAAAAAATTCTTACTAATAATTTTATAGACTAAGAAAAGGCCTAAAATCTATATTTTTCCCTTAAATGGTGTAATAGATGGCTACTCAGATAACTTCAACAATAATAACAAAAGTTGTTCTTGAATAGCTCATGTAATTTCATTTGAAATAAATACATATCATAATGAACCACATGTAAATTAGTATTTTTCTAGATGTTTAATTCTGCTGCATTAGTTTTATTCTCTACACTAATATATATTTATACAGGTATTATAGTTTTATCTATTGATATATTTTGAATAAATTTCTCTCATTATCATGTTGTTGTATCTTCTTGCGTATTATTATATATTTTAATTTCATGAGGATCTTCAGAATTAGCTTCATGAACTTCTACAGAATCCATATGCATATTTCCCTTTGTAATATATTAAATTTATAGATTAATTTGATGATTTTATTAATAAATATAGACATATATACATTTTCATACATATATAATATTTTACATGCTTTGTTTTATATTTTTAATTTATTAATTATTTTAATTAATATAAAATTTTAAAAATTATTATGTGGATATATACTGTTAATTAACATAAGTCTATCTTTTATATATAATCTTTTGGAGATAATGAAATAATGTATTTTGCTATATATTTAAAATTAATAGTATACTTAACAGCCTTATTTCTATTTATCCTTAAACTCTGGTACTGCCACATATTAAAAGTTTGCTTTATAACACAGTCAAATTCATGAAATAACCTAGAATGTCTGGGTATACAATTTGAATATTCAAAATATGAATGTTATAAAAATATCTAATTACATAAATTATACATATTCCAAAATTATATCTTACTTTTCTTTTATCATGACTTTAAAAACTTTATATGATTTATAATTATAAATCAAATTGCAAAGTGACACTTAAACCTTCACACAACTTATATACTAGTTAGGACTCCTTATATTGCAAATAACAGAAATACAACCCTGACTATTACAAAAAAACCCAGGGAATTTAGTGACTTACTTTCCTTTGGTGTCTGGAATTGTGCTTGCCTTTACATGAAGCTGTATCTAATGTTCAATAAAGCAGGTATGGGTCAGATTTCTTCCTTTCCTTCTCTCTTTCATCATTTGCCCCTTCCTTCTTTCCCTTTTATTTATTCACTTTTTAAAAACTGAGATTTAACTTATTTGTGGTGATGCACACAAATCTTAAGCATATAATGTGACTAAGGTTTACATATGTATACAGTGGTATAACAACCTAAATCATGATGTGGAACATTTTGGCATCTTCAGAAGTTTCCCTTTTATTACCTCCCAGTCAGTATTTCCTTTAAGACTAACACTGTAATTCTTACCAGAAGATTAGTTTTCCCTGTTTTTGAACTTCATGTAAATGGAATCATGTAGCTTGCTTTCTTTGGTGTCTCAATTTGTTGATTGTATTGTATTCTAGAAGGTCACTTAAAAATGATATCTTAATTTCATGAAAAAATGACACACTCCTAGTCCTCACTTCTTTTTATCTTTACAGAGTGGGTCATTGTTAGTCATGCTTTCTTCATTTCTTCATGCCTACAACTTTAAGCTCTTTCTATAGTACATTGTTTCTTGTCTTTCGGCTTGATTGCCTTGTTTTCCTCTCTTTCTTCTAGGTTAAAAATACTTTCACAGCATAATCTCATCCACATTCTGTCTAACATTAATCCTAATTTGTCTCAAATCTTCAAATATAGATACTTCCAAGGAGTTTCACTCTCCTCCTCCATGTTCATTCCCACGTGACACTCAAAATAGCATCACTATGAAAATTGTTCTAAGTCTTCTATATTTAGCTTTGATTCCTCACGCATAGCTGCCAGTCAAACTCCCAATGTCCACTTTATCACTGGTATATTCTGATCATTTCTCAAAAGGGAAACATTAGAACTACTACCCACTCTTTCAAGCAATCTTTTACTGATTTCATTTTGCCTTTGCAGATAATGGCATAAGACTTCCCCTAATATTAAAGAATTAGATTCTTGAGATTTTAGCCTGTTCCTGTTCTCACACAGTTGCCGAATCCTACAAATTCTTCATTTTAATGTACTTCACACATTTTCTCTATTTTCATTCCTACAGCCAGCACCCTAATTTACTCCTTTGTGACATTATACCTGGATTACCTGCAGTGGCCTCCTAACTGATTCCGTTTCTGTTACTTCCATTCTAACGCATTATCCTCAGGCACATGCTAATTGTTATTTATGAGTGTGCCTATGCTGTCACTCACAAGTTCTCAAAGTATTAAAACAGAGAATTACAGTTCATCTATAGACATAGAAGTTCTACTTCATATCATTTATTCACTTATTTGTATTTTTTGTAGTTTTACTATCTTTCATCAGAACAATGTAAACTTCAGAGGTGGAGATTTTTGTCTATTTTGTTCATTGATAAATTCCCATCCCTAAAAGAGTTTGCCTAACATATGGTAAGTGCTCATTGGCTATTGGTGAAAGAATGAATAGGTTGTTTTGTAGTCAAATGGGAATACTTATACCTCAAAACATAAGGAATTCTTTCATTTCAGATCATTGCTATATATATATANCCCTTAGCGTAATGGCCTTTCTCTCTATCTACCTTCATAACATAAAGATGCATAATTAAAGATAGATCTCAACTGTAGCAATTTTTTGAAGCTCTTCTTAATCACCCCAACTCCGTGTTAGTTCATTCTCCTTTAAATTCTCATAGCACTTTGCATCATTTTTATCAGACCTATAGTACTAGGCCTTTAAGATTCACTTGAAAAATTACTTGTTTTATTCTCCCAAAGACACTATATTCCTTGAGGCTAGAAGCTGTGTTTTAGGTATCTTTGGAACTTTCACATTTAGTAGAATAAGATGTTAATGGCAAATGTTCAATGCATACTTATTTAACTGAACTGACTATTACTATCTGTTCAACATAAATTTGGCAGAGTAAGCCAGTATTTATCATGCATGAAAATGTCAAAGTATATCATGCTTATTTTTCTTCTAACAGATTAATTTGTTTGTGTCTGCTAATAAACAATTTAGCTACTATCTCTGGGAACTAAGAAAATACTAATTTTATTAACAGTTAGTAGTATAAACAACCTCTGTGATTTCATGTTTAACACCGTATTCATTATTTTTAGATAGAATCATTAAGGAAAGATTGTCCTATTCAGTAAAAAGAAAAAAAAATTCATGCTCTGGAAATATAAATGAAGTAAGGTTCATACTGCTAGCTAGTCTGAATTTTAGTTTGAATACTTAGCATGTTAATTTATACAAATGTATTACAAATTAATGTGTGACATATCCTGTAGGTTTTTAGAAATTTATGGGGATGTGTTCTTTGTTAGATTTATAAAGTGAATATGTAAATGTATAAATATACGACAAGCATGAATAAATCTGTTGTGGCACAATGGCACCCACATAAAATGAGGGCAACATACACAGATTCTAGAAAACTGCTGAAGACCTAGTCTCTCCAGGATACATATAGATAAGATAAATGTTAAATTGGTCCAGAAACTACAGTGCATGTCTGTTTGAGAAGCAAAGGCTTTAAAATAAAACAGATCTATGTTCACATCCATGACCTATGGATAAGCAATGCTTACCTCCAGGGATGACTTAGGTATTCATTAATACAGTGGTTATCTAAAGTTATCTACTCAATTAATAGTAGTTTATTCAATCTGAGGTGTGAATGGGGCCTTTCTGAGGAATCAATGAGATGGCACAGAGGTTGTCAATATATGAGAAATAGGATTGGGTCCCCAATCCTTATGCGAATCTGCTTTTATGCTTGATTTAAAATAAAAATTGATGAAAGACTACGATGATTTTTAAAAATTGTTTAAGTGGATTTTCTTTTATTTAATCTTTATACTACTTACATGACTTTGAAAAAGAAATAATATATATTGTTTTTAAGTGTTATTTATTTTCCTGATGGTGGGTATTTTCCCTAAAAATTGGATCACCCTAACATATCAAACAACTCAATGATGCTAAAGTGTCTCTTCAGAAGAAGGTACATTTATCAAGATTGTTCCTAAGAGTCCTCCCATTCAAGGATTAAAACCTTTTCTTTTCAGAGAGATCTAAGGATACATAAACATTTATGTCTTGGTAGCCAATTGTAAGTGAGTGATCATAGCTGTTTTTGACAGTGTTGTTAATATTAATGCTTCTAGTGAACCCCCAAAAATTCGCTTTGCATACACACAATTTAAACAACAGTATAATTTCTCATTAAAGGGAAACATTTATGTTTCAGAAGCTATGGACCTCTATTGTGGTATTTCACATATACTTAGTGGCATTGATAATTTAAGAGTTTGGTTTTTTTATTTCCACATGTTGTTCTTTAAGGCAGCTGCAGATGAATTTGGCTGGATGCCCATAAGTGAGAGAAAAAAGAAAATCACAGTTTAAAATACTTCCTTTATAATGACATTTTGTTGGCTGATTAATCTTTTCTGTTACACAGCTAAATAACACCATATGTTAGCTGTGAGTTTACTGCTAAAAGATACAAGAGAGATCTACCTCATGATAAATGATTTGGATATTTTCTAGCTGAAAGTGAAAGAGGGGAAAAATGCTGTAGGAATCTTGTTTCCAAAAATCATTTAGGTAGTTTGATTATATGATATATATCATAGAAATGAGTGTGTCTTCAGAGATCAGGGCAACACTTTATAAGTTAGCCCTTCTGAGTTAAACTCATATGGGAAAACACAACTTTCTTTTAAATCAATGTGGATTATGTTTTTGGCAGAGTGAGACATTCTTTCCAACACAGCTACTTGATATTTAATTAAATGCTTATGATGTTTAAACAAGAACAAAAATTCAAAATACATTTCTGTTTGATTGTGTGTTAAAGCCAAATGAGGCTTGAGAATGAATTCCACTATTTTGTTCTCCATATACTTTGTATGTAAAATACCAACAGTAACAACAACATTAGAACAAAAGAAAAATTAATGATAGTAGGTTAGAAATTATCTTTCAAGGGGCACCTGGGTGGCTCAGTTGGTTAAGCATTTGACTCTTGACTTCAGCTCAGATCATGATCTCATCGTTTGTGACACTGAGCCCTATGCTGAGTTCTGCACTGAGAGAGAGGAGCCTGTTTGGGATTCTCTCTCCTCTTTCTCTGTCCTTCCCCAACTCTCTCTCTCTCTCTCAAAAATACAAAAAAATAAATACTAAAAAATTATCTTTCTAGTGTTTTTTATTTGATTCATTCAAATCAAAGTTATGTATTGAGCTGCCTACTGTGTGCCAACTATCTTATAGGCTCTCAGGATGCAACAGTGGTTAAAAACAGATAAGATCTTGTTCTGATAGAAGTTATATTCTTGTTAGGGAAAGTATACTGTAAAAGAATGAATAAATCATTCTACCAATATAGTATAAATGATATGATATTATCCAATAATTACTAGTGACCTCCTTATATATTAGTGCCATAAAATTTTTAAATAATGGAATTGAAATATAAATACATTAAAATTAAGATAAAATACAAAAATAAAATTAAATTAAAATTATATTAAAATAAAAATTAAGTATAAGAAAATGAAACAAAATAATTATTAATAGTAAATAAAATAATAGTCCAGGAATTCCTTCTTCTAGTCCATTCAATTGACATATGAGATACTTCTCCTTTCTCAGATTCTTAGTTTAAGCAATGGGCCATCCTAGTAGGTCTACTGTGTATACAGATTGATTTATGTCATCTGTAAAGGGAAAAGCTACATCAGCATTAATTCATTCATTTGTTTATTCACTACTTCATTTATAAATTCAGTGAATATATACTTAGTGAGGTCAATACAGGCATACATCAGAGATATAATGGGTTCGGTTCCAGGCCACTGCAATAAAGCAAATATTGCAATAAAGCAAGTCAAAGGAATCGTTGAATCTCCCAGTGCATAATAAAGTTATATTTATACTGTAGTCTGTTAAGTGTGCAATAGCATTATGTCTAGAAAAATGTACATGCCTTAAATAAAATATGCTTTATTGCTAAGAAGTGCTAAGCATCATCTGAGCTTTCAGTAAGTTGTAATGTTTTGCTGGTGGAGGGTCTTGCTTTGATGTTGGTGGCTGCTGACTGATCAGGGTGGTGGTGTTGTTGATGGTTGGGTGGCTGTTGTAATTTCTTGAAATAAGACAATGAAGTATACTGCATTGATTGATTTTTCCTTTCATAAATGATTTCTCTGTAGTTTGTGGTGCTGTTTGATGGCACTTAATACACAGTAGAACTTTGAAAAATAGAGTCAGACCTTTCAAATCCTACTGCTGTTTAATCAGCGATATTTATGTAATATTCTAATCCTTTGTTGTCATATCAACAATCTTCACAACATCAGGAGTAGATTCCATTTCAAGAAACCATTTTCTTTGCTCATCCATAAGAAGCAACTCCTTTTCTGTTTAAGTTTTATGATGAGATTGCAGCAATTCAGTCACCTCTTCAGGCTCTACTTATAATTCTAGTTCTTTTGCTATTTCTATCACATCTGCAGTTACTTCTTCCACCGAAGTCTTGAATCCCTCAAAGTCATCCATTAAAGTTAGAATCAATTTCTTCCACAGTTGCTAAAGTTGACATTTTGACCTCTTCCTATGAATCATGAATGTTCTCCATTTTTTAAAAAATATTTTAATGTTTATTTATTTTTTAGAGCGAGAAACACAGAGTGCAAGTAGGGGAGGGGCAGAGAAAGAGAGGAAGACATAGAACTTAAAGGAGACTCTAGGCTCTGAGCTGTCAGCACAGAGCCTGATGTGGAGCTTGAACTCATGAACTGTGAGATCACAACCTAAGCCGAAGTTGGACGCTTAACCAACTGAGCAACCCAGGTGCCCCAAATCATGAATGTTCCTAATAGCAACTATAATGATGAGTCCTTTCCAGAAAGTTCACAATTTACTTTGTGCATATCCATCAGAGCAATCACTATCTATGACAGTTATGGCTTTAGGAAATGTAATTCTTAATTAATAAAACTTGGAAGTTGAAATTACTCCTTAATCCATGGGCTGCAGAATGACTGTTGTGTTAGCAGATGTAAAAACAATGTTATACTCATTGTACATCTCCATCAGAGCTCTTGGGTGATAAAGTATATTGTCAATGAGTAGTAATATTTTAAAAGGAACCATTTTTTCTGAGCAGCAGATCTCAATAATGGGCCTAAAATACGCAATAAGCTATGCTGTAAACAGATATGCTGTCATCCTGGCTTCATTATTCCATTTGAGCACAAACAGAGTAAAGTTAGCATAATTATCAAAGACCTTAGGATTCATAATAGTACATGAGCATTGGCTTCAACTTAAAGTCATCAGCTGTGTTAACCCCTAACAAGAGATCTAGCTTTTCCTTTGAAGCTTTGAAGTCTGCGCGTTGACTTCTCCTCTCTAACTATCAAACTACTAGATGGCATCTTCTTTTAATATAAGGCTGTTTTGTCTGCATTTAAAATCTCTTGTTTAGTGTAGCCACTTCATTAAATATCTTAGTTGGATCTTCTGGATAACTTGCTGCAGGTTCTACATCAGCACTTGCTGCTTCACCTTGCACTTTTATGTTGTGGAGATGACTTTTTTCCTTAATCCTTGTGAGCCTTCTGCTAGCTGTAAACTCTTCTTTGGTTTCTTCACCTGTCTCAGGCTTCACAGAAATTAAAGAGAGTTAGGGCCTTGCTCTGGATTAGGCTTTGGCTTAAGGGAATGTTGTGACTGATTTGGTCTTCCATCTAGATCACTAAAACTTTCTCCACATCAACAATAAAGCTGTTTTGCTTTCATTATTCTGTGTTCACTGGAATAGCACTTTTAACTTAAATCTTCAAGAACTTTTTGTTTGCATTCACAACTTAGCTAATTGTTTGGTGCAAGAGGCCTAGCTTTCAGTATCTTGGCTTTCAATATGCCTTCCTTGCTAAGCTTAATCATTTCTAGCTTTTGGTTTAAAGTGAAAGAGTTTAAATGGGACTATTCCTTTCTCTTGAACACATAGAGGCCATTTAGGGTAGGGTTATGAATTAACCTCATTTTAATATTGTGTCTCAAGGAAGAGGGAGACCCAATGAAAGAGAAAAAGACAGGGAAACAGCTGTTTGGTGGAGGNACTGGGTATTATATGGAAACCAACTTGACAATAAACTATTTAAAAACATAAAAAAATTTAAAAAGTTTGCTATCTTATACAGCCATGGCTAGTGATGCCACAAAATAACTACAATGGTAACATCCAAGATCACTGATAACAAATCAGCATAATAAATATAATAACAATAAAAAAGTTTTTGTAAGAATTACCAACATGTGATACAGAGTCACAAAGTGAGTAAATGCTATTGGAAAAATGACACCAAACAGACTTACTTGATGCAGGGTTGCCAGAAATCTTCAATTTGTAAAAAAAAAAAAATGCAGTATTTGCAAAGCACAATAAAGCCAACTACAATAAGACAAGGTATGCCTATATAATGCAAGAGGAAAATTTGGACTCTGGAATGGCACTACCTGACTTGAAACTTGGCTTGGCATTTTATTAGCTGGTGCTCTTGGCTTCTTTAAATTCATAATAATAGTGCACAGAATTGTGAGAATTAAATGAGACAATACAGGGTATGGCGGGCACATTCTAAAGCAGCCCCCAATAAATCATGCTTATAAAACTCCCCCTGCCTGAGTATGGGTGGAATTTCTGACATGTTTCTAAGCAGAAGATTATGGCCAAAGAGGACAGAATGTCACTTCCCTGATTATATTTCCTTACATTAGACTCTATCATGTCAAAGTGCAGAGAAAGAATCACATGGTGGCTTGAAAGAAGCAAACAGCAGGATAGTGAACTTCACATGTCATCACATGATAGGACATGTGTGTAGCCTCTAGGAATTGAGGGCAGCTTCCAGGCAAGAGCTATTAGGTAGCCAGGGTCCTAAGTCATACAGATATAAGGAAATGAGTGCAGCCAACAACCTAAGTGAGCTTAGAAGCAGATTCTTCCTGAGTCAAGTATCCAAATAAAAATGAAGCCTTGGTGACACCTGGATGCAATCTTTTAAGAGCCTTAAAAGAGAACCCTAGTGAAGCTATGCCCAGACTTCTTATCTACAGAAATCATAATATGTGTGTGTATACGCCATTGTAGTATGTTATGAAACAGAAGAAAACTGCTTTTGTGTGGAAAGGGCTTATAATAATACCTTAAATGAATAAAGGGCTTACTAAATTGTAACTGTTTTTCTCATATATGCCATGACGCAGGAATTGGATTAGTCACATTGGAAAAAAATGAAGAAAATATGGCACCTACCTTCTTGGAATCTTCTGTCAGAGACAAATGTAAAGAAATTATGATAATGATGTAAATCTGTGGCTTTAATAGAGGGAAGCATGGGATCCTCTGGAAGTATGTAGAAATGGAAAAGGACACAGGTTGGGTGATCAAGGAAGGCTTTCCAGAGAGCTTTCCAAAGCTAAAGCTTAAATGATAATTCTCTTATCTGACACACATTTAATTAATTATTTGTAATGCATTTTCTCCACTAGAATGTAAGCTCCATGAAGGCAAGGCTTTTTGTCTGAATTCCTAGTACCTAGGTGAATGCCTAATACATAATAATTGCTTAACACATCTTTCATAAATGAATGTATTAATCAATTTCAAGTCAGTCAAATGGGTAAACTTAGAGCAGGTCACAAGGAAATTAAGCACAAGGATACATTAGGAAGAGTAGTAGCATCTGCACAGTCTTGGTAATCAATGGGGCACTGTCATGATAGTCACCAAGCCTTTTTGTCTCAATTTTTTTTCTCCCTGGCAGGACAAAATACTACACTATAGTCAATTCCTGGATGCTCACATCTAGAAACAGATGTACAACAGTTTTGATGTAATTCTACCCTCACTCGTGACATGTCACATGTTATTAGATGATAGGAATTGCATGGGATGTTTGTTGCAGTCTTTAAGAGAGCAATAAAAATCGTATTTATACTCACTAGGAAGATTAAAAAAATCTGCAATTTGGGGGATCTACATGAACATTAGCTCAGTTATAAGACTTCTCAAAGATAAGCTCTAGACATTTTATAATATTCAGCTTAAAAAAGAAACACTAAAAGATCTAAAATTTTTTTCTTAGTTATCACTTCCTTTTTTCCTTTGATTCATTATACATCATTAAGCTAATATGCCAAGATAAGTATTGCATATAGCCTACATTGTCAATAAGGGTAAAAGTTAAAAGCTTAAAGGTTGTAATGTCTTGATCTGTTTATCAGATAAAGAAATAATGAGGCATAATATTGCTATTTTAAGTATAGTGTGAGGTTAAAAAATACATTTCAACTTGGACTATTTTTCCAATTCAATTAAGCAATCAACATGTGTTATTTAAATTTGTCTCAAAAATAAATTTTTTTCTAGCTCTGAAGTTAAGGATGTCTTTAGACTATACTCTGTACTAGAATATTGAACTCCTTTTAGATTAGAGATATGCTGTTATTTTAAAAACACTTTTTTAAAATCAATAATTTACTCTAATGGAGATAAGTCACCCTGAATCTCTTACTTCAAACCTTTGCACCTAACATGAGGGTTAAAAAAATAACTTCTGACCCACTACCTGAATAAAACAATGACAAATCTAAAACTGCTCACTGAGATCAATAAAAAGTCATCACATGAGTTTATTTTGAATGCAAATCATGGTTTTGGCAATAAGGATCTGGGAGTTCCTATCTGAAACACAATGAGTGAATTTTTAAAAACTGAAAGAATTAAGTCATGCTTTAATCTTACTCACTATGGGTTTAATAAAATATGCGTAAAGTATAAGTATCATTTTGAACACTGTATTGTATAAACTACTGTATGAGATGCAAATTGAAAATTAATTATCTTATTTAGAAATATTCAATACGAGCTACACTGAAGTTAAAGTTAATTAAATTTTGACACAACAGCAAAATAACTTACATTAAAAAAATATATATCTCCAAGCAAAAAGGATTTTATGTTGTCATTGCTCATATAGCTGCTATTTGCATTTATAGTATAAAATTTTAATTTTCTCTAGCTCAGAACTTTGACTAGGCATTTTTGTACATACTAAGAAAGGATTAGTTTTGCACCCCTGTCCCTGTCATGCATTTTTATCTTCATTCTTCAGACTACCAAGTAGAAGTGTATGGAAATCCAAGCAACCTTTAGGGTACTAACATCTGAAGTACATGAGCTGCTTTCAGTGCTAGTCATCTGCCTATTTGGGGGGAAGAGCTCTGATTTGTGGCACTGGCTGATTTCCAATACCAGTGTATACTTCCACTATGGCTACTTTCAAGCTGCCAAAATATTTGGCAATTATTGGCAACCTTTTTGGATATTTAACAGTCAGCTCTTGTGAGTCAGGAGCCTGCAGGAGCTGGATGCAGCACACCACAGGATGTAATCAAATTATATTTGGTGAAAGTTTGGAACTTCTAAACAGTTAAGTATGGGAAGACAGTACCAGGTCATGAGTAAAAACAAGTCTGACTAAGCTTACTAATGAGGCTATTTGTCATATCAATAAAAAGGCATTTGTTTGGAAAAAAAGTAAGAGCCATCAATAGATTCAAAAAGATACGTGACAAGGTCAGATTTGCTCATTAGAAAGAGCGTTTTGACAGTTAGGTGAATAAAGATTAAAAAAGATGAGTCTAGAGGCAGACAGACAACTTAAGTGCCTTTAAAACATGGCAGAAGAAAGACTAATTTAAAAATCCTAATAGTGAAATGCAATGGAGAAAAATTGTCCCCAGCTGCTTTTCAACACTCAAGGCTTCATAAATTCAATGTTTCCTGGCACTTTGCTAGTTTCCTCTTTCTTCTTGCCCGCCATTTAGGTATCTAGTATTTCTGCTTATAAAATATTTTGATAATGGGAAATAATTCAACAGAAATAGGCTGATTCAGACACAGTGACGAGAGATTTTAATAATCAGTAAAGGCATAATTGATGGGGAAGGAAATGCTATCTTAAAAGGTCTCAGTGAAGGGCTTGGAGGAGGTGCCAGCAGAGTCTGTAGGGAATCTAACCTACAGACACTGACATTTTCAGCATCAATCCTAAGAAGACATGAGAATTGAGGCCTTGGACTGGTCTGAGGTTGAATTCCAGATTTCAGAATTCTTACTGAGAGTAAATCATCAGCCCATTTACAAGAGAATGGAGTCAGAATTTCAATTAGGGATGCAGTTACTAGCTGTGTCCGTCGGAGGCAGAAATGGTCAAAAGAAACAAAGCAATTAGTAAAACCAGATAAGGTGATGGTAGGGCAAGCAATATAACTGACTTACTGCACATGTGTTTGATACTTGACCTCAGGGTTTAAGTTAAGTCCTGTCAGGTCTGTTCTTAACATTTGGGTTGGGACTGATGCTGCATGCAGCAAGACTATGCTAGTGACACTGGATTCAGAAATTTTTGAGCTCACAGACAGAGAGCTAGGCTAATCAGTCCAACACCATCCTTGATAAAAAGAATATTTTTACTTTAACACATTTAAGTACACATTTTTTTAACCCAAACTCCTCTATGATAGGATCAAAATTACTTGCAAGGGCATCACAAATATAGATCTGTAGATTACAAGAAAAATTTTGAGAATTACTTGTTTTGAAAAGAATTAATCATTAGAAAGATTTCCACATAAGCAGAGAAGTATCATTTACGAGAAATTTTAAGATATATATATCTTTTTTAATACTTCCAAAGAGAATTTTTAAAAGAAATATGTTTTGCCACGATATATGGAGTTTTTAATTATTAGGAAAATGTTACATTCATGAGACCAGTGAATATATCATTATATAGTGTATGATAAGGAGGAAATTTTCAAATGATTTCAAATCTCTGCTGCATAGTAAAAGTGTCAGGTGATAGTTATAATGATTTAAATATGAATGGATTCTAGAGTAGTTTCAGAGTAGCATGAAAATTGAAATCTACCAATCACAGATTATATTTTCTGGTTAATATAAATGAGAAATTTAAAAATGGAATTTAGATACACTCTACAAAATTTAGCAGAGAAACTGTAAAAAGATAGCTCAATCTTTATGCCTTTTCATTTAATATTTATGACTTTGACAACCTATAACAATATAATTATAATTATAATACTGGCAAATAATTGCTAAGAGATCTTATGTTCTAGATAGATGAGTATCATTCTGACTAGATGAGTGTCAGGTAATTCTGTATAGTGATAGCTATGCAGCTGATCACCATAATTTTGGATCATGAAAAAATACTTCATAATTTATAATGAACAGTTACAGTGGAGTAGCATTAGAAAGAACAGTTAAGTGATCTTCAATGCCATTTTAAGTATATACTGAGAATTTACTATGTACCAGGCATCAAGTACAAAGTTCTAGATGAATAAGAAAACAATGTGGTTTCTGATGTTGTGAATCTCACATCAGAAACAAATATGAGAAAAAAAATTAGCAATATGAAAGGGCTCTCTATAGTACAAAAGGCTTTGGGGTTGAGTAGGAGGAATAGTTCAATATGCATTTTGCATTGTGTGTGGATATAGATGTAAGAAAATGCAATCTTAACACTAGTTCTAGATTTATGGATATTTCTCCTTTTATAATATGTGGTTTACATATCAATAACTGGAACATGAGGGTAACTTCATTTGAACCTTAAACAGTATTTTTCAGAGATGCCTTCTTCAGCCCGATAAGACTTGCTTAAATTTCTTTGCAAAAGAATGTCATAGTACTTTGTACTTTTTCTTTGCTTTGAAGCACATATCAGAGTTTCAATTAATTACTGGGAAAATATTGAGATTTTTATTACTTAATGTTATTAAACATTTATTTACTAATTCAAAAAATAGAACCAAAAACAGGTCCTGTCCTTTTGGGTTGGCTCTTACCTAGAGAACAGAAACACAACATCTCTGAGGACAAGAAAACTTCAGAGTTTTAATGCTACCTCCTGCATATGCCCCTGATAATACTAAGATCTAGTTAGGAGGAAAACCTTTTTTTTTTTGTTTTGTTTTATAATCTGCCATTGGATTTTATTTTATTTTTTTAGAATTGCATCCGATTTATTTTTATTTTTTTCCTTTTTCCTTTTTTTTTTTTTTACAAATAGTTTATTGTCAAGTTGGTTTCCATATAACACCCAGAGCTCATCCCAAGTGCCCTCCTCCATGCCCATCACTCCACCGCCCCAACACCCATCAGCCCTCAGTTTGTTCTCAGTATTCAAGAGTCTCTCATGGTTTGCCTCTCTCCCTCTCCCCCACTATTTCCCCCTTCTTCTCCCCCACAGTCCTCCATTAAGTTCCTCCTAATCCTCCTATATGTGCAAACATATGGTATCTGTCGTTCTCTGCCTGACTTATTTCATTCAGCATAATACCTTCAAGTTCCATCCATGTTGCTACACATGGTCAGATTTCATTGTTTCTCATTGCCATGTAGTATTCCATGGTATAGATAAACCACATCTTCTTGATCCATTTGTCCGTTGATGGACACTTAGGCTCTTTCCATGTTTTGGCTATTGTTGAGAGTGTTGCTGTGAACATTGGGGTACATGAGCCCCTATGCATCAGCACTCCTGGATCCCTTGGGTAAATTCCTAGCAGTGCTATTGCTGCGTCTTAGGGGAGTTCTATTGTTAGTTTTTGAGGAACCTAGTTAGGAGGACAACTTAAAGCAAAGAAAGGGCCACTAGTACTCCTCACCAATCTAGACCTCAAAAGGATACAGGCTGATGGTTAAGAGAGGACTAGATGTCATCTAAGGAGCTAGGACCCAGAGGAGAGGTTGGGCTTCCTCAGACAGTAAGGGTGGGTTCCAGTTGACTTGACAATAAAAGGACATTTGGTAGTGCATCTAATCTCAGTGTCCTAGAGCAAAGACAAGAGGTCTTTTTATTTATTATAAGCCTCTTATTTGAATCTTTATGTGATGGCAACTCTATGTAATAGTAATTCTTTAAAATTATACAGCTTAAAGGCAAATAAACTTTCTTAATTCAAACAACACTTGTGCAAAAAAAAAAAATCAAGCCACCATATTAAAATAATGGCATAAAAAGTTTCATGCTTTCAGGTCTACGATCTTCGACTAATAACAGGGATAATATGTGTCCAGAGTAAGAAAAAATATTACAACGTGGCATTTTTTTGGAGGTACACAAGCCCTCATCCATAATAGAATATTTTTAGTATTTCTAACAATATAAGCATATTTTCTCTCCTTTTAGGTAATCTTTAATCTCAACACTGTGCTCTTCTCAAGTATTCCTTTTCCTCATTTAAACAGGAGATGTCTTTGTCTTTAATGTCTTTGGGGATAAGGTAAGTGCTAGTAGCACATAATTCCTTAATTTCTTACCATTATGAATTTCTAGATGCCTAAACAAAAGAAAATTTTAAAAATTAATGTTAAAGGGTATAAGGCAAAGGAAGATTAATCGGGGACCTAAAAAAACATGGGAAGAATTTTTCCAAACTAGAAAGAGATACAAATAGATTACTGTTTTTCCCATCTTAGGATTGATATTTATATTTCTCACAGGTAATAAGCTTGTCTGCTGAGATCTACACATGATACATAATAACACACATTCACTTTACTTAATATATTGACTGTAATATATAATGTAAAATATAGATTGCATACTCCATAAGTTGATATTTTATATATCTAGTATCTGTCATATTGTTTGGCTCACAATATGTGTTCAGTGGTGTTGGCTGAATGAATGAATTATTCTCCTTGTTTTTTATCAGTAGTAAATATAGCATAATGGATAATGATATTATTTTGGAGCTTGTCCAACAACATGACAAGGTGCTATATAAATTAAAATGTATACCATGTTCATGAATATAAAAAAACCCCTTTGATTTATGGAGTCCGTGTAGTTTAATTACAACTTGTAGCAGAGAATTCAAGAAACTTGATATGTTAAATCCAAAATTATGAAAAGAGCAAAGGTTTAAGAATAGCTAAAACATGCCTGCAGAAGAAGAATATGTGGGGGAAGTTGCGATTTTCCTCACAACATAAAAATACTTACTTAAAGCATTAACAATTATTATAGTGCAGTATTATCACAGGGATAAACAAAGTAACCATGTAGCAAAATATAGTGCCATGAAACTGATCCACGCTTATAGTGACAGCATTATCAATACACAACAGATCATTGATGATTAGATGAATAATTCAAAATGAAGCTTGGGAACATCATTTTTCATATGATGTATATGTATATGTGTACACATATTATATGTGTGCATATATGTATACTTATAATGTGTGTGTACACATATATACATGTGATTTGTACCTCATAGTGTTTAAAAAAGTCAATTCTGTATTTAATACCGTTTTCAAACAATATGAATAAAACATTACAATATAAAGAAACATATATAATATGAGGTTGTGACTGATCCAGGAATCATCCAGAATTTAGGGTACTCCCAAATGGTTGCACTGTTACCTTAGAGTTTGACACTAGTCCTATGGTCCAAAATGGTGGGTAGAATTTGTTTCATTGCAGCTGCTTTCCAACCAATAAATGAAAAAAGGATGTATCCCATCACAGAAAGTACCAGATATCACATCCATTTCTGTTTTGGTGGCCAGACTCTAGGCCCATGGCTACATGTTCAAGGAAATGTAAATTATTATTATTACATAGTAATTAAATTATTATTTTTTAAAATTTTTACATAGTAATTGGCTTAGCTAATAATAATGGCTATGTTATCTAAATAAAGGGAAAAATGGGTGC
>NW_027527939.1:2031295-2138311 GCF_008692635.1 Crocuta crocuta | reverse complement strand
ATTGCCACAATAGTCTTGGATGTAGTTTGTCAGATTTATTTCTAAATGCTTAAAATTTGTTGTTTCTACTATAAATCATATATTTTTAAATTTATGTATATAGAAATATAATTTTTGTATATAAATATAATATAAAATAAAATTCCAGAGAATTGATTGAATTTTATTTTTAAGTTTTTGAAGCAAATGTTTTACTGCTTCATCATTAGGAAAGATGTTTACTGGAGACTTGGTGGAACACCATTATCAGGATGCAAAGGTTCCTAACTTGCAGAAAATATTTCATACTAAAAGGGCATTGATCTTATCAGACTGTATTTTTCTCCTTTTCTTTAGGTGAACATATGATTTTTCTCCCATAATAGACTAATGAAGTAAATTAGATTAATAATTTGTTAATGTTAAAGTGCCTTGAATTTCTGGAATACAACAACGTAGCCAAAATACACTGCTTTTTAATAGGTTGCTGTATTTGGATCCTCATTTTCTTTGGAAATTTTTGCACTTATGTTTATAAATGAAAGTTGTCTATCATTTTCTGTTATATCTGTATTTTTCAAGTTTGAGTAGCAGGGTTATGCTAAACTCACAGAATGAATTATAGATTTTCTTTTCTTTTTCCATTCTAGATGATTTTATTCATGTTGGAATCATCTGCTCCTTGAAAATTTGGTAGAGCTCTCTTCTAAAACTCTATGGTTCTGATCTTTTTAGCTAGAGTTCTGACCACAGATTCAATGTCTTTAATGATATGAAAAATAAATGGCTAGAAATTACTTGACACACCTCCCATTAAGATTTAGTTTCTCTGTTCTTTCTCCTGAAATTGGGTACATACAGACAGAATATGGTGGAGGTGACTTTTGCAGCTAGATACAGTTTCCATCTAGTTTACTAGAACATCTATTCTTGGTTTCCTCCCCATGTAAGAAATTCACCTACTATAATAAAGCTGCCATTCCATAAAGACCATATGTAGGTGCTCCAGTCAATATCTAGTGGAACATGTGCTACAAGCCTCCCTGACAGCAGTGAGACATGTGAGTGAAGAAGCCAGGTGGGTACTGGATCCTCTCGCCCCACCTGGTACAACCTCCAGTTTTTCAAGGCATCTCCAACTGTTGGAGTCATTTTAATTAAGGCTCCATAAAGCATAGAGCAGACAAGATCTTGCCCCGATGTAAACTGCTCAGTCACATAATCTTTTTCTTTTAAGTGTAAAGGATTTTTTAAAATTATGTATAACATAGGCAAAAATATTGAAAGTCAACAAATTTTTTTAAAATTTATATTTTATTTATTTCTGAGAGACAGAGAGAGAGCGCATGAGCAAGCAGGGGAGGGTCAGAGAGAGAGGGAGACACAGAATCTGAAACAGGCTCCAGACTCTGAGCTGGCAGTCAGCACAGAGCCCGACGCAGGGCTCGACCCCACGAACCGAACCGTGAGATCATGACCTGAGCCAAAGTCGGATGCTTATCAGACTGAGCCACCCAGGTGCCCCGAAAGTCAACAAATTTTATTTAAGGAATTTTACATGTGATTCTTTCCACCATAGTTCCTCCAAAGTCAGAATCATAATCTTCAAAATAGCCCTTTTAAAAAGAACTTTTGTTCAATACAGTTGTCACTGTCAGTCCAGAGTTCTTTGGTTAAGCTTCTTTGACCTTTGCTTGAATATGGATATACTTCAAAACTTCCCCACCTGTAATCTTTGGGATCCAATTCTTCACTTTGAGGCCCTAGAAGTCTAATTGTAGGAAGTATCAACCACATAATCTATGAGCATATTACAATGTGTAGTTTTGTCAATCTCATTAAGTTTTATGGTGGCTTGTTAGGCAGCAATAGACAACTGGAACTAGAGCTATTTAAACTTTCTATTTCTTATTTGAGACATTTTTTTGCCAATTTTATTAGGCAGAAGATAGGTAAAGACACATAATAGTGGTTTAAGTAAAGTAAAAGTGTTTTTTTAGTGTTGTTTCTGTCATCAGCATGAGGCCCTCAGTAGAAAATCCATAACAAGTAGTGTGACCTAATGGTACAGAGTGCCCAGTCTCCTTCTATCTTGCTATATTATCACCCTCAACAAGCAGCTTTCACTTCTATTCAAGGGAGGTGCTCCAGCTCTGGCTTTTATACATTCATTTAATGTAGCAGAAATAATAAAAGGGGATGGGGAAATCAAGTTCCTCTGCTTTAACAGTACAATCCAGAAGCTTCACTAATCACTTTCACTCACATTGTGTTAGCTAGAATTTATTCATAGGTCAGACCCAACAGCAAGTAGTGCTGGGGAATGCAACCTTATCTTGACACCCAGTTATCCAGATAAAACATACATGGTTCAGAAAAAGGGGAAAAGATAAAATGGATGTAGCAAAATAACTATACCACTCCCAGTTTGTTTGTTTTTTAAGAATCTGGTCAATTTGGGGCACCTAGGTGGCTCAGTCAGTTAAGCGTCCAACTTTGGCTCAGGTCATGATCTCCTGGTTCGTGGGTTCAGGCCCCGCGTTGGGCTCTGTGCTGACATCTAGCTCAGAGGCTGGAGCCTGTTTCAGATTCTGTGTCTCCCTCTCTCTCTGACCTTCCTCTGCTCACACACACACACACACACTCACTCTCTCTCAGAAATAAATAAAAAACATTAAAAAATTAAAAAAAAGAATCTGCTCAATTTCAGCTAAGTTTCCAAGTTAATGGGGATGAAGTAATTCGGATACTCTTTATTTGTTATCCCTATCTTACCTGTAGTTATGTAGTTATTTTACATTTTTTAAAATTTTGATTATATTTCACTTAATTTAATTTTTCTTCTATTTGTATATACCTATTGAACCTTCTTTTGGTCTTCTTTTGTATTCTATTTTATTACTTTGTAAATCTTATATATATATAGTTATTTTATATTATGTAGGAAACTAGATCATTTTCTCACACCATACACAAAAATAAGCTCAAAATGGAAAAAGGACCTGAATGTGAGACAGGAAACCATCAAAACCCTAGAGGAGAAATCAGGAAACAACCTCCTTGACCTCAACTGCAGCAATTTCTTACTTGACACATCCCCAATGGCAAGGGAATCAAGAACAAAAATGAACTATTGGGACCTCATCAGATAAAAAGCTTCTGCATAGCAAGGGAAACCATCAATAAAACGAATAGGTAACCGACAGAATGGGAAAAGATAGTTGCAAATGACATATCAGATAAAGGGCTAGTATCCAAAATCTATAAGGAAGTCACCAAGCTCCACACTGAAAAACAAATAATCCAGTGAAGAAATGGCCAGAAGACAAGAACAGACACTTCTCCAAAGAGGACACGCTGATGGCCAACAGACACATGAAACAATGCTCAGCATCCCTCATCATCAGGGAAATGCTGATCAAAACCACACTTAGATGTTACCTCACGCCGGTCAGAGTGGCTAAAATGAACAACTCAGGAGACTCTAGATGCTGGTGAGGATGTGGAGAAATGGGCACCCTACTACACTGTTGGTGGGAATGTAAACTGGTGCAGCCCCTCTGGAAAACAGTGTGGAGGTTCCTCAAAAAATTAACAATAGAACTCCCCTATGACCCAGCAATAGCACTGCTAGGAATTTACCCAAGGGATACAGGATTGCTAATGCATAGGGGCACATGTACCCCAATGTTCATAGTGNCGCACTGGGTGTTATATAGAATCCAACTTGACAATAAACTATGAAAGAAAAAAAAGAATAAAATGGAAGTGAGACATGAGAGAGAAGAACTGATCAATGTTGATTCCAAAGGTTTTTTTTTTTTTTTTTTCCTGCTTTCAAAGGAGAATGATGTTGATTCTAGTGACAGAAAGTTCACAGTGGGACATATTTTCCTTTCTTCAATGTTGTTTGACCACCTTAATGATATCTGAATATCCAGGAAGTAATGTGAAATCAAGTCACATACATTATGAAGAATGGAGATGGATTTATGGATTTGGAGTCCATCTGAAGAGAGATGCTTAATGAAACAATGAGCTTGGGTAAGTTTGCCCAAGGAGAGTATGCAAAGTGAGAAGAGGAAAAAAAGAGGGTAAAATCAGATTATGGCTTCATTTAATCAGTAGGACATGAAATGCATCAAGAAAATGATCATAAAAAGTAGTTCAAAGGATATGATTATTTAAAATAGTGTATTGTCACTATTCCAAAAGGAAAAAATACATTCAAAGAGAAAAATGCTGATTAATGGTAGTAAATTCTAAAATGCGGTTTAAGACTAGGACAATTTAATGGAATTTTTATGATTGTGTTGGCTTTGATGAATAGTTTCACTAGCAAGTCATGCAAGGTTCTCTACTTCTATTATGTGATGGGTTATGTGTAAGTAAAACAGTCTCTGTTCTAGGTGTCCCTAATCCAGGAAAAGGAAAACATAAGGATTATATAATAAGAGTGCAGGAATTATTTCTATTTAAAATGTATCTATGAAAATTTGCATAATGTTGAGGAATATTAATAAGTATCCCATGAAGTGATATTAACTGGTAAGGCAGATAAAAGAATGGGCTCAGAGGCATGGATTTAAAAGTCATATAGCAAGATGATGGATCCTGGGGTTGTCTGTGAGTATATGGTAGAAACAGGAGAAAGGGAATCAACAAAGATTCAGATGGAAAGGTTCACAGTGAACACAGTGTTAACAGCCTTACATTAATGGTTCACAGAATTGAACTTGATTTTCTCCAAGCAAGGGTGAAAAAGTGAAAACCTTTTGGCTAAATTTTAAAGCAACTAAATCTATATTTTATAAAGGCAACTCAGACTTGAGTGTGGATGCCGAATGGGAAAGGTGGAGCTTAGAGGTAAGGTATCAAATAAAGGACACTGCAGTAATTGCATTAGAAGGAAATGAAGGTCAGGACTAAGGGAAATCTAAGGAAATTAAAATGGCTACAGGAATTGGAAAATGGTAAGGGGAAAGGATGCAGAAGCAATTTCAGAACTAGAATCAACAGGATTTGGTGAAAGATTATTGTTATGTGAAGTTAAAGGATATTAGTGAAAAATTCTATATTATATTCTTTTTCTGGGAGGAGGATATGTAAATACTTGACATTTAAATAGATTCTACACTTGTGGTAAGCATAGCATAAAATATAGAGAAGTTGAATAACTACATTGGACACCTGAAACTAATGTAGTATTGTGTCAACTATACTCAAAAAAAATTAAAAAAGAAGAAAATTTCTAAAAAATAAATGTATTCTATATGAACTATTCAAATCAAGCTAAAATTATTTCTTTCTGGTAAATAATTTTGAATAGTGGACTTTTTTGGAACCAAGTGTCCTGATTAAAACGTGACATTGTTCACATATTTATGGTGGTTGTTTTAGAAAGACAGTGTTTTCCAAAGTCTATTATTTTCCAAATGTCAGTGGTAAATCCACACTCACATACACATATGTATACACACACACGAAATAATTTCTTCTAGTTTATATAAATTAATATTTATATTCAGGGCACCTGGGTGACTCAGTCAGGTGAACATTAGACTCTTGATTTTGGCTCAGGTCATAATCTCACCGTTCATGGGATTGAGCCCCACATCAGGCTCTGTGCTGACGCCTCAGAGCCTGTTTGGGATCCTCTCTCTCCCTCTCTATCTGCTCCTTCCCCACTCTCGCTCTCTCTCTCTCTCCCTCAAAATAAATAAAATAAAAATGTTATATGCAATGTAAGATAACGATAAATGCATTTCAACATTTTTCTCATCATTATGTAATATTATGCTTTAAGAAACAGTGTATCAGATCTGAGAAGCCCAGAAAGTTGTAGGAGAGATTATCTAATGTGTGAATGCATACCATTCCATTTGTGTCTTCATGAATAGGCATTTTTTGCCAACTGGGACCAAGGAACACATTATGCACATAATTGTGATATTCTATATATTTTATATCATTTGTAGTTTAAAACAAATTAAGCTTGTATACCCTCATACTCATTCACAATGAATTTGTGCCTGACAGAAGAGATTAATTTGTGGCATTATTATTATTATCATTATATCATTATTGTTTTTTAATTTTTATTATTATGTCTACTTCAATATAAACACATGCCTTTGGTGTCCCATCAACATATCCAGAATATTTCAGAGTTAAATGAATTTGGTAAATCTCAGTATGTCAGGTAGTATATTTAAGGTAATGTGTAGCTAATGTAAAAGAATGCGTCACTAATTTTGATTAATGGATCATTTTAACAAGCAGAATTGTACCTGCCATGCTTTATTTATTAACTTTTTCATTCACTAACTTAAAAATCTACTGTGTCAGGCAATTTTTTAGTAATGAAAAGGTGGATAAAATGTAGTTCATGATGTCCAGGAATCAACTTTAGTTGGAGAAAAAACTAATTATTCAAATAATTATAAGAAAGTGGCAAGAAATAAAAGAGAAATAAATAAATTATAATGAGAAAACAAAGGAGGTACTGTTTGATTTTGCTTTGAGAAATGCTTGTGGCTTTAAGAACCCAGATGTTCTTTTTTTATGCAGTTTATGATACTGGTAAAAGTCAATTTACCTTTCTTAATTATTTCAAGGATATATATTCAGCAGATTCCTACTACTTAAGGTATCCAAGATGAACAATAAGAAGTAGCATGGTGTGTTAGAAAGAGTACCTATTTAAGAGGCTGGTTGTAATAAACATTACATCAAATAATGTATTTAATGTATACCTGATGCTCATAGACACTTATCGGCACAGAGGTAGCTATTTCCATCATCTCCATCATAATCATTTTGCTTTCAAATTGTACAAATGTACATGTTCCCATATCATCATCAAATTGGTCCTTAAGGTACAACATGGAGATATTTTTAGTGTCTTCACTCTACTCATTTTTGATAATCTTTTCTTAACTTTCACTAATATTTTCATCTCTAAATTATACTCATCAAACCTGAACTTTTGTTTCTGTGATGAAAAGGACAGAGCAAAAATTATTTTAGTATATTCTCTGAGTAAACAGTTTAATAAAAACTTCTGGCTGACAAATTCAGTATACAGTAATTACTAAATAGTCATGATCCAGTGAGGAAATAAATAATACACATGGTTCAAATGAAGATACTTCAGTTAAGCATTTGGATAGGTTTTGGGGAAGAAACAAGATTGCATTGTCCAAGACTATCATGAGTGTGAAACTTTACTACTTTGAAGGCTGATGAATTGAGAAAATGATAAAGTGTTATTCCAACCAAGTGAGAACTGAAACTTTAATGAAGGGGCCATCTGATAGAAATTATAGTCAATTGGCAGACATATGGTATCAGGGAGCCGACCTAGAGAAGTTCCTCTTCTCTTTCTCCTCTTACTTCCTGATCTTTTGGTAGTATCTCCCAGTGGATGAACCAACTAGTAAGCAACTGATAAGGAACCCAACTGACGAACTTGTCTGAAATCATCCTTTCTAGGCACAGAGTAGGGCAGAGGAAATGAAAATGGATCAGAGTGACAGAGAATTACCACCAAAGCAACATACTGATCATTTCTGATACCGTTATTCTGAAACTTTCATTATTCTCCAATATTCCTCTGAGTACTTACCATTCTATAATTCTTTTAAACCTCCCATGTACTTTGTGAAACTGGTACTATCTTGTCTTAAGATGAGGAAATTAAGGGACAGGCAGATTGAGTAATTTGTCCAAATTTATACAGGCTTTCTTAGCTAGTGAGTTCCTGCAAATACTCCTCTCCAGGGCCAAATTTTACCTGAAATATCTAAGGGGAAACTCTGGAAAAAAGAATGGCGAGGATAGGGGTGACTTAGAATATTAATGCAATCTCATTCTATAGCTATGACAAATAAACCTCAGATATGAGAAGTTCTTCTCTGAGGTCATTTTGTAAAAGACAAATCCAGGGGCAGAGTGCATTCTTTCCCTTTACTTACAAATAGGTTATGTTTGCAAATCAAGAAACTGCTCTCTTTTCACTATAGGGATACCTGATTTAGTGTTACGCAGAGGGGTGGTGTTAGATTTCTAAAATTACTTTTGATTTCTATTTCAGGAAACTGCTATTTTCTCAGCTCAATTAATACCTTCAAAATGGTGCTACGCAAAAATATAGCAAAAACATATCTCAAATGCATGACGGTACTTTGCTGGAATTCATTTAACATTACAGCAGATGGTAGTGAATTCTAGGTGTTAAAGTATATTTTTACTGCCAGGGGAAGAATATGATTTATTAATTAAATGACAGATAGTTACATTCAATTCTTTCCCTTCTTTTCTCATGTTTTATTTTTTATTAAAATTTTTTTTCAATGTATTTTTGAGAAAGAGACAGACAGAGTGCTAGCAGGGGAAGGGCAGACAGGGAGGGAGGCACAGAATCTCAAGCAAGCTACAAGCTCTGAGTTGTCAGTACAGAGCCCCCTATGCAGATCTCTATTCGAAGGACTATGAGATCATGACCTGAGCTGAAGTCAATGCCTAACCTACTGAGCCACCCAGGCAGCCTTATGGTTTTTTTTTAATTCTTGATGTCCACAGGTCACTTAAGTACTTAACATTTTAACTTAAAAAAAAAAACCCACAAAACTTGAATTATAATGGAATACTTATACATTAATTCCTATTTTAAACATTTTATTCATTTTCAGATCTTAAAAGAGGTACAACTTTACAGCATTAAATTTATAAGATACAGAAAAAAATAAATACAATTTAAAAATAATGACATTACAGAGAATATCACTCGGAGATGGTAACTTAATGTGGTAAATTGATTATACTGATGGCTGCAATTGATGGCCTCCCTATATCCATTCTATTTACTCTGTGACATTTCAGGCCCCTTCATTCTTTGTTTATTGTTTCTTTGATATGGACTTATGACTTGTTTTGGCCAAAAGAATACAGTGGATGTGACAATGTGCCAGTTCTGAGTATCTCAAGAGATCCTGTATCGCAAGAGATCCTATGGACCTCTTTCCTCTCTCTTGATCCCCTCTCTCTGCCATGACTCAAGTAGTAGTAGTAGTCCACTGGAGGACGAGACACTATGTGAATCAGATCTCCATCATCCCAGGCATCATACCCCAAGCCCCATATGTGAGAGTTCAATAAAGACAACTAAGATGATTCACCAGCTGATCACTGAGTCATAAATCAACCCATCCAAAAACTAAAGAATCACCAGCGGATCCTCTAACTCAACAATGTAGTAAGTATTTATTGTTTTAATGCTGATGCATAGGAGCACATATACCCCAATGTTCATAGGAGCACTCTCAACAATAGCTAAAACATGGAAAGAGCCTAAGTGTCCATCAACGGACAAATGGATCAAGAAGATGTGGTTTATCTATACCATGGAATACTACATGGCAATGAGAAACAATGAAATCTGGCCATGTGTAGCAACATGGATGGACCTTGAGGGTNACTGGGTGTTATGTGGAAACTAATTTGACAATAAGCTATTTGTAAATAAATAAATAAATAAATAAATAAATAAATAAGTATTTATTTTTTTAAGACCCTGGTTTTTGTCATTACTTGCTTATGCAGCTTTATTTTTGTAGATAATGGATACACATATATCTCTACCATATCAACATCCATTCACTATATCCACTTCCTATATATATTATATTATGTCTTTAATAGTAATTATAATAAAATCACTACTATAATTATTTTACTGTCTTCTATTGTTCCACACTTTTGTGGTTGTTTTACATATCTTATCATTTTTAGTTTTAATAAACTAATGAAGTACATATTATTTTCACTTCACAGATGAGAAAACAGAGGTCCTGGGAAGTAGAGAGACTTCCTAGGTTAGTTCCAACTATGCTGCTGACCGACTTATGCCAGAGACTCCTGAGAGTCCTACCTGCTCTGCCAATAGCAATGCTCACTGTCATAGTCTCTGCCGACACTGACACTTTCCATTCTCCCATGTGAACTCCACTGAGTCAAGATTCTCTCACTTCATAGCTAGGTGAGCCAGACATTCCCACAGTCATGGCTATCCAAGCTGTTGGCACCTCTGACCTTACAGCTCTATGGTGTCTGTTTCACTAACTGCAACAATGTCCCGGCCACACCAGATCTGAGCTGGAAATAATGTGGCTTTCCTAGAATCAGACCTCTGTTTCAAATAGACATGCTATTGACTTTACTAATCCAGCTCTTCTGGACCAGAGACCCTTGAACATACAACCTTCTACTTTTTAATTTCTCTAAAGTTAAAAGAGGGAATTCCTTCTGGATCACCTCAGCCTGGGATATGTATTTACAGTGGAATATTTTGAATCCAAAACACTTATGGAAGTAACTGAGACCCTGTCTTATGGACATAAGTATTTTTGCTCTCTGGTTCTACAGTTTACAAATTGGAGCCAATTCCAACCTGAATCGGAACCATATTTTAAGAACAAGACATGTAATTCATGCAATTAATATTTGGTATGCCTAACCTTTTGGAAGGTCAAATCTTTGGTTAGGAAACTCTAAGCATGCTTGAGTGCCCCAAACCATGAAACATGTCTATGTATGCCAAAATTTAATTTTTTTTACACATTTCTTTTCTCATGAATTTTCTCAGTTCTTTAGTGTAACTATAAATAAAAATAACCCCCTTGGAAAAGAAATGCCAACTCATCTCAAGAATGGAGTTTGATACAAGAATATAAAGGAAATGAAAATAATCTAGAAGTCTATAGCCAGTTATAAAAACTATTAATATCTTTCTCACTCTCTTTTTATGTATTTTTTCTAAAGCATATACATTTTAGCAATATTAATCTAATCAAAAAGGTGCTACAAGTCAGGTACAAGCAATGGAAATAAAGCAGCTAATGAGACAGATTCCCTTATCTTAAGAAACTCCCACTGTAGTTAGGGGAGGTAGCAATATGTTTAACAAACTAGTAAATGAGATAATATCAGATACTTACATGTTCTGTTTAGAAGTAAATGGTATAATATGGAACATGCCTAGATAGGTGTGCTGTTTTACCAGGCTCAAGAACACCTTGTAGAGAAGGTACAATTTTGGGTAATTTTAAGTTTCATAACAATCTCATTTACCATGTTAGAATTTAAGTGTGTTTTTAAAAATTTTTAATCACGTTAAGCTTGATAAATAAATAGTATACATATATTGATGTTGTTAAGTATTAAAAAATAAACCATTATGAACTCTCACATTATTTAAGAAAACAGTCAAAAGAATTACTTTGTTTTCCATTTCAGTATGCTGCTATGTTTTCACTCCAAATATGTGTTATCTATAGATCAAGCATATACAAATCTCAGAGATGTAAAGGTACTTTCTGAGACTCATTTATCTCACACTTCTGTATTTCTAGTTTCCTTCCTTACCCGCTTACATCCTTTGACTAATTATTCTAATCTCTCCATGGCAGATAGTCTCAATTCCCTTCCTCCAATTTATAATCTTGTGACAAAACTTCAGTGTTGGTTAAATCCAATTCTCTGCCATTAACAGCAGAGCCATTAACCTGTGGTTGGAGCAAAACAAATAACCATATATAGTAGTCGAACTTTGAAGTCATGATAAAAACTAAAGTGTCTGAAATGCTGCCCAACATTTATGGTAGACTTCTCTAGTCATTTCCCATTCTTCTTCAGTCTTTCTCAGTCACTTCACATCTTTTCTCTCTGTAAACAACCCCCATGATCTTTCTGATACTTCTGTTGATGACAATACTTTTTATTTCACTGAGAAAACAGAAGCAATCAGAAAAGATATTCCACAAAAGACCTAGTACTACCTTAACTTACCTGTGAACATTGGTGTCCACATTCTTTGCCTTCCCTCTTATTACTATGAATGAACCATGCTTTTGGTCAAGGTCAACCTTTTCACCCATACAATAGATCCTCTCATCTGAAAATCATCATTCTCTTTTCAATTCATAACTTTTTCTTGTCATTTGAGAGTCTAGCAACAACAAACAATTATATTTTTGCATTATTCTTATGAAAATATTTCTCTGCTCTCAATATTCCAGTGTGTCTAGTTTGTCATTTCTCTAGGACAATCCTAATATAAGCATTATCAGTATTGCTGATTCCCAAATTCCCCCAAATTCCCAAAAACATGGCATGTAAGAGCTGTCTGCTATTTTACAAGATATATATGGCATCAAATATCTTATCCATTCAATTGTTAAGTGTTTACACTATTTCATAATTTTTCACTTTTGTATATAGAATTGTCACATCCAAAATTTTATAACATTCTCACATTTCCTAGCAGTGAAATAACTGACTCAATGGTCATGCACTTTTAAATAGCTTTTGACATCTTTTGTCAAATCAACTTACAGAAAAGTTACACTAATTTAAATAGCACTAACAGTGCAGTGGCATAATTTAACAATTTTACAATTATGCCTGATTCCTAAATTTACAATTATGCCTGATTCCTATTTTGGAGAATACTAATTTTTCATAGCTTTGCTAATGACAGGTAAAACGTTCATTTGATTACTACTGCAATTTTTGTTCTTATTTTGAGACATGTCTTCATCCACATAAAAATGGCATATCCAGTGTTTACGTATTAAATTGTTAAGTGCTTCAAATATATAAATGGTGTTGGCTCTAATGAGATATATATGTGTATATATGCTTTATTATTATTTATCTTTTATTTTTGTGGTGTTTTAATATATGGGCATTTATGGTAAAATATAACATATTTTCATATTTAGGCAACGTGGACTATCCAATCACATAGACCTGGGTTTGAATTCCTGCTGTGCCATTTACCATTCCAATGGGAATTAAACAGTTTCATTCTTACAAATTTGTTTTAAGAGTGGGAATTAAATATAATTATTTATGGTGACTGCTTAAGCAAATAAGAACAGTTAACAATGAATAGGCACTTAGTGCTAAGTGCTTTATAAAATTACCTTATTTAGTTCTTAAAACAATTTTAGGAATTATGTAAGGTAGTTGTAGTTTACAAAGATTTATAACTTGCCCAAAATGACAATGTAAAGAAGTAACAGAAGTTAGAAACTGCCCTTCTAATCACCGTACCTAACAATCTTTTCAAAGTGAAAGTGGTTTCCTACACAAGAAACTCCATGGAAACAAGGGTTTCTCAGGCAGAAGTTTTCAATAACCTGAAAATACACTCCCTGGGAGTACCTGTTAAAAACACATATTCCTGGGCTCTACCCAAATCTCCTGAATCAGAATTTCCAGGTTAGCCCTAGTAATCTATGAAGTTAACAGGTAGGAATATGCTTCCTATTATTAATTTTGGGAAACAGTTTATGAGGTCATATACTTGTGGTCATTACCTTTCACAATGTCATTTTGTCATTTTGTTATTGTCTAAATATTTAGTGGGATTCTTCCATTACACACAAAATCACTCACAATGCAGACCAATCTATTTTCCATTGATTAAAAATTGGTCAGTACTTCAGTAAACCTGAGTCTATTTCTATTATATTGTAATATGATTCTTAAAATTTTCTAAGCATGGATGACTCTCTTTAATATTTCATTTTAAAAATGAGATGATAATCCTAGTTTTTATATTATTGTTATAGTTGCAATGGAGAATTTAGAAGATGTAGGGTCAGATCAAGATTCTGAAGGAAGGCTTCTTTTGCCTTCATTCTTTCCTGTAAATTTCCATGAATTTTCTTTTAATTATTTTCATAACTTTTGAAGCAAATTTTATTTTGTTTTCTGTTTTTTTTTTTAATGTTTTACTTTTATTTTTAGGAGAGAGAGAGACAGCGTGAGCAGGGGAGGGTCAGAGAGAGAGGGAGTCACAGGCTGAAACAGGCTCCAGGTTCTGAGCTGGCAGTCAGCACAGAGCCCGACGCGGGGCTCGAACCCACGAACTGCGAGATCATGACCTAAGCGAAAGTCGGACGCTTAACCGACTAAGCCACCCAGGCGCCCCAAATTTTATTTTGTTTTATTGCCTCTCTTTCTATGTCAAATTTCAAAGGATTTTAGATATGAATTTCCCTAACATCACAGCTTTTTGTATATTTTTCTTGTATCTATAGTCATTACTTGCTTTAAATTTTCTGTTTATTTTAAGAATTACTTTGGTCTATCTTTTTAAAATATGGTTTCCTTGTGCTTTATAAAATATATTTCTAGGTTTTTGTTTTGTTTTGTATTTGTTTTGTTTTGTTTTGTCAGAGATAGGGCCTACCTAATTTCTGCTTCATGGAATTTATGGTGCCATTAAATTTACAATATTTTAATGATTTCAGTGTGATAAAAATAAAAGTATACAAAGTATAGCATATATTTCAATATGTTTATTAATCATAGCATTTGATTTCTCTCTATCTGTATTTATGTTTGTGTTCATGTGAGCTACTAAAAACTGAATTATATTATTTTCTCCTATATTTATTCTGTTTCTATCAACTTCTCCCTAAATTATTAAGAGTTTTCTTTAAGTGCTATATCACTCAGCATATACATTTTATTCTCTCACCTTTTGGTAATGGATTACAAACTTTATAAATATAAAATAATTATTTTCTTCCAACTTAATGCTTTTTACTTCAAATTCTACATTTCAAATTCTAATAATGTGAACTTTGCTTTATTTGTACATTTATTTAAATGAAATTATTTACTGAAATTTTAGTCCAAGTCGTTATTAATGTTTTTTTAAAAGTTTTTGAAAAAAATATATATTACTTTATAAACATATGTTCCAAATTTGCATATATCACTTCAGCTTACATAACAAGTTCCATATTTTGGTCAGACGATTAGATGTATCTGTAAGAGAGACTAGAAAATAACATCTCTAATTTCCCACTTAAAATTTTGACAGAGGAGACAGCAATCAGACAATAAAAAGAAATAAAACCCATCAAAATCGGCAAGGAAGAAGTAAAATTTTCACTATTTGCAGATGACATAATATATAGAAAATCAAAAAGACTCCACCAAAAAACTGCTAAAACTGATAAACAAATTCACTAAAGTTGCAAGATACAAAATCATAGTACAGAAATCTGTTGCATTTCTATGTTACATTTCTATATACCAATAATGAAGCAGCAGAAAGAGAAATTAAGAAACAATCTTATTTATAATTGCACCCAAAATAATAAAATACCTAGAAATAAACTTAACCAAGGAGATGAAAGACCTGAATTCTGGAAACCATAAGACACTCATGAAAGAAATTAGAGACAACACAAAGACATGCAAAGGTATTTGATGCTCATGGATTAGAAAACAAATATTGTGTACATATACAATGATATGGTACTTGGAAATGAGAAAGAATAAAATCCTGCCTTTTGCAACAATCTGGATGGAATGCGAGGGTATTATGCTAAGTGAAATAAGTCAGTTAGAGAAAGATAGAGATTAAATGTTTTCACTCATATGTGGAACTTGAGAAACTTAACAGAAGACCATAGGGGAAAGGGAAAAAAATAGTTTCAAACAGAGAGAGAGGCAGGCCACAAGAGACTCTTAAATACAGAGAACAGATTGAGGGTTGATGAGGGGAGCAGGAAGAGGGGAGAGTGGTGATGGGCATTGAGGAGGGCACTTTTTGGGATGAGCACTGGGTGTTGCATATAAGTGATGAATCACTGGAATCTACCCCCAACACCAAAAGCACACTGTACACACTGTATGTTAGCTAACTTGACAATAATTATATTTTTAAAAATAGAATAAAGCAGAAAAGAAAAAAAAAGAAAACAAATATTGTGAAAATGTCCATACTACCTAATCCAATCTGTGATACCAACAACATTTTTTCACAGAACTAAAACAAATAATCCTAAAATTTGTATGGATCCTCAAAAGACCCTGAATAGCCAAAGCAATCTTGAAAAAGAAAAGCAAAGATGGAGGCATCACAATCCCAGACTTAAAGTTATATTACAAAGCTGCAGTAATCATAATAGTATGGTGTTGACACAAAAATAGACACATAGATCGATAGCACAGGATAGAAAGATTAGAGAAAAACCCACAATTATATGGTCAATTAATCTTTGACAAAAGAGGCAAGAATGTACAACGGGAAAAACATGGTCTCTTAAACAAATGGTGTTGGAAAAACTGGACAGCTACATGCAAAAGAATGAAACTGGACCACTTTCTTACACCATACACAAAAATAAATTCAAAATGGATTAAAGATCTAAATGTGAGACCTAAAACAATAAAAGTCCTAGAAGAGAACACAGGCAGTAACTTCTTTGACATTGGTCATAGCAAGTTCTTTTTACATATGTCTTCTACATTAAGGGAAGCAAAAACAAAAACTATTGGGACTTAATCAAAATAAAAAGCTTCTGCATACTGAAGAAAATAATCAACAAAACTAAAAGGCAACCTATGGAATGGGAGAAGATATTTACAAATGAAATATCTGAGGCTAGTATACAAAATATTTAAAGAACTTATAAAATCAACCCCCAAAATGAATAATCAAATTAAAAAATGGGCAGAAGACGTGAGTAGACATTGTTCCAACAAAGACATACAGATGGGCAACAGACACATGAAAGATGCTCAACATCACTAATCATCAGGGAAATACAAATCAAAACTTCAATGAGATATCACCTCACACCATCAGAATGGCTAAAATTGACAACACAAGAAGCAACAGGTGTTAGAGAGGATGTGGAGAAAAAGGAACCCTCCTGCACTGTTGGTGGGAATGAAACTTGGTGCAGCCACTGTGGAAAACAGTATGGAGGCTCCTTGAAGGTTAAACATGGAACCACCATATGACCCAGCAATTGCACTGTAAGGTATTTATCCAAAGACTACAAAGATACTAATGCAAAGTGATACATGCACTCTGATGTTTATAGCAGCATTATCCACAATAGCCAAATTATGGAAACAGCCCAAGTGTTCATCAACTGAAGAATGGATAAAGAAATGGTATATATATATATGAATATATACAATGGAATACTATTCAGCCATAAAAAAGAGTGAAATCTTGCCATTTTTAACAGCATGGCTGGGGCTAGCAAAATAAGTCAGTTGGAGAAAGACAACTTTCTTGAATCACTATATTTTATAGCTTAAACTTTATAGCTTAAACTAGTATTACACTGTATGTTAACTAATTGGAATTTAAATAAAACTTAAAAAAAATCTTGGCAGGGGAGATCAGTGAAAATGGACACTAGAGGATAATAAACACAATTAGCAACTCCATTGATTTTACAGTTAACAGATAATTACTCTGCCTCAAATAATACTCTGCTTTCCATATGCTCTTCCTCCAGATTTCCTTTATTTTTATTATTTTTATTTTTTATTCCTTTATTTTATTATTATTTCAAATGTGAAATATATTCAGGTATGGTTTTTGTCTACAGAAAGAAGGTAGAGTCTGTCCTTGGCTTAGAACACAGTTCTTCTTCATGGCTAAAATCTGAAACTCAGATATACAACTGGAAAGAATACTACCAATTTAAATTCTAGAGTTAGCATATAACTGAACATCACAGAATCTGTTAAACAGTTCTGCTAGTAAGTACTACTTATAAAACTACTATATCAAGGATTCAACATCAACAGGAGACATGATGCTAAGGTAAATTGTTTTCTGGTTGTCTCAAGTATCAGCCTTTCAGTTTTCTGTCTCACTTTCTGAGACAAGAGGTAGACAGCAAAAGAAGCTAGAAACAAGGCAGACTGTATACAGGCAATTTTCACTTCCAATTAATAATTTCAGATAAGTTATTTCATATTTTTCAGTGTGAAGTTCTTTGTGTGGATGGTACAAAGCTGTCATTCACATATAAACTCCAGTTTTATTATTTGTGTGTTATTTGACGGGATGTTTCAACAGATCAGAAACACTAAAACAACTGAGTCACAAAGGATAGCTCTAAGTTAGCAGGCAGGAAGACTAATGAAGGGTATAAATTATCATTAATGGGAGAAGTACTTCATACAATAAAAACCATAGAAAAATTTCATGAGCACATACCTTGTGTCAGGTATGGAGTAAAATAGTCTCTGTTCTCAAAGTGTTAATAATAGGGAAGAACATATACTAAAAGAAAATAAAATTTAATGGAAGTATTCTGTAATGCCTTATGAGATGGTTTGTGATATGTTCCTGAATCATGTCTCCATTCTGAAATCTCACTTATCAAATATTATGTTCAGAAAAAGAAAAGACTTAGAGCTTTCTAAATATTCCAGGCTCATTGGGACCTCATCCTGGAAAATTCTTCAATATTCTTCTTGCTGCACCTCGTACCTCTTTCAAAAATACTAATAAAAATAGTTATCATAATTTTTTGAAACTGCCTGTTTGTCTGAATTCCCCACATTATCATATCTAGGAAAGCAGACTGTGTGTTTCTCTTATTGACTACCTTATCTCTAGTGTCTACTTGGTACAGGGCCTGACACATAGTAGGTTCTCAACATTCATTTATACTAGCTTTGTAGATAAGAAGATGCAATTACTACAAGGTATTCATTGACTTCCTCTTTTCCTTCTTGCCAAGGAGAATGTTGTTCTTGTCTGCCACAACTCCAAATTTGGAAAGGAAAGAAAATTCCAAGTTGGAGAGGAAAGAAAAGCCCAATTATTTGTGTAATTAAAAGACAAAAGATAGAGAAAGGGGAAAAAAATAAACATGTGGTAGAGGATGGCAGAGGGAGGAAGGAAATAACATTTCAGGGGTTAGAAAGAGATGCAACATAGCAGTTTAAAAGAATATGTAACTAGATGAAAGGCAATACATACACTGGTTACTGTGATATATTTACATCCTTTTCATATCCTTTAAAAAAATTATAAGACATCAAGACTTCTTAAGAAATGGTCTTTAGAAAGTGAGCTTTTAGAATATTACAGTACTTCAAGATTGATCCCAATAGATTTTTTAGGGATGTAAAAGATAAGTATGAAATACTTGATTACATAAAGCAGTGGTTATTTCTAGCTGTGGGATTCAGCAGAAAGTTTGTGAAAACTGTTTGAGCAAGATGCGCAGGATTTGCATACATAAGGGATAGAAAGGAAAACTATTCTAGGTACAGGGGCTACCTGGACTGGCACTGATTTTAAAGGACTAGTAACCAATAATTTCCATTAGAGATGTAAATGTATTTACACATCAGTTATTCTGCCTTGACCACTTGATGAGGTTTAATCAAGGCCTTTTTCTCTTCCTTTCCCTTTTAGCTTCTAATTATATTTGTTACAATTAGACAAACAATCTAAACTGCTGGAAGCAATCTTTATTTCAAATAGACTGCAGATTTAAGTCAGACTACCAGACTAGCGTTAGCACAAAGTTGATGAGTTTCTTTGCAGAGCAGTGCATTAATCAACACAAAGCTGGTGAGTTCACTCACAGCTTAAGGGAGCAATTTCATTACTCAGTAGAGATACATTTTATGGTGGTTTAACTGAACAAATCCACTTGTAAAAACAAGCATTATATACATTTTTTTTGTGGATAGGATATCATAAACTTCAGAATTGATAGTTCAATTCCTAGAAGATTAAATAAAGCATTGTAGAACTATTGACTATCATACTGATTATAAACATAAAGGAAAGAATTATCACAAATACAAACAACACATGTAACTTTAAAATTTCAAAAGTGTGTTACCCTAACCTGGATAGCTTCTGTGGTCACTTTTGTTCTTACATTCCTATGATCACATAAATGTGTATGGTGTCCATACTTTTCCTTTTTATTTGATTGAGACATTTAATAAACAGCCATGATTTGAAGTCATGAAATACATTTTTTGCTCAAAAAATCTAATTTTCTTTTAGTAATTAACATTACTAATTAAAATAATTGGTTGAATAAATAATTAGAAAGGCAGGAGGGAAGAAAGAAGGAAAAACGGAAGAAAGGAAGAAAGATAGCCTCACTACTTTGTTCACTGTAATCCTTCATATAAAATATAATTTATGCTTATAGTTATTTTATTTTTAACTAAGAATAAATTAAAAAAGGTTTAGCCATTACCTTTTGCTAGATGTGCTCTATGTTTTATACAGTATGAACAAAATTACATTATTTTGATTTTCTCAGAACAAAGCAGAGACATAATGAGGTTTTATTAAATTCCATTCTACTCTATGACCATGCCCTCTGTGTACCATCACAACTGAAAGCCAATTATTTTTTTGCAAGAAACAAGCTAATCTCTGGAGTATTATATTATATGGTTACTGAGATTATTGAGAACAAGATAGCACATAGAAGATATGCTTCTTTTACAAGATGTACTCATTTATAATAAACATATAAATAAGTATTTCTCAAATCTGTTTTGTGTCCACCTGTAACAAGTACCCCTGGAGCATAATAAGCAAACTAAAAATTGGCTGAAAATATAGCACTGACCTTTGCTGAAGTAACCAATGGCTGGAACTTAAGCATGCTTTGGGGACACTAAAATGTGTGGTATTTTTCTTGTAAAATGTGCTCATTATAGGTGTAAAATTGCTTTACCTTGTATAGTACATCTGTATCTGCTATTCAAATTTGATTTTCCAGGTGAATTAAAAAAATAAACTCACTCCAACAAATGGATATAGGAATAACAGCATGGCTGTTAAATGGCTTCAGGATGTCAGTCTCTACAGTGATTCTATTTAAACTGTGTAGAGGTGAGAAAGAAGCAGAAACTTTCTGTTGTGGAAAGTGATTAGATAAATTATTTTGGCATATTATTTATTTTTGTTCAAGAATATTTGGGAAAACTGGAGTGCCATGCTTTATTGGCACACAACAAATGTTTTCTCTAGTAAAAGGTTGTAAAGCAATTCACCTGAGATATTTTTTTTAACTTTGAAGAAATTTAAATCAGGAGTATTGACAATGCTGGCCAGAACTGAAAGATATTATTTCAGTATGTTTACTAACGCACAATTAGAAATTGATTGATGGTTACAGCATTTTTGCATTTGGTTTAAGAGAAAAGTATGCTTTTGTCACTGCTCATTCCTGGTTCCATAGAAGACAATTAGTCATCTAGCAAATACCATACCTTACAGTATGTGGCAATCATGAGAATATGCGTCTTAGCTCTCTCACTGCAGAAAGCATAATTGACCCAAGACTCCAGGTGCTGAGCTTTGAAATTTATTTCCATTATCTTCCTATTAAGGCCATGCTTTCTATTTGACTCTCCCTGCCAGTGGTTGAGAATAGCAGTGACACCATAAGCAAGTCTATTTCTGGAATACACAGAACTACTGTGATGGGTAACTTTGACTCTAAAACTCCCCTAAAACCTTGTTAAACTTCCTTCACAACTGCATTGAAGTCTCAGGTGCTTCCATCCCACTTTCTTTTTTGCCTCTCATTCACTCAGAGTCGTATCTGCAGTGAATGGCATTCTGATGGCTCTCATAGCCTCCCAAGGCCCCTCCATTTTTCTCTTAGGCAGTTCTTCTCATTAACGTTTTTCATGTTTAATCTTGACTTAGTTTCTGATTCCTAGAAAACCTGCCTAACTCATTGCAAATATAATATTTTACATGTCAAATATTATCTTTGTATAATAGAGGTTTCCCTTGGCCACATCAATTTGGTGCCACTATAGCTAATGAAAACAAGCAAAGTCATTACTCTCAGAATTATTCTATCCACCTGCTCTTTCCTAATTCCTTCTGCCTTCGGTCAAGGACAGGTTGTCCTTTCCAGATATCCTTTTCTTATGTACTTCCCAAAGACAGCCATGAGTATGATTCAATCCTGATTCAATTGTTGCCTGGAATGATCAAGAGTCCTTCACTTCTGATTTTGAAACCAGTCACACTAAGAAAAGTCAGAAGGCAGTGATATTGCTTATTGCAAAAATGAAGGAGGTTGAAGAACAAAAGCACAGAGGTTCCATTATATCAGGTCTCAGAACTTAATGAAGGAAGAATTTATAATAAAAACTTGATTCCAAATAATTAATTAACTGGGTCATCAAGCATATCATCTCATGACTTTTTACTTTTTTCCTTATTGACATGGGTAATATACATGCTTATGAGTATTCAATGCATAAAATATGCTGTATAGGAGATCTGAGTCACACTCTTGAGATGTTTAGTAATGTCAAAATCCCTAAGTGCTTAACATCAGATACTGAAAGATTCTCAAGATTTCATTATCTCAGACAAGGTTACTGATGTCTTTAGTATGTTTTTGCCATTTCTTGTCAAGTGATGAAATATATAAGGTAGGCATGAAAATGTATTTCTTAGAAAAAATATACACCATTGATATTGTCATGAAATATTCTAGTGCCAGCCATTTGTAGAATTGTTCCCACAGGATTTAAAAATTCTCATGTTTTTGTCAACCAGATGGATAGCTGCATTTATTCATTCATTCATTTTATTTATTAATTTTTAATGTATTCATTTGAGAGAGAGAGAGAGAGAGAGAGAGAGAACAAACAGGGGAGGAGCAGAGAAAGGGAGACACAGAATCTGAAGTGGGCTCCAGGATCTGAGCTGTCAGCATAGAGCCTGACGAGGGGCTTGAACCCTCAAACCACAACATCAGACTCTGAAGTCAGACGCTTAACCAACTGAGCCACTCAGGTGCCTCTCATCCTTTTATTTATTAATCATTTAACTCTTAAGTTATTCAAAAACTTTAATTGATTAGCATATACTGAATAAGGCACAGAGACGGGGTGGAGAACAAACTATCCTACTCATTCTAGAGATCAAGACTGTTGAAGAGGAGTCCTAAAATGGGAACAAAATTAACAAAACCTGAAGAGACAATGATGAAAGAAGTTATCAAATTTCCTAGCCATTTTAGCAATCTACAAAACAGAGAATAAGTAAATGATTTCAATATATCTATTTAGTAAAGATGGTTCTTTAATGGCAATATTCAGTTATGGCAAAGGTACAGGCTTTTTGATACACTGATGGTGGGCTTCTTGACATAAATAGAATCATTGGAAGTTAAAATGGTCAAAGTTTAAATGTCATTTGGACTTCACAGTCCCCCACGTAGGAATAAATATCAAGAAAATGATACTATATATAGAATAAAAGTTCATGTTCTACAATGCAATGTTTATTATTTTGAATGACATTGGAAATATTTTAAATGAGTATTAATGCAATAATTGTTATGGAAGATTGGTAATTGTGAAATTCTTCTGTCATTGAAAATGGTGCTAATGGAGAATTTGTAAGTTTACATTAAGTAAAACATGTTTAAATCATGTGTTTAAGTAGAAAAAATAAAATAAAATTGCAACATTTGTAGAAATATGAGCTGCAAATGTTTTAAAATGCTTAGAAAAGGAAAAAAAGGATGCAAAAACCTATGTTAACAATAAATGTTTCTGGGAGAAAAGTTAGGCACAATTTACTTCTTTTTAATATATATTGTACTTCACAGTGTTATATATGAACATTATTTTTATATATAAGTGAAATCATTTAAAATCTAGAAAAATTGTTCTCCAGAACACTATTGGAGGAAAATTTTATTATCTCACATTTGTTAGGAGCTACAGTGTAAACTGACCTTGAAATTATGCCAACATAAATAAAAAATAGTATAGAGATGATTAAATTTGTTTCACATTCTTATGTCTCAAAATATATTTAACTCTTTTTATATGGGAAAACACAAAGGAATATTTTATCAAACCAGTTTCCTAATTTAAGGAATATATGATACATTTTTCAAAACAATAAAATCTTTTAAACACTGAATTGGTTTACATGCATGTAGCATTTTGGGTTCATGGATCACTAGTAATACACATGAAAGATTTCACATGTCTTTTCCAATCTGCAATGCTATCCATCACTTTCATAGATCTAGGACCTCCAGTAGTCTAGGCTGACTGCATGTTCGTCCTGTCACTTTTTCCTCCAGTTAACATTATTAGTGTTGATCATGCCTGGCTTTTCTAAGATTCCTTTGGCTCCTTTAACCTTGGCTTTACTGACCTGGAATAGATATAGCATCCAGGAGATACCTTGGCTAACTGTATTTTTAGACAAGGTCCTATGTTGTTGAGAAAAGAAATAAAGGATCACAGGGATAAGTTAAATGGATCTACCACAAGAAGAAAAATAAGAAAATATGAGTAATGCTTCAAATAACTGAATGTTTAGTTCAGTATGAGGTCAGATTTAGGGGAAGTTATTTTAATATGTGATTGTATTGGGCACAAATATAAACAGAAGGGGAGAAGTTAGTAAGAGAAAAAGCTGAATATATTTATGAGAGTTGTTTAAACTGATTAAACAGGTCACAGGAGGGATGAGAGGACTCAGAAATCAGGGACATGTGGAGAGACTGTTCTTCGACTAGAGAAGAGACAGAACTGAAACAGAAGAGAAGAAATTAATGATACATTTAGGTGCAGGCACATTTCTAAATGTGGTGGGGGAGCTGACTGAGTGCATAATTAGTTGCCTTTATTTTTCCTATGGAGGAGGCCATTTAAGTAAAAACAAAAGACAGTAGATTGAAAGCTTGAAGATGCTTATGACATTCTTATAGGAAGAAAATGAATAAGTAATGGAGCTGGTTAGGTAGATAAGTGCTTCTTGAGCGTACATCAATAATGTTTGAATGAAATAAAGACGTGGTTTCTTTTTGATGTATGTTGGCACCTGTTGCATTCATGAACGACAATGAATTAGTTCATTTAATTGAGCTAACGTTTGAGTGCACAATATGTGACAGATACTCTACTAGATACTGAGAAGAAAATCAAAAGACAAATAAAATTTAATATTATGTCTCAAAGACCTGTCTAAACAGTACAAAAGTGAGACAAGTAGATAATTGAAATGCAAAGCAGAAGTGCTATGCACACACTCCAACTCTTAGGAGCATGGGCTTCACCATAAGAGTATGTGGAATTGAATAATAGCTCAACTTATTTAAACAGTCCCCTTACCTCACGTGCCCTTTACTTTCTTGGTTTGTAAAATCTGGTTAATAGATCTCAGAGCTGGAGCATGTATGTGAGTCACTTAAAAATTCTAAACCTTTATGAAAATATATTTTCCTTTATTACTGTGTCTTAGATGAATGTTTTAAAGTTATAAAAGCCTTCAAAAATAAAAATAAGAGAGAGAGACAGAAAAGGAGAGGGGGAAGAGAGCAAGAAAAGATAGAAAAGAGAGAGAGACTGGGACTCACATACACACACACACACACACACACACACACACATACACACGAGGTGCTCTGGTTAGAATGTTTAGATATGCTTTATAGTGGTAGTGAAATTTGCCCCTGGTTTTGAATAACATAGCCATGAGTAGGCAGAATTAAGATCACAGACTTAGAATAAGTAGAGGAAACCACTTCAGCAACATTTTGGAGAAGAAAAAGCACAAACCATATTGAGGAATAGAAAGCAGACCAGATTACCTAGAAAGCAGGGGAATAAAAAGGCATAAAACATAATTGCGGACATATTTTAAGGGTTTTTAATTCTGTATTAATGAGATGTCACTTAAATTATGGTGAGAATAGATGCTAAAACCTAAATATTCTACAAAGTAGGCTTACATTTTCTGTGTTTTCAGGAAGGCTGTATGTAAAACTTCATTTTATTTCACCTTTCCTTTGTTATCCATGCTCCAACAACACTGTTATTCTTTTGGTTTCCTAAACATGACAGACTCTTTCAAAAGTCTTTTCATCACAAAGGTTTATGCAAATACTCTTTTTCAACCGCATTCATTTGGTAGATTCATAGCTCACTCTTATTCAGTTCTCAGTGTAAAAGTCATCTTATCAAAGAGGTCTTTCACTATCTTATGTAAAATAGAACACCTATTATTCTTCATATTAACATTGTTTTCCTTTATAACATTAGATATAATTTTAAGTTAGTCTGCTTTTGTTTAGTTCATTTCCATCCCTTACTCTGTCTTGTACATTCCTAAAATATAATCCATGAGGATAGGGATTATGTTTTTTTTTCTCACTGTTCATTGCCTACCCCATTTTTTAGTACATAGAAATGCTTAAAATTTATTGAATAATGTATTAAAGGGTATTTTCTTTATGGAGGAATTGAATAATTTTGTGCATGGAAGATATTTTGGGGAAAAGGACTGTGCCTTAGAAAAGGTAAACTAATACTATATTATTTAATAGATTAGAAAATATGAGATGGAACATCAATCACTTAGTAGTTATTGTAATAGTCATGCATTTATTAATGAAGATCAGATCTACTAAGCATTGCAGAAGTGAAGGGAATAAGGATAGGGCTGTCCAGAGATTGTGAAGGAAAAATAAATAGGAATAGAAATAAGGTAGAATATTGGGTTCACAGATGAGAAAATCAGGGAACGTAATTTTTCTCTGTTTCATCTGGTATGGGGTATCCAGCTAGCTCTGTTTAACCTTCCTCGAGCTGGCAGAAGGTGATACTGAGCCATTTTAAGAGTCTCTGATAGTTAACTTGATTTAATCCAGTATATTACCAAAAACTATAGAACTGAAACACTAAAGTACATTGTTAAGGTATTACTTTGAAGAAATTTATTACAAACTTTCCATTTTTATCATTTGAGGGTAAGGTCATTCTGAATTTCTGTTGTAAGTTTCATATGTCAGTATTTTATAGCTCAACCATTTCAAATGACAAGCAAATCATTCTTCACTAGTTGTCAACACAAACGATTTTACGTTTTAACTTTACCAAAATACTAAAATAGACTTTCTCAGTTAAACACATCCAAGCTGCTTTCCAAAAATCTTTGGGAAATTTCCAAATTGGAGGGTTTGATAAAATGATAAAAACATAGAAGTCACATTAATTCAATCAAGGATATTATTTTATATAAGAAATATTTAATGAAAACCTATTTCCCTCAAGCATTCAATAAGGAATACCTAAAAAGGGCAAATATAATCTCAAGCAAAATTGATCAACATCTGTACTGAAACCTAATTGCTATCAAAAAGTTAACCAATGGGTGATACCTGACTGGTTGTTCTAGTGGGTTTGATGGTACTAAAGATTTCTTTACCTGTGGTTTTATGATTCCATAGGAAGCAGAACTAATGTTTCCTATGTGATGTTTTCTTGTAATGTTTGTTAATGCTATGTTTTGCAACACATATTTAAAAATAAAATCTTACTATCATTTATATAATTTAGTTTGATTAGAATGTATTATATTTCTCATCTTTAAAACATTTTCAAATGTATCACTTCATTTTCTCTATCCCTGCACAGTATATAATACGAATCATCATTTCAAAGAGGAAGAATTGGAGTGGTCCATAGTTACACAGCTTATACAAGGCAGAACAAGGATTATAATCTAGCTTTTTAATCAATGTGTACAAGTCATCTAATTTATTGAGCCTATTTTTTCCCATGGTCAGATGTAGATAATATTATCTGTTCTCAATCTCCATGAAAATACTAAAACTTTAAAATAATGAGCAGATGTAAGTATAGTGGTGAAATAATACTTTTACTTGGTTTTTATGAGAATGATAAATTTGGGGCATAAGTTGTCACTGTATTGGCCTTTAAAATTGCCAAAGATGTCACTTAAATTTGGGTGAAAGAAACAAAGGGAAAAAGATATCTTTATATATAAGGGAAAGATATCTATATATTTTCATCAATGTTGTTATTATTTGAATTTTATAGGTTGGAAGATAAAATAATACAATATAAGTGATTTTCACATTTGATCAGGAGTTAAGATTTTTAATTTAAATCCAGGTCTGCCAGCTCTATCATTCTATAACCATAATGCAAGGGATAAAATTGTGAGCTCTGGAGCCTAAGGCTGTGTGACTTTGAATTCTACCACCACTGTTTAGTCATTATAGAATAATGGACAAGTTACAACCCACTATCATTTCAATTTGTTCATCTATAAAAAGGAAATATTAACCATTGCATAACCTGTTAATATGAATTCAGTGCAGAGTATTTAAAACAAAACTGGTTCATGGTGAGAAAACCATAAATATTACTAATGGCAGCTTCTTTTCTTTTTCCTGATTTTCCTTTTTATTTCTTTTTTAATGCATTCTGCATCTTTCTTTTATCATTTTGGGATCTTTATGTATATATACACTTTCCCAGGTATTTCTAAGTGGTAGAAATTCAGATGTATAATACATTTTACTGCATTTTTTTAATGGTGTAAATGACTTTTAAAGGAATATGGGCTGGATTTCATAAATTAAGATATACCAGAAATGTTTCATTTGCAATAACAATAATTTGTTTTTACCATTTTTTCTGAAGTTATTTCTGGTGTCAGTGAAAATTTAATGTGAGGATATGACTCTTATCCAATTGTGCTATTTTTGTCAAAGTATCACCATCTTAAAGGAATGATGAAAACTTGACCATAGATATTAATAAGAAATGGGTGCCAGACAAACCCATCCATCAGTAATGCTGACAGATCCAGCAAGAGATTATAACTCAATTACTATGAAATGATTGGAAGAATGATTTCTTGATTGATTCTTTATAAAATCCAGCTTCACAGAAAAAAAATCAACAAAACCCATTTAAAGATTTTTTTAGCTAGAAGTTCAGGTATTGTTGGTTCTCTCTGCAATGTCTTATCATGATTTAAGATAATTCAAAATGTAGCAAATAATTTATTTTCTAGTTTATCAAAACTGCAACACTTTTATGGCTTGTGAGTTAATAAAAGTTTCAACCTCTTGATTTCTATTATACTTTCCCATAATACATGAACATTTTATTAGTCACTTTTTCTAGCAGAATTTGATATGTCCTCTTAAATGCTTTTTCCATTTTTGAAAGTTATTTATGCTCATTTGTACGAGGTAAGAATCAGAAATATGGATATAATATTAAATAAAACTTGGTGTAATATGTGAAAATATTTCTATAGCCAAATCTAATTTTGTGCACACACACGTGCACACACACACATACACATGCACACACACACATATAGTTTTGTAATACGATTTACAGTCATTTTTATCTTTAAAGAAAATGTCAACATAACACTAAAATTTTTTCTTTCATAGTTTATTGTCAAGTTGGATTCCATATAACATCCAGTGTTCATCCCAACAAGTGCCCTCCTCCATGCTCATCACCACCTTTCCCCTCCCCCCACCACCATTAGCCCTCAGCTTGTTCTCAGTATTCAAGAGTCTCTCATGGTTTGTCTCTTCCCTCTCACCAACTATTTTTCTTCTTCTCCTACCCTATGGACCTCTGTTAAGTTTCTCCTAATCTTCCTATAAGTGGAAGCATATGGTATCTGTCCTTCTCTGCCTGACTTATTTTGCTCAGCATAACACCCTCAAGGTCCATCCATGTTGCTACAACTGGCCAGATTTCATTTTTTCTCATTGCCATGTAGTATTCCATGGTATAGATAAACCACATCTTCTTGATCCATTCATCTGTTAATGGACACTTAGGCTCTTTCCATGATATGGCTATTGTTGAAAGTACTGCTATGAACATTGGAGTACATGTGTCGCTATGCATCAGCACTCCTGTATTCCTTGGGTAAATTCCTAGCAGTGTTATTGCTGGGTCATAGGGGAGTTCTATTGTTAAGTTTTTGAGGAACTCCGCACTGTTTTCCAGAGGGGCTGCACCAGTTTACATTCCCACCAAGAGTATAGGAGGGTGCCCATTTCTCCACATCCTCACCAGCATCTAGAGTCTCCTGATTTGTTCATTTTACCCACCTGACCGGTGTGAGGTGGTATCTCAGTGTGGTTTTGATTTGTATTTCGTTGATGATGAGTGACACTGAGCATTGTTTCATATATCTGTTGGCCATTTGGATGTCCTCTTTGGAGAAGTGTCTGTTCATGTCTTCTGGCCATTTCTTCACTGGATTATTTGTTTTTTGGGTGTGGAGCTTGGTGAGTTCCTTATAGATTTTGGATACTAGACTTTATCTGATATGTCATTTGCAACTATTTTTTCCCATTCCGTCAGTTACCTATTAGGTTTTTTTATTGTTTCCCTTGCCGTGTAGAAGCTTTTTATTTTGATGAGGTCCGAGTGGTTCATTTTTGCTCTTGATTCCCTTGCCTTTGGGGATGTGTGAAGTAAGAAATTGCTGCGGTTGAGGTCAAGGAGATTGTTTCCTGCTCTCTCCTCTAGGGTTTTAATAGTTTCTCATCTCACATTTAGGTCCTTTATCCATTTTGAGCTTATTTTTGTGTATGGTGTGAAACAGTGATCCAGTTTGCACCGCTGCTCCCTTGGCTTGATCCCCGGCGGTGGGGAAGCAGGAACGTAAAAATTTTTTAAACGTGCACACGTTTAAAAATTATTTTCAACCTGAATTTGTCCATATATTTACAAAGTTGTAAATATATGTGATCACAATACCCACAATATATTTTCTATATTTCTATATTGTTTTCTTAGTATAATGACATGCATATTTTAATACTTGTCCTTGGTTTTATAGTTATAATTTTAAAAGTGAGCATCATTTTCTACCTAGTGCTTGATTATTATTATCACCTGATATGATTGTTAGGCATGTAGATTCTTGTTAACTCCCGAAGAGATTCTGATTCAGTAAATCTAAAATTGAACCAGATATCTGTATTTTTAACAAGCATCCCATATAACTAATATTAGGGGGTCTTTATATGGGAAACAATGAATATCCTTTAATTAGATGTTCATCATTGTTGAGTAATCATGCTGTATCTAAATATTTTCCCACTATTAAAAAAAGTCACAATGAACATCGTTATAGGGCGATTATATATTTTATAATTATTTCCTTAGGATAAATATGTATAAGTTAAATGATTAAATTTAAGATTTGTGATCATTTTAAGGCTCTTGATATCTACTGCAAATTTATTTTCCATAAACTCTTAGTTTAAACTGCTTTAAAATTATATTCAATTATTCAATTTCCCTGAAGCCTTGTACCAATATGGAATATCATGTTTTGAAAAATTTATCAAAGTAAATTATGCCTCTACAGCTCCATTTCTTTGATCATTTTCAGTAATTGTAAAAGTATCTATATGTATCTTTTCTATGTGACTTTTTTGAAATTTTATTATTTTTATTTTTAGTTTGTGGTATTCATGTTATATACTTTATCAGTACACTTTAGTTTTCATATAATTAAAAAATATGTATAAAACAACTGAAACAGGTATGTTGCTTTAGTATCAGATAATAGATATTCACAAATGAAACTGCCTTAAATAATAAAAAAAATCCTGTATCTCCCTTGTGAGTCATGAAAGTCAAAAGCTCCCAAAGTAAGGCAGGCACGAGATGAATGAGGTCAGGTCTCTGCCTTGGCCTCTGGTGATAATCCTGACACTTTACTCTCTAGCATGTTGGTTCAAGGTGATAGCAGTTCTAGGTATCACAACCAGAGACAGTAACTTCCAGAAGAAAAGGGATGAATTCATTCAGTACATATTTCTTGAGAGAGAATAAATGTTGCTCAGAAAATCACTGATAGACTTCCTTTATGTCATTTACCAGAATTAGACCACCTTACTTATTTTAATGAGGCACTGGTGAAATAATTAAGATAATCATGATGGGTGAAAATAAATAGCATCTTCCTTTAAAGAGAGGGATAAAGGTATGCAGTTTATGGGATTTAGAAAGTAAAAATAAAGAATTAGGCAACAAATAATGTCTAATATAATAACTATTCATTGGTAAGTTTCCCCTACCTGCCTTCCTTCTCTCCTTCCTTCCTTTTCTTCTCCTTCTTCTCATTCTCCTTCTTTTCCTCCTTCTACTTCTCCTCATCGCCCTCCACCTCCTCATTCCTTTTTTCTTCTGATTCTAAGATTTGATTTTATATTTTTGTGGTTGCTATGAAAGTTGTCACTCGGATCTCTTAGAAAATCTACTGTGAAAACAGAGTAGCAGCCTACTGCCACACCTTTATATCCGCTATCAGTTTTCTTCAAGCTGCTCCATATGTATTACTGAGCCAGCATGCTGCAGCTCCTAGTGCTGTACCATTCTTGCATATGGCTGACATTTTCCAGCAGGCAACTTTTGCTCAGAGACAAGATGACTGGTTAAAACTTTTTCAGAACTTCACTAGAGCATGAGACTTCCAACCTAATCTTCTTTTCACTCTCTCCTTTCACAAGTGTCTGACTTGCACTGGTCTCCTAAGGTTCTTCCTGCCTACTCCTATCCCCAACTTCTTTATCCTTCCTAGGACTTTTCCTCAGTAAATTTCTTACAGTTATAATTTTTGTAATGTTTATATGAGTGGGGGAGGGGGGAGGGAGAGAGAGGAAGACACAGAATCCAAAGCAGGCTCCAGGCCTTGTCAGCAAAGAGCCTGATGTGAGGCTGGAACTCATGATCCACAAAATCATGACCTGAGCTAAAGTTGGATGCTCAACCGACAGCCACTCAGGCACCCCTAAATTTCTTACACTTCTAATTCTGCTTCTTGGGGGCACCCAAGTTGGCATGGTATTTAATCATTTGGCCCATCCATGTTGTGATATATTAATGAGGGTATTTCCAACTATACTAATATTTTTATTTATTTATTTATTTATTTATTNCGGTTTTATTTAATTGTGTCTACTATGCACCAACCTTTGTGTTAGGCATCACATACATAAAAATAAGGGAAAAACTTCACTTCTCCCAAGCACTTACAGGTTTCAAGGAAGACTCAAGGAGATAAATACACAATAATAATACAAAATTGAAGATATTCCAAATGAAGTGTAAACTAAATTTGAAAAATTAGTGGAGGAAAATATCAATTCTTCCTGTTTCAGTAAGGCAGCATAAATAACAGAAATGTTCTATGGAAGTTGAATTCCTTAGGTGGAACACGGAGGGATGAGTTTTCATACTACATTAGTTAGGGCAATGCTAAAAGACAGATTTAAAAATGTGTAATGGCTCAAGACAAAGAGACATTTATTTTTCAATTATGTAACTATTTCATTCTTGTAGGGTTGGTTGTTGGGAGCTTTCATTGGGGAATTCACCTCTGGAGTTAAGGATATGTTTTCATGATTCAGGGCATTTAGTAAGAAAGGATTAGAAGTGCAAAATGGAAAATTGGTAGGCAACAAATAATGTCCAATGCCCTAATCACTCATGTACAGTTAGATAAATATACTTTTAACTTTTTGGATAGTTTGAAGACTTGATTTTATATATTTGTGGTGGTGATCAAAATTAAATAAGTCAGAGAAAGACAAATGCCATATGATTTCACTTATATGTGGAATATAAAAAAAATCAAAAGATCAAAAACAGAAACAGACTCATAAATACAGAGAACCAGCTGGTGGTTGTCAGAGAAGAGCATGGGGGGATGGGTGAAATAGGTGAAGGGGGTTAAGAGGTATTAACTTTTATTTGTACAATAAGTCACAGAGATGAAAAGTGAAGCATGGGGTACCTACAATATACTCATTTCAGACCTAAAGTCACATGCATATTGAAAGTGAAAGGATGGAGAAATATTTCTCATGCAAATGGAAGTGAAAAGGAATCCAAGGTAGCAATATTTATATCAGAGAAAACAGACTTTAAGACAAAGATGGTTAACAAGAGACAAAGAAAGACACTATACAAGCATACAGGGAACAATCTAACAAGAAGATATAACAATTATAAATGCATATGCACCCAACATGAAGCACCCAAATGCAAAAAGCAGTTAGTAAGAACCATAAAGAAAATAATTAATAGTAATACAATGATAGTAAGGGACATTAACACCCACTACATGGAAAGGTCATCCAAACAGAAAATCAATAAGGAAACAGTGGCTTTGAATGATACCCTGGACCAGATGGTTTTAATAAATATATCTTAAAACAGCAGAATATACATTCTTTTCAAGTGCACGTGGAATATGCTCCAGAAAAAATCACATATTAGGCCAAAAAAAAAAAGTCTCAACAAATTCAAAAATAATGGAGTAATACCGCACAGCTTTTCAAATGACAAAGCTATGAAATTAAAAATCAACCACAAGAAAAAATCTGGGAAGAGAACAAATACATGAATGTTAAATAAAATGCTACAAAACAATGAATAAGTCAAAGATGAAATCAAAGAAGAAATAAAGAATAAATGGAGACAAATGAAAACACAACCTTTGGGATTCAGCAAAAGCTGTTCTAAGAAGGAAGTTTATGGCAATACAAATCTACCTCAAGAAGCAAGAAAAATGTCAAACAACTCAACCTTATATCTAAAGAACTAGAAAAGATGAACAAACGAAACTCAAAAACAGTAGAAGAAAGGAAATAATAGACATTAGAGGAAAATAAAAAAAAAATAGAACAGATCAATGAAACCAGAAGCTATTTCTTTGAAAAGATAAAAAAAATTGATAAACCTCTAGCCAAAGAAAAGTAAAAGAAAAAAAGAGAAAAAGAAAAAAGAGAGATAGAAAGAGAGAAGGCTCAAATAAAATCAGAAATGAAAGAGGAGAAATAACAACCCACACCATAGAAACACAAAGGATTAAGACAGAATGTTATAAAAATTATATGCAAACAAATTGGACAATCTAGAAGAAATGGATAAATTCCTGGAAACATAAAACCTACCGGAAGTGAACCAGGAAGAAAGAAAATTTGAACAAACTGATTACTGGTAATGAAATTGAATCAGTAATCCAAAAACTCCCAACAAACAAAAGTCCAAACCAGAAGGCTTCACAGCTCAATTCTATCTAGCATTTTAAAAAGAGATAATACTTATCCTTCTCAAACTATTCTAAAAATAGAAAAAGAAGGAAAACTTCCAAATTCATTCTATTAAGGTAGCATTACCCTGATTATAAAAGCAGATAATAAGGACACCACAAAGATAGGCCAATGTATCTGTCGAACACAAATGCAAAAATGCCCAACAAAATATTAGTAAACTGAATCCAGCAATACATTAAAAAAATCATTCACCACAATCAAGTGGGATTTATTTCTGGGATGCAAGAGTGGCTCAATATTTGTAAATCAATCAACATGATGCATCACATCAACAAAAGGAAGACTAAAACTCATGTGATCATTTGAATAGATGCAGATAAAGCATTTTGACAAAGCTCTTCCATTCATGATAAAAACCCTCAACAAAGTAGGTTAGGGGTAACACACTTCAGCATGATAAAGTTCTTTTCTGAAAAACCTGCAGTTAATACCATGCTCAATTTGGAAACACTGAGAGCTTTTCCCCTAAAGTCAGGAATAAGACAAGGATGCATACTCTCACCACTTTTATTCAACATGCTGCTGGAAGTCTTAGCCACAGGAATGAGAAAAGATAAAGGAATAAAAGGCATCCAGATTGGTAAGGAAGAAGTAAATTTTCACAATTTGCAGATAATATGTTACTATATATAGAGAACTCTAAAGCCACCACTAAAAATTACTAGAATTGAGAAATGAATCCAGTAAGGTGGGAGGATACAAAACCAATATACAGAAATCCATTGCATTTCTATACATTAATAATAAAGTAACAGAAAGAGAAATTAAGAAAATAATCCCATTTACAATTGTACCCCAAATAATAAAATACCTAGGAATAATCTACCTAGGATAATTTTTTTAATGTGCCACTTAGATATATGTCAAGAGAGATCTTAACTTTTCCAATCTTTTGTTTTTAATAGGAAAAAACAGAAAGACCCTGTATGTGATAGTTTATGGGTGAGACCTAGAAACAGCAAGTCTCCTTGGTTCACATTCTGTTGTCTGAAATCTAGCAACATGGTCTATACAATTATGCAGGAAGTTGGAAAGTAGTGTCTATGTGCCAAAGATTTTTAACTCAATAGTTCTTACCACAGAGGTATGAAAAATAATTGCAATAACAGAGTTGTTGACGTTCTTGGGACATTTGAAGAAATAAATTTAATATAATTGGAATGTAGACTGATGAGGAAAATGAAAGATACAGTGAAAGTAGAGAAGGTAGTAATTCCTTCAAAGCTATTCATCAAAAAAATTTAAATTTATGCACTTTTAATACTTATTTTATTCTATTAAAATTTTATATATAATTCAATCTATTTTGGAATCTCATCATCTCTCTTGATGACTATTGCTATTTTTGTGGTGTTATTACACTGTTCTAATTATTCTGGGAGCATTATATCACAAAGAGAGCTTGTTTGACTAGGGCTACCCAGATAGTTATTTTTTAATTATAAACAAGAAATTTGTAGATTTAAACTAACATTTACTCAAGTCTATAGTTAATCTGGCCTTCATTTATGTATGGTTACTTCAAGCAGAGAATCTGCAACCTGATGTTTTATTTATTCAGAAATATGTGTTTCTAAAATAGCAGAACAGTAGAAGTTCTCTGGCAAAACACAGTTTCCATTCTTCCTGAAATACATCTTTACATAGATCCTGTCTAATATATTCAAATTATTTCATTAATGGATGGGATTTAGAATAACATTTTGTTTTGATATTTCTTTTGTCAGATTATTGCGATATAAATGGATTTACAGAAATATCCTTATTCCATCAGATAGGCAACAACTACAAATCTGACAATAAAAAGTGCTGGTAAGACTGTGAGGAATGGGAATTTTCATACTCTTCTGGCAAGAATGTAAATAGGTAAAAAAAAATTAGAGTACAATTTGGCAGTGCTTAATAAAACTACAAATGCACATACATCAATCCAATAAATCTAACTACTCCCTAGAAAACATTTTTGCAAGTGCAGACAGAAATTCCTTTTAGCAGAGTCAGGATGCAGAAAAATATCAAATCAGCCAAAATACCCTTCATCAGAGGGATGGATAAATAAAATGTGAAAAATTTATGAGATTATACACTACAGATAAAATATTGAGCTAAAACCATGTATTGAATATGGATAGACTTTTATTTTTTATTCTTTTTAGTTTATTTTTAAAATTTTTTTTTATGTTTTATTTATTTCTAAGAGAAAAAGAGAGAGAGAGAGAATGGGAGCTGTGGAGAGGGAGAGAGAGAGGGAGACATAGAAACTGAAGCAGGCTCCAGGCTCTGTTGAGCCATCAGCACAGAGCTTGATGTGGGGCTTGAACCTATGAACCATGAGATCATGACCTGAGCTGAAGTTGGACGCTTAACCAACTGATACACCCAGGTGCCCCTGAATATGGATGCATTTTTTAAAAATGAATACAGTGAGTGGGAAAAGAAAACAAAGTATAGAGTGATCATTTCTACATCATGTATATTACCAAAAAAATTAAACAAAATACACATCTAGTAGAGTGAAGTGAGTAATAATCCCAGGGATAGAAACAAAAATAATTCAACTGTATCTATAATCCTTACATTTGTTAATTTAAAATATAAGTAAAATATGACAACATGTGAGAAATTGCCAGTATGTGTATTAGTTTTATTTTTCTTTACAATTTTCTATTTTAAAAATTTCTTAGAAAAAATATTTAGAAGAAATAATAAAAATACATGATTTTTTCTTAATTAGCATTAAATTAGTAAAATAATAAGTTATTAGGCAAAAATGTTAACTAGTCTTCCTTACAGCTTTAGAAGGGTTGGCTATACAATGATAAATGCTATTGCTTAGTTTGAGGTCTGTTCAATATTCTGTATGAATAGCATCTTGGAAAGGCTGATTTAAAACTAATCTACCTGTGTGCAAAATTAACTCGTAAATACAGTGCCCCTCAGCTCCAGGAGGAAAGCAACATTTACTAAACAGGCTTTCCAGAATTTCAGCCAATGAGTATTTTAGGAAAGAAAGTTAATAAGATAAATATGCTAATTTAAATCACATATATACAGGACTTCTCATAGGGAAAGACTACTTATTTGTTCCTACAATAAATGATATGAAATTTAGTTCATAATATTTTAACATCCACTTTGCCTGCTCAGAGATCTATCTTACTTATTGATGACTTTCTATATTTATAACGATTGCTTCTAAAATAGATGGATGAGGTTGATGTATGTATTAAAAGGGATGATATGCATACAGATCCTCATCCAGAGACTGGCAAATAACAAAACAACTATTACTATTATTAAAGCAGAATATTATCAATGTAAGTTTTTAACGAAAGCTCGATTGTCTATTATGTAATCCTTTCCCTTGTTTTCCCTTTTGTAAGAATAAATGCAATAAAATTTTTTGTAAAAAATGAAGGCACAGAATCTCAATTGGAGTATAAAGAATAATTAATCTACAGACAGAAAAGAACATAGTGGTGTTAAAGTTACTGACCATAATGATAATTTCACCGGTAGTAGCTGTCTATACTCACAATAACTTTGGTGTAGTAACAAGCTAAGTTTAATCATCTATACACACATTGTTTTTGTTTCTTATTCTTTCCTACAATATCCCATATTTGGACATTAAATGGAAATTTGAATATTTCAGTACCTCTAATGAGAAGCCAGGGCATTGTGAAACTGAAACCATGGGCAAGTGTCTAAGTTTTCTACTTATTGATTATCATTCATCTAAGCATTCCAAAGGCCGTGCAGGGTGATACTCTGAAGGCTTCACCTTCGGCCCCTCGTTTAGTCAGTAGCAAATTGCACCTACAAGGCTCTGTGTCTCACTTAGGGACAAATACACTTGCAGTATCCTTGCCACCCAAACATGGCAATAAGAAAGGTCAGAGAATAAACAGCTCTCTAGATGTCAACTCTAGAGAATGCTGCCTTGTCAGGTGCCTGTCTTCTGAGCTTCCACAATAGAGAATTTTCCCCAGCTCATTGTTTACAGCACTGCTCTATAATTGTCTGGTTTCCTGTTTCTTACATCAGCTACATATCTCAAGGCAAAATGGTACCAGATTCATTTCTGTATCCCCAGTACCAAAGATAGGGAACAACAACATCGACAAACCCATTAGACAGTCGACATTTTTTTGTCCAAGTGAATAAATGTTTAAAGATCTTACTCATTTTTTCCTCAATCTGAATGTTGCCCTTGATTCTCCATGGTCTAAGTCCACTGTACACCAATTCTTGAGTCAAGTCTGGACTGAGAGTGATATAAAAAGGACATGAATAAATTCATCCTTTGGCTGAGACTGTGTGGGCTAAGACACTGTTTTGTCCCCAGAGTCAATACCCTCTGTTTCCCATTCTCATTGGCCTTCAAGACTCTTTTTTTGGCTAATGAAGATCATTGCCCTTGTCCACTGTAATTTGGTTCCAGCTAATTGTGTCTTTGATCACACTTATCCCCAAGAATTTACAGCAGTCAGAAAAGGAAGAAAAAAAAGTTTCAGCAGTATGAGACCTTCAGATAAAGTAGAAGACTGGTTAACAAAATACTAAACATAGGATTACAAAAGGCTTCTAAAAGAGTGGGAAATAAGAGAAAGAAAAAAAAAGGAAAAGAAAGAAAGCAGCATGACAGTGTAGGGAGCTCTCCAGCAAGAAAGTGTGATTTACTGAAAATTACAGGAAGAATTCGGTAATTTACTGAAAAAAGATACATGACTAAAACACCTAAAAGATACAGTAGAGGATTTTCAGAAAATAGATAAAACTATTAACATATATTGAAATACTGTACCATTTTGCATATATTGATTTATTAAATCTTTATAATAACCCTAAAGAGTACTGTTATTATTACCATTTTACAAATGAAAAACCCAAGACACAGAGTGAAACAATGAGTTATCCAATGATCACACAAACTGGGCACACATTTTGCTAGGATCCAAAAAAGCCAAGATATCAGGGTTGAGGGTCCAGGGCATGTGATTTTAATGTCTATGTCACCTTGCGTTGTGCAGGATTAATTCTGAGAAATGTATATTGTTAAAGGTAATAGTTTATGGCTTCTAGTCTGACCATACCTTTCCAGTGATACTAACTGCATTCCGTTCTCTTCCTTTAAATTTGTGTCAAATTTGTATCAACAAGACAAATTTGACACAAATTTGACACAAACATGCACTCCTCTGTTTCAATGGCTCCTCTAAGGATACTGGTTAAACACTATTACACAAGAATGCTACCTAAGCATCATCTTCTGCCTTTTCACCTTACTCAACTTCTGTTTCAATCATAACACATACTGATTTGTCAGGCTTATTAACTATTTTGTTCTTTCCCAAAAGATATCTGTCCTGCTTAGAATGTTTTTCCCATCCTTTTGCTCAGGCTGATCTTGACTTAGTAGTTAGGGAGTTTTCTTAAACTACTGACTCATACTTACTTTCATTTTATATTGTTTATGTATCCAATGGACTGTATTCCTTGAAAGATTATATTCCTCTTTGTATACCCAGGGTTTATAGCAGGTTTGTATTATAGCTGTTAAATAGTAAATGAAAGAATGAAAGATTGAGGCTTAGATGTTTGTCCTAATGTAAATCTTCCAGAATATCATGAATTTCAGTTAAATAGTTAAGCAATCAGGTTTTGTATAATCAGGTATTGATAATTTCCTTCAACATGACTCTAGTTAGGGGTACCTGGGTGGCTCAGTCTGTTAAGCGTCTGACTTCAGCTCAGGTCATTATCTCGCGGTTTGTGGCTTTGAGCCCCACGTTGGGCTCTGTGCTGACAGCTCAGAGCCTGAAGCCTGCTTCAGATTCTGTGTGTGTCTCTCTTTCTGCCTCTCCCCTGCTCATGCGCTCTCTCTCTCTGTTTCTTAATAATAAATAAATGTTAAATTTTTTTTAAAAAAATGACTCTAGTTATTCTTGAATATGCCAATAATATTTTGAAAAATAGAGAGACTGCCATTTTAACTCTGTTTTTAGTACCATTTTACACAATGTTCTAACCCAGTTATATATTGAATCAGGTAGCCAATTAATGAAAGGAGCATCTAATTAACTGGATTTAATTGCCTAAAGATTCAAAAAGCTTTAGCTGTTATTAGATAATTGTTTGGATTCATTTATTCAGATGGTCAACTCCTGGATCCCTGTATGCAGGCAATAAGAATGTTCTGATGATGAATAGGTACCCATAAACATACTTCACTCTCTAAAACAGGTGATATGTAAAAATAAGGTATTACTTAGACTTGTCAATAGAAGAAGGTGCAGAATGAGATATTTTATTGTTCCCATTCTCATGTTATGTCTTTTTCCCCTTCAGACAAACACTAAGGAAATCATAAAAATAAATCTATCCACAAAATGACTGGCTCACAGGATTCATTTTCATTGTAGCCAGTTTTCTATCTCAATACACTATACAAGGTAAACAAAGCAGCAGGACATAGAAGTACATGTGTAAATGCATTCTCCTATTTTCTCTAACTTGTGCTTCAATAAATCTAAGATATAATAAAAATTCTTTAATCCACTGAAAGAACTAACACAGAACTTACATGTTTCTTATGAAATGGTTTGATGTTCCAATTACAAAACAAAGGATAATTTCATGAAAAATTCAGCTAATACAGAAATGCCTAAAATTAAAAATAAGGCTCACAGATGGCCCTACATCCAGAACTATCCACTGTTAATAGCATAATGTATCTACTTTCAAATTCCTAATAGACACATGTAATAAACACATATATTAAGATAAAAAAGATTCACTCTAGACATATCCACTGCAATTTGTTTCTTCTTTATATATTGGTACTTTCAATGTCAGTAGTAATGTGTCTACCATGTTCTTTTAACAATTAAATGTAATTAAATTGTATAGATAAACTTATTTATTATAACCATTATCTGGATTTGAATAATGTTGATCTATTTGTGTATGTGCATGTGTGTATGAACCCATAAAAACAATTTCAAAGGATAAATCCCTACAACTAGGTTGGTTAATTTACATTTTTAAAAGTGATGAATTTTACCATATTGCCTTTATAGAATATTGCATGAATTTATACTCCTATCAACGGTCAATATTAATGCAATTTTGCTCATACTCCTTCAACTTCCAGAATTTTCCAGGCTATTTATAACTTTTTAATGTAAATAAACTTAACATTGTTTCAACTTTGAAATAATTCTGTACTTTATTATTTTTATTGTTATTAAATTCTCAAAAGTAAAATGCAAGATAGAGTTAATATCCCTTCATAGCTTGAAATCAGACATATATCTTTTATTCAAGGTTTTATCAATAAGGCACAGTTACAATATTCTTTATATAAGAATTACACATACCTTGGGGCACCTGAGTGGCCTGAGTAATTTGAGCATCTGGCTCTTGGTTTTGGCTCGGTCATGATCTCACAGCTCTGGTTCATGAGTTCAAGCACTGCACTGACAGTGAGGAGCCTGCTTGGGATTCTCTCTTTCCCCTCTCTCTCGGCACCTACCCAACTTGAACTCTCTCTCTCTCTCTCTCTCAAAATTAATAAAATTAAAAAAATCTGGTCATGTGTAGCAACATGGAAGGAGCNTCATGACCTAAGCAAAAGTCGGACGCTTAACTGACTAAGCCACCCAGGAGACCCCCCTCTCTCTTTTTTAATGTTTGTTTTTGAGAGAGAGAGAGAGAGAGAGAGAGAATCTGAAGCAGGCTCCAGGTTCCAATCTGTCAGCACAGTCTGACGTGAGGCTCAAACTCATGAACTGCAAGATCATGACCTGAGTTGAAGTTGGACACTTAACTGACTGAGCCACCCAAGCGCCTCTCTTTTGAATTATATATAGTTTTATGAAGCAGAAGGAAATCTCCACACCATACAGCAGAGTATTATTTCTTAAAATCCTGTTAATAAAACAGAATAATTGTGCATTTTTTTCCTTCAACAGTTGTTCTGTATAATAAGCAAACTTTCGTTTTCATTGCTGTGCAACATTCCTTTGTTTGAATACACCACATTTTATTCAATTCACTTTTGATGGGGTCTTGTGCTAATTTCAGTTTTCAACTTTTATGAAAAATATAGACATAATTATTTTTAAAAGTATTCTTGTACAGAATGTGTACTATTTTCTGTAGAGCCTTCTAACTCAGTGTGTGATCTGTGTAGAAGTATCAGCATTGCTTGAGTGCCTGTTAGAAATGTGTTAAGAATTACCCAGAACTCATGTTTGGGTCTCGCTTAAAACAAGAATCGCAAGTAATTAGGACATACATCAAATATGAGAAACACGCTCTATGATACATTCTTCGCAGTGCTACTCTGTTAGTGTAATTTTATCATTTTTCATGTTATTTTGTTTTCAAAGATGTGAATTATTTATCAACTTTTGAACCTTTACCTTGGATGGCCTCTGTGTGATGGATATTCACTTAGTTAAAACACATGAGTCTACAAATCAAAGCTAAAATATAGAGAAAGGATTACACACAAACAATAAAATATTTGCTGAGGGATGATCAGGTAAATATAGCACAAGTATTTGTAGACTTACTTCAGAAATATAACTTTTCTAGATTTCACTTTTTCTCATTTCATTTTAGCTAGCTAAAGGAAGGGTAGTTAAAGGAAATAGAAAATAAAATTGGCATTAGCTCAGTTACTCGTTGTCAATAGATGACAGCACTGGGGAAGCATTTCATTTGGTGTAGACTTTAAATCAAGTATTTGTGTTATAGGGAAAGCCATTCTGAGTTCTACTGAACCACTGAAAGGCCTTTTGGATCATATTTAAAGTAAAATAGGGTAAGGTAAAAACATTCTCTGCATTTTTAAAACTTAATTACAAGACCTAGTTTTAAAAATTAATTTATTATTTTTTTTTACATTTTAAAAATGCTTAATAGTGGAATTAAAGGTCCACAGATTTGGTTTACTAAAGAGAAAAAATTGCATTAGTGGAAATGTTTTTTTTTTAATTTTTTTTAATGTTTTATTTATTTCTAGGAGAGAGAGAGAGAGACAGCGTGAGCAGGGGAGGGTCAGAGAGAGAGGGAGTCACAGACTCTGAAACAGGCTCCAGGCTCTGAGCTGGCAGTCAGCACAGAGCCTGATGCGGGGCTCGAACCCATGAACCCCGAGATCATGACCCAAGCGAAAGTCGGACGCTTAACCGACTAAGCCACCCAGGCGCCCCACATTAGTGGAAATGTTTTATTCTTTAATCACCCTTTAGAAAGATATGCTGACTGTTATAGAATTATTCACTGTGACTTCTTTAACTTAAAACATGAAATGGCATCTTAGCTGATAAAACTTAACTAGAAATAGCAGCCTGCTCATCAAAACCACCATTTTCTAACATTAGTAAATGAAATCTAGGGCAAGGACAATCATGTAAATGTTAAATCAGGTTGTGCCAATTATACAGAGACTGGAAGGACTCTCCTATGAATATTTAAACTGTGAAACAGTTCAATTAACAGGAACTCTCAACCTTCTGTTTTCCAACTGCTACCTATCAAGTACTTTTGTTATAAATGTAGGAGATACTAGCATTCTGACTTTTGCTGTTCCCACATAAATACAGAAGGAACTGACTGTTGGAGGAGATGTGTAACAAAGAAAGCCAAATGAGGAAAACAGTTAAATAAGTTAAACTTTAGAAATTTAAAAATGTTCCATGTAGAAATAGAGTTAAAAACATTGTTTGTGACTTTATGTGTTTTTGTGAAGTTAAAGAAAAAGAAGTCCAAGTGGATTAGTTTTATAATTTGCATTTGTAAGGTTGCACAGGCAGAATTTTCTCTTTAATGGCACTTAGTGATAAAATAAACAGAAACAGCCAATTTTTGTATTTTTGGCAAATATAAACTTGGCAATCCTTGTGTCAACCCCACATCAACAACCCCAATATACCATCTTCAAATGCTGGGATAATAAAAGTAATAAAGTTCTTTCTTACTGAAAGAACCCATTTCTATTTCCTTATGCCCATGTCTTAATTGAATCTTAATTTCTTAGTTTTCTTAAATATTGTTTGATAGGTAGGGCATTTCTATCTTGAGAACTACTTCTAAGTGATCCTTCCAGTGTTTATTTCTAGCAGATCCACTGTGACATCTGATCTGCACTTGTTTCAAGAATTTAACATTAATCGAGAGAGAGGTTTCATATATCCTTAAAGTAAGAGATTCTTCCAGTAAAACAGACATCAAAAATGTTTGCCTCATTGGAGTCTAAGACTCGAATTTTAATATTCTTGTTCTCCATTCTTGCAGATAAGAAAATTGCTGTGGGGTCTTAGGTTTTTGTTTTGATTTAAAATATTTTTTATACAGTTTTGGCCTGATCCATTCTGCGATGTTGATGAAAATTATGGTGTAGGTCTATTTCTCTTTCAGCAGAGGAGATAAATTAAATTTAGGCATTACCACTTACCAGCACCTGCAGAGCGAGTCATATTTATTAAGCCAAAAAGAGAATCCAAAATTGAAATAGAGTCCAGATACACATGCACTAAGTCCAAACTAAGCAGTTATGTCTAAAAGACTGCCAAAGCCAAGTTGGTGCTTCATGTGAAAACAGGAGTAGATGCCAAAAATTGAACTATTCCATTTGTAAAAAATTTGTCACTAAATCAGACACAGGTATCCATAAAAGAATGGCTACAGAAGCCAGTATTATTATGAACAGTATTAACAAACAACAGTAAATTGGCCAGGAATAATTCAGAAATAACAAAAATGACCAGCTGCTTCTGGTTAATATTTTGTATAAAGAGCTAAGGATGCAGGAGGTAAGTTGCTACGCATAGGCAAGAAATGGAAAGCTAGGAATTACTTTCTCAATTTTATTGAAAGGCAGAGATGCTCTGGTGTAAAGCCAAACCCAATCATTTTATAGCAGTGGTAGTTACACTGACGCTGTATACTTGGAAACCTGGGAATGATAAAGATAGTCCCAAGGAATGGGTGCTAATTATGTTAAGGATGTGGCCTGGGCATCAGGGTTTTTTTTTATTTTGTTTTTTAAGTTCCTTATGATTTATTACACAACAAGGTTAAAAACCATTGTTTTATAGGGAGCTCTCAATTGTCAGTAACAAGAAAATACTTTAAAGATAACTTGGAAATTCTCTTAATATTGTTTCCCTATTAGATTTAGAAATCTAGTCTTTGGACTATGAATTTAAAAAGCAGGTATTAACTTTTAGACACTGTATTGATCACTGGTTTATGTAAGTGAAGAAAGGGTCTAATAATCAAATTTATATGGAATCTGGAGACAACCTGGATTTCAAAGGAGGTTCTGTTGCAATACGTTTGTGAAAGTCATTTATAATGTTGCATTTGTTTAATAGTGAAAGGATGCCTAAGGTAATACCAAGCTTGACTTCCTCATGAGGTTGTTGTGAGGTTCATAAAAGATATTGTCTATTAAAGTGCCATATAACCTATTAACTTTGGCAAAACATGTTTTGTGATTATTGTTGGTATCATCATCTTTATGACTAAACAGCTATTATTTTGCAGCTGAAATTATCTTGATTTTCACTGAAATATTCATCATTACACCTTAACAATTTAGAAACATCTAGTTTAGTGCATTTTATAAGAATGAAGTTACTTGTGAGGAACATTCAGGCTTTTAATATCAAATATAATGTTATAATTTACACAAAATTAAATCTACAGACATTACATTTATAGGTTGATTACTTTTGTCCAATATATAACCTCAGTTATCACAACAGCAATAAATTGTGGAACATTCATATCTCTTCAGAATTTTTTTTCTTTTGCACTCAATTTCCCTTCCTCCAAGCATTCACTGATTTGATTTTGATCACACTTAGCTTTACTTATTTTAGAGTTCTACAAAATAGAAATATCTTTTGCATTTCTATTCTTTTGTGTCTAGATTCTTTTGCTCATCATAATATGTGTGAGATTCATCCACATTGCTGCATGTATCAGTAGTTTGCTCTATTTTGTTATTGTATGTTTTTCTCTTCTACTAATAAGCCAGAATAACCATTCAACTTGCCTTGTGATGAGAATTTGGGTTGTTTTCTTTTTCTTTTTGCTAGTTCCAATGAACCTGTAATGAACAATCACTTATAAGTCTTCTTGTTGGCATATATTTGTCTTTATTGTGCATAAATACCTAGAAATGGAATCTGTGGGTGATATGTTATGTGCATGCTCAAACTTTAAACTACCAAACTGTTTATCAAAGTAGTTGCACCATTTTACATTCCTACCACCAATGTATTCTAATTCCAGGTATTCCATCTTCAACGACACTTGATATTCCTGTCTTTATTCTTTTCATGATTCTTGTGGGAATGAAATATCACAGTGTCATTTGAAGTAGCATTTTTATGATAATAATTGATAGTAAGCATCTTCACTTGTGCTCATTAGCCACTTGTATATATTCCTTTTTGAAGTGTCTATTTAAAGTTTTACCCACATTTCAAGAGTTGTTTTCTTATTATTGAGTTATAAGAATTCTTCATAGGGGTGCCTGGGTGGCTCAGTTGGCTAAGCGTCTGACTTCGGCTCAGGTCATGATCTCACAGATCTCACAGCCCTGTGTCAGGCTCTGTGCTGACAGCTAGCTCAGAGCCTGGAGCCTGTTTCAGATTCTGTGTCTCCCTCTGTCTCTGACCCTCCCCTGTTAACTCTGTCTCTCTCTCTCTCTCAGAAATAAATAAAACATTAAAAAAATTTAAAAAATAATTCTTCATATATTCTGAACTCTTTTTAATATATGTTATACATATATTGCTCCCAATCTATGACTTGCTTTTTAACTTTCTTGAAAATGTGTTTTTAAGAAGAGAATGTTTTCCTTTTGATGAAATAAACTTCCTTTTGGGAAAGTTCTCAAATATGAATTTAAAGTATTTAATAGACACAAGGCAAAACATATTTGGTATCTTACCAACAGTCAGTTTTGGTAAGCTGTCTCTGATATTTTGTCCATTACAACTGAGTTATAGGATTTGTTGACATAAAGTTGTTCATAATGTTTCTTCCTACTCTTTTATTGTCTGAAAGAATTAGAGTGATTAATTTATTTTCATTTTGGATATTGGTAATTTGTGTCTTTTTTATTGTATTATTTTACTATTATTGGGTATGAGATTATCACTTTACTATGATTTAAAGAACAAGCTTCAGTCTTTACGATTTCTTTATTGTTCTCATGTTTTTTATTTCATTGATTTCTACTATTATCCTTTATTGCTTTTCTCTACTTGGATAACTGAAATAAAGCTTTTCATCTTTTCTGAAATATATATATGTAATTTCCACACTAAGCAGTGCCTTATCTGGATTCCACAAATTTTTAAATGTTGTAGTGCCATTGTTACATAATTTGATATATTGTGCTTATACAATCAATTCAAAGTATTTTCTTTTTATTTCACTGTGATTTCTTTTTTGATCACCAGATATTCCTTTGGTTTTGTTTAAGTTCCAAATAGGGTATTTTCCAGACACATATTTGCTATTATTTCCAATTAAATGTCTTTGTAGTCAAAAGTTCTACTATAGAAGATTGCAATTGAAACTTCTTTCTTGATGTAATTTCTGCACTGAAAAATAATGTATATTTGGAAGCTTTTAAGTGTATTAGTCTGTAAATATTAATTAGGGTAATTTGTGAGTCTTTTTAATATAATTTGTATCCTTACTAATTTTCTTTCTACTTGTTAATTACTGAGAATGTTGTATTAAAATGCCTTGTGCATCTAGAACTGAGAGCAAGTGAGTAACATATAAATAGCCATAGATACAATTTTAAAGAATTGGGAACCATTTGAATGTGTATGTATTAAGTTTTAATTATAGCAATAATTATTAGATTTTTAACTATGATAAAAATAACTCTAACTTAATTTAGGAAATAATTCATTGGTAGAGATAAAGTTTGGACAGACACTGGAACCAGACATATCTCAAGGGGGCATTGTCAATCGTCCAACAAAAGTAATAAATGTTGAATTAAGGTAGAAAATTGACAAAGGAAAATATATGACATATATTTGCAAAATAATATTGGAGTGGTTTGATGACACATTACTGAGAGGGATGTGTCTAAAATATTGCTATTGATTAATACAGGTTTTAATAGGTACTATTGTAACAAGTGGCCAGACTATTGAGCAGAGAGGAAGAATCAGCTTGCAGGGAATGGGGAGTACAGGGAAGATAATGGCTATCTGTTGTACCTATTGGATATTTCCAATTAGGCAATCCTTTCTCAGTGAGTAGTGAATATGGTGCTACAGATATAGATTTGGGACCGAAAAATATATAATAGTTGAGAGGATTAGAGGCTTAGGACAGAACTCAGTAAGATTTCATATATATACATATATATATATATATATGCACACATACATACATTCATATATATTATATATATAATATCCTCAGAGTGTATGTGTAATGTGTATATCCCCTCTGGGGATGCTGAGCTAACTCAGGAATGGGAGTAAAAAGAGTTTTAAGAAGGAGATATACAGAATTAGATATGCAGAATTAGAGTTCAATTGTGAAATTAAGGAAGAGGACCTTCAAAATGAAAAGGGCCATTAAAAGACACAAATTATGAATTGTCAAGCAAGAAAAAAGGTAAAAATGAGGATTTTGGTGTTAAATTTAAAATCTTACTGGTTATTACATCTAACAGTGATCATTTAAAGGATATGTCTTCTTTACTATGTATTTTATCTTTCTTGATTCATTAGGTTCCTTGTCAATTAATGGCGTATGTTGAAGTGTATAAAGAGGTTCCTTAGCAACTGACCACTTTAGCTACTGAAATGTGTCTAGGCCTTGGCAACTCTGTCATAAGGGTAATGCCTGCAAATCATAGAAAGGAATGAAACATAACCAGGAGAATAATACATTTTGGTACTATGCTTTTAATACGGTGTTCACAAATAGGTAAAATGGGTATGTGTGTGTGTGTGTGTGTGTGTGTTAGTGTTTTCTGTAACCATACAAGTGTACAGCTTGCAGTTTGTAAAAGCAGTTGTTACCTTAGCCTTCCATCAGTTTGACTAAAAGAATCTTAACATCCAACGTTTTGGGAGTATCACTCTCAGAAAGTGGTATCTTTAAATAGAAGCCATAAGTCGAATGTTCATTGGTAAAACCTGTATTTTACAAGTAGTTAGAAAACTTCATCAAGATAAGTTATTTAATGAAATAGCTGGCTAAATACTGGTGTTTTTTCACTTTTATTTCATTGCTTTTTATTTTAATTATGTTAAATAAAGCCTAAGAGGAGGGCAATTGAATCCCTGATGTCATTCCAAATATTTTCTGATAAACTAAACACTGCTAAGTGGTATTTGAAAACATATTTAAAACGTATTTACTAAGTGACATCTGAGATCAGATAATTTGTTGGAAGTGGAGCAGATTAGCCTAGGGGATAGTAGATATTTGTCTCTAAGGAAATATTAACTACAGGAATAAAGTTAAGGAACCAAACTGTGATTTTAATTGAAAGTGAAACAAGAGCATGCAGCTTTTTAAAAAATGAGCTATGTTATTGAGTATTATTGAGCAATCTTGTTAGGGTTTTATTTTAGTCCCACAACTGTATCTTTGTTGTATAATTTCCAAGGCAATTTAGGTTAAGAAAAATTATATGTTAGAGATAATTACCTGGATATTTTAGGATGTTAAACATATCTGAACAAAACTGTTTTTTTTTTTTCTCAAAACATCTAAAGTATGCATTCTTGGGGGCTTTCCACTTAAATATGAGCATACATTAAATGATAGTGCTTCTTTGCATTTAACATCCTCTTACTTTGCTGCAATTATTAGATGCTAAATATATATTGAAAATTGTTCATTCTAAAGAGAGGCCAGTGTTGGACATATAAATTGTGTTTTGTATTGTCCACAAAATTGACAGCTTTGTATTTGATTAAGTCACTGTATTTTTGTTGAACCAAATTTTTCCAGAAGTTACTTAGGGTAGCTTACATTAGAGGAGATGGGGCAATAACATGAAAAACTGTTTAATGCATAAAAAGTAGAAAATAATAAATAAATAAAGCATAGGAAGAGTTAAAGGAGTGTACTGAGGTACAGTAGCTGATGATGGCTAAGCAAATACATAAAATCCTAGTAAGGATAAGGGGATTAATGTTTTTAATATAAATGATTCATTTATGCACCTCTCCCCCACTTTATAGACAACAAATGAAGGTACTTGTGGCCGTGGTGATGGGAAAAGATTTGAATCAGTCAATCTGACAGCAGAGTCCCTGCTCCTTCCCCTGTAATGTGATGATTGCTCCCTCCTCAACTGTTCTCAACAGCTTTACTTTGACTTGCTTTAATATAAAATGCCAGCTAATTAATAGAGTTCCATGGCTGATAAAAACTTCACTGTCAGGTTGAAGACATTTCTGGAAGCTTATTTCAACTTCTCCATTATCTTAGAGTGTCAGAGCCTCAGAAAACTGAAACTTAGAATACTAGAAAATGACATGCTAAATGTCTCATGTGTAGATAGTGACTGAAGAACAGTTCTTGGGTTTCTGATCCTCAGCAAAGTAGCTTATTAACAGGAGTGAAAACTCAAATGGAATCAACTTGATAGTCAGCTGAAATATTCTTCATAGGTCATTTGATGCTATATGGCTATGAGTGTTCAGTGAAAGAACATGTAAGGCATATAGATCACAAAATGACTATTTTTAAATGTGCAGAACAAATTTGTATTGTGTGAAATGATGGTAGAGGAAACAGGAAGATAAAGAAGAAAGATGGTTTCTAAAGTTAAATGTAGTAAGTTTACTTGTATGCAAAATATCTGAAACTTAATACAAAAAACAAATTTGGTTATCTAGAACTCTACAGCAATTCACTACTCTTCCTCAGCATACCTCTTCTTTCTTCCATTGCATAGAAAATCATCAGACACAGATCAGAATTTTTTTACTGAGTCCCCTGGCTGATAAAAGTCAAAGAAAATTGATTTAGTATTCAGAGGTATTAAGCTGATATCTCTTCAAATCCACGATAAAAGATGAGCTAAATAATTCTTGGGGCCCAGGATAAAATGAAAATGTAGGATTTTTTCAGTTAAAAGTGATTAATAATTTCAAAAGTGACAAAAGAGCATTAAACTGATCATGGGGCCCTGAGAGACTATACAGGTTGTATGCCCATGTAGGTGGCCCTGTTCTTTTTTTTAAAGTTTAAAGAGCGAGCGAGCTAGCAGCGGAGGGGTGAGAGGAAGGAAATAGAATTCCAGGCAGGCTCTGAGCTACTGAAAGCACAGAGCCTTCATGTGGGGCTCGATCTCACAAACAGTGAGAACATGACCTGAGCTGTCCCTGTTCTTAAATTAAGTTTTCATTATTAACTAGGTTTTCCATTACAAACACACACACAAATACACAGACACACAAACACACAGACACACACACAGACACACACACACACACCTTTCCCTACATTTTACTCACCCTGTAAAAGAGACATCTTTAGTATTGGGACATTGTACATTTTACTAATTAAAGAAAACAAAGCTGCATTCAAATTTACCATGTAAAGGACACAGAAGTAAGAAAGTGGTTATAAATCTCTATTGTCCCTTCATTCTAATTCCATATTACACATAGGTTTTCTTAATTTATCGTCTTCTTATAAGACAGGCTCTGAAATTTCCTTCATTAGAACTACCTTTTCCTTTGTCTAAGATCACTGTTTTATTTGTAGAGTGCTTTTCATTCATTGTTAGCAGAAATTATCACTATCTTCTAATCTCCTGTTTCTAGGAATGTACATCTTACTAACATTCTCTTCAAGAAAGTTTTTCTATTCAGTGACTATATTTTTGTTCATTCTTGAGTTATTTCTTTTAGTTTTGTTAATGTTTTATTTATTTTTGAGAGAGAGAGAAAGAGATAGAGAGACAGTTTGAGCAGGGGAGGGTCAGAAAGAGAGGGAGACATAGAATCTGAAGACAGGCTCCAGGCTCTGAGCTAGCTGTCAGCACAGAGCCCGACACGGGGCTCAAACCCACGAACCGTGAGATCATGACCTGAGCCAAAGTTGGACCCTCAATTGACTGAGCCACCCAGGTACCCCTGTTCATTCTTGAGTTAAAAGGCTTCTTGGGGAAGGAAATTCAAAGGGACATAGAATCTACCATTAATATTTCATGAAGTGGGTCACAGAACTACATGAAGTCCATGTAATAATCCCTTATAGTTTTCGTTTTGAGTAGCTAATGGATACAGTAAGAGGAAATTATCCTAGTCATGTATTGGGTTCTAATAAACCTAGAAAAATAAATAACATTATCAAAATCAAATAAGATTTCACTGTCACCTATGGTGAAAAGCTTGAAAGTGCTTTGTTCTCATCACAATATTAAGACAAAGTCAAATTAAACCATCTTTATTTATCATGACAGTGTGTTCTATAGAGAAAAATCTCAAAAAATATACAATAGCACCACTAGAACTAACTAAATGAAGTTTACCAAGTTAGTAGGGTACAAGATTCATATACAAAAGTAACTTTTATGTTAGTAATGAAAAATTTGTAATTAAAAAAGGATTTACTCTATCCCTAAAAGACAAAAATACCTAGGTATAAATCCAACAAAATATGTAGTTTAAGATGCTAAAAACTACAGAACAAATATAAGTCACAGAGGACCGAAGCAAATGGAAGTATTTAAGTTAACCAGTGTATGGATTGCAGAAGATACTAAGATGTCAACTCTTCTCAAATGGATCTATAAATTCAACTTTGATTTTATTAATCTTCTCTATTTTTCTATATTCTTTTCACTTGTTTTATCTCTAATATACTTTCCTTTGCTCTACTTATCTTGGGTTCAGTTTGCTTCTCATGTTCTACTTTCTAAGATTTAAAAGCTAGCTTATTAATTTCAAATTCTTCTTTTTTTAAAAGTTTACTTATTTTGGGAGAGAGAGTGAGAAAGTGAGTGCACAAATTGGGGAGGAGCAGAGAGACAGGGAGAGAGACAATACCAAGTAGGCTCTGTACTATCAGCACAGAGCCTGATGCGGAGCTTGAACTCATGAACCATGAGATCATGACCTGAGCCGAAATCAAGCATCAGACACTTAACTGACTGAGCCATCCAGGTGCCCCTGAAGTTCCTTTTCTTTTTACTGTAAGGATTTAGAGCTATAAATGTCAGTATATACTCATGTATATTCATGTATATTTATTTTATAATCCAATACTAAACTTATTTTGTCTCTCAAAAAATTGTATAAGGCATTCAAAGAAACAGTACAATATGGCCCATGTACATGAGGAAAAGGGGAATTAATTGAAATTATCTCTGTGGAAACCCGCAAATTGAATTTATTAAACAAGATCTTTAAATGAGCTATTTTAAATATGTTTAAAGAAGTGAGAAAATGTAGAAATGATGTCTTATCAAATAGAGAATATCAACAAAGAGATACAGATTATAAAAATAAAAATTTTGAAGCTGAAAAGTATAATAACTAGAATGAAATATTAACTAGAGAAGCACAGAAATGGTTGAAACAGACAGAAGAAAGAATCAAACCTGAAACAGTTTTGATTATCCAATCTGAGGAAAATGGAAAAAGGAATTATGAAAAATGAACAAAACTGCATTGATTTGTGAGACACCATCAAATACCCTATTATATGCACAATAGGAGATTTAAGCAGACAGAAGAAAGAGAAAAGGAAAGACTATTTTAAGAAGCAATGCTTAAAACTTCACAAATTACAATCATCTACACACGCAGACACTTGAACAAGACACTCCAAAGAGATCCACACTTAGGCATATCATAATCAAATGGTCAAAAACTAAAGACAGAGAGAACCTTGAAAGTAGAGATAAGTGACTCCTCATCTTACACATGCAAATAGTCCTTAATAACATTATCAGCTGATTTTCATCAGAAACCTCTGATCATCTGGAGGACAGAGACCATGGATGACCTGAATGCTGAAAGAAAAAGATGAAAAACCAAGGATTCTATATTTGGAAGAACTCTCCTTGAAAAATGAAGAAGGGGTGCCTGGGTGGCTCAATGGGTTAAGAATCCGACTCTTGATTCTGGCTCATGATATTATGGTTGGTGAGATTGAGCCCTATGTCATGCTCTGTGCTGTGCTGACAGTGCAGAAGCTGCTTAAGATTCTCACTCTATCTCTAAATATTTTTTTTAATGGAGGAGATATCAAGACATTTCCAAGTAAACAAACACTGAGAGTTCACTGCTATCATACCTGCCATAAAAGTAGTCCTTCAGGGTAAAACAAAAATATACTAGACAGTACCCTGAATCTACATGAAGAAGTAAAAAACACCAGTAAAGGTAAAACAGTAAATAGATAATAGGTACGTATAAAATATAATTTATTTTTATGTGTAAATTTTTTCCAATCTGACTTAAAATACAACTTTATGGAGCAGTAATTACAAATATATATTGAAGGACACACAATGAATATAGCTGTAATTTGTGAACATAATAGAATTAAGGACGGTGGGGTATGGACCTATATAATGGAGCATGGATTTTATATTCTATTGAAATATCAATCCTAATTAGATTATCATATATTAATATGGTAATTGTATTTCTCAGGAAAATGACTAAGCAAATATCAAAAATATATGATACAATAAATAAGGGGGTTAAAATGGTATATAAAATGGTATATAAAGAGACTTGCTTTATATAACAAGATAAATTAATTGTTCATGATTCTTTTCTTAATGTCCGAATCTTCGGTAAAGTTATGAAGTAACTGCCATCAAAAGCCTTATAAGCTTTCTATTAAAAACAATGCAAAAGGGGGAGGTTTCCATTGGTAAGTAAGAAGCATCAGTTTACAAGCTGTCATAAGCATAGAAACCTACAAAACTCACTATGAGAATATAAGTTTAGTCACTTCAATTTTTTGTTTCAAGATTTTCATTTCTCCAGATCATACCTTAAATTTCTCTGAATCAAGGAAGACCAAGACAGCTATATCACACTTTCCCTTTTGTGTCATAGAGAATTTTGAAGATTTTTATAAGGTGACATGACCATGTTCTAGTATCAGAGAAATACATCTTCAACCATTTGTTTAAATTAATATTGAGAAATTTTTAAATGTCCCAACTATTGTGGTTGTGATTATCTGATATGTTTTTGAAAAGAATAAGGCACTGGTCTCACCTCTGTCATATTCTGTATTTGTTAAGAGAGAGACAAAAAGTGAATGACAAAGGAGAAAGACATACAGAGAGTGAGAAACTTATTCTATTAGGTGATAAAAAAATATATAGCACTGAGAAGGATATGAGGAAGTAAACAATTATTAGGGGAGGTGTTTTCTCTGTAACATAGCTTTCTTTATTTCAAGATGTCTACTTTTTTAAATAAGGTCACAATGGCCTTTATCATTTATAGAAATATTAGTATTAGTTTAAACCTAGTGGCTAGATTTTAAAGTGAGAATCTGATAGAAATTTTAAAGAGAAGAAGAAACAGAGGTAGTCTTTCTTTAGAGGGCAAATGCTTGATAAGCAATGTTTGTCAAGTTTCATTACTTCTCGTAAATATCTGAATTGGTTTCAGTGTTTTTGGAAGTTTGGGGCAAACAGTTGAGGATAAGAATTAATTGGTCAACTATAAGGAACACACAAGAAATAGTAGAAATACTTAAGGGAAATAACTATTAAGATAATTAAGAGTCTATTAATTGTCTCTCCATACATATGGTCTACCATAACAAATCCATATCATATTGTTGTCTTAGGAATAAAATGGAATCAATATCATTGATTTAGATGAACTCAGTTTGAGTTGTGGAATTATGAGGCTTCTGGTGAGTTTTTTCCTTCATGGAGCCTTCTCCTAGTTGCAATGAGGTTATTAAATTGGATGAATGAGTAAATGTTCATTTTATTTAATAACTTGGCACTCAACTAAGGCTGCTTTATTAACAATTTCCATCTCAAATATGAAATATATCTTCAGGTCTCAGGTTATCTTGGAATCTCAAGGCTGAGATCCATGACAATTTTAACTTTCTAATTCATAGCACTGCATGAATGCAGAACAACAGGATAATCTTTTTTCTCATCCTTTGGATTCATAATTTGTCTTCTACTTGGCTTTATTCTAAGTGTACTTTTCCTAAAACACAGTAGTATGCATGGTTCCTTTCATTTTTTGTAGTTCAGGAGTGATACTTCAGTAATTGCCTGTCATCCACTATGATCTATTTTTGACCACTGATATAAGGACCACTTTAAAGACTGATCTTAGCAATATTTAATTGAAGATATTCTATATGCCAAGCATGGTAGATACTGAGAAGATTGAGCAAATATGACCTTCATAGTTCCTGAGCAATAAGAATTTAGAGAGAGATACAAATACATACACAGGTAAGTTTAATGTCAGTAAATGCAGCTGATATAGATAATACAGGGAATGGGAGCACATGGAAAAGGCATCTAATTGTAACTACCGGGGTGAGGGTTTGGGAAATCTTGGCAGTTATGAAACCTTCCTAGTGGAAATGACATCTAAGTTGAAGCCTGAAGTATAAATTGCAATTAGCCAGATGGAATAAGTCATGAAAAATACATAAACACAGGAAATAACATGCCTGATTGCCTGGAACTAAGAGAAAACTTTAGATGTTAGAGGAACTGAATACAATTTTATGTGCTGTAGCATAATTTGTATGTGTGTGTGCGTGCACGCATCACGTGTGTATGTGTGTATGTGTGCGTGTGTGTGTGTGTGTGCGTTTGTGTGTGTATAATGTCTAGTCAGGGAAATATAAAAGTAAACCGAGACCAAATCAAATTCATTAAAAAAAAATCACTCTTGAACATTGCAACAAAATGTATTATTACAGCTCATAGACTTACTTATGCCACACATCCCAAATCTTTCTTCCTCAAATCGTAACTACCACATTTAATCTTGTTCCTTAACAACAGGATTCTAAGGCAGTTCCATTCTCAACCTCTACAGAAAGCAAAGCTTGAAAATGGAAACGTCCAGATGTTCATGTAAAAAGAAAATAAATAAAAGCAGAAAATTGGCAAGTACCCTCTATTAACACACTATCTGCTCCTTAGGTATTACTAATATGGCTTCTCTGAATAGTGTATATTAAGAATAGAAAATGTTTTTTCAGGGTTTACTATCAAATCAAATCAGACTCAATTTCCAACAAGCTCAAGGAATAGAAAGTTCTGCTTAGTAAAAAACATCTAGCAAAATATATATATGTACATATAGATAATGCATTATGAAATTATATGCAAGATGTATTTTCTTTCTTTATTAGAAAATCACCTTCAAGTACTATTATTAAACTGTCAGTTGGGTTATGGAACTGAACAAATGTTTCAATACACTTTTCTGGGCCCCCTTATAAACTGTTGTCTAAATGTCTCACTTTGCTTATGGTGGGAAGACTTACACCACTTTATTTGGATTTCTGTCTTCCTAAGATGGCTGTGTCATTTTGATTTTATATATTCAAATTAATATTTTTCTTCTTTTTGTAATCTAAAAGTCTTATTAAAAAAACTTTTATTAATTTCTCTGAACTTTGGGAAATGATGGAAATTAACAGGCAAGTGAGTTTAAGGGCTTGCCTTAGAATTTTGCTGTTTATTAAGGAAAATAAAATACCTGCTTAGTAAACTTATTAAAAAAAAGACAACACAACTTTTGAAAGAAGAGTCTAGTTATTCAGTTTTGTAATTTAAATTATTGTAGAGGAATGTGGTAGGGACTAATAAAGTGTATTTCTATTGTTTAATTAGTTCCCCAGACACATTCAAGGTATAGATTTTACAGATATAAATTTATTTCACTCTACTCTATAGGATTGTTAGGTTCTTAATATGGGTTTTTCTATATTTAAACACTCTACTAAATATTTAAATATTATGGGTGGTTAAAATAAAAGGATTTTTTTTTGCTAAAATTTTAGCGCCTAATGTAGAGAACTATATAAAGAATTAAAAACAAAACCAAAGCCCAAAACAGAAATAAACCCTGTCAAAACCCATAAGGTAATGCCTCTCACCTTAACATCTTTAATAATTCATGGACAATGTGGACCTATCTTTTGTAGTTGCCCTCCCCCCTTTGAATCCCTCATTTCTCATACTCTCTTTATTGCAGTAGCTTTTACACAGGAGAAAGTATATTCTTTAAGACAGTGTTCAGTATTTCAAGTCTTTTCCCTAAAGACTTAGAAATACTGATGATTTCAGAAAAAGAGATCAGAGATCACTTCCCAAAGTGCTCACCAGACCAGTAATTTAAGTAGAACACTTTTCTCCCCTAAAATAGCTGGGAGGCAGTGCACTTTAGTAGGAAAACACTAGGCTAGTTGTCAAGGGACATGAGATCTTATTTCAGGTCAAGAATAATAGAATTTGTGTCTTTGTCTCAATACTTTTTTTCTATTTTTTACCCTCATGGGTTTTATTGGTGGAAGAGTATATTTCCAGCTTGTTAAAATAGATTTGAAAATGGCTTAGTGAAAATATCCATAAGTATTACAGCTTGCATATAGATTAATTTGAACACATAGATGCTGAGAGTTTTAATTTTGTCCCGATTAATTTTGGGGCTTTCAGAATAACTATTTTATACTGCTCTCAGGCATTCATTTCAGGCTTAGATTAATCAGCCATGGACATATGAGGGCTGTGATTGACAACTAAGCACTTTTATTTGGAAAGAATTAAAATGCATTATTTCTTAGGTAAAGAAGGAATTTATTAATAAGACATTTAGAAAATCACTCAATTGATGGAGATATTGAAGAGGAAGTTCAGAAGAGGGGTAATAGTATAGGGATGCAAAATTTATGCCACAAAACCAGTCCACTGAGGAAACCAGTGCCACCAGGGGAGACTAAAACCATAGGTTGCGCCATTGTCACTGCTTTTCCTGGAAACTGCTGGTTCCTTCTAAATCCATTTCTGCTTTTGTCATCACTGCCTCCTAATTAGAGTCTTGCACAGACACAGACAAGTATCTGAGTCTGAGTGACACTTGAAGGCCTCTTGCTGAAATTACTATACCTGAAAACTAGGAAGTTGACATTTTTTGTCAATAAAGGAGCAGTCCTGCTGCATGACTACCATTTGAAAACCCATTGTGTCTTTAATTATGGGTTGCCAGTGACACAGTATGGTCCAAACTATAAAGGTGATATTATAAAAATGATAGTAGTTTTTAAGGCACTGAATGGCATTTACATATGTCTATTGTATAATTTATATAATTAGTAGCAAGAAAAAAATATAAATATATAAGTTCTATAAAGCAATTTGTTATAGGATATAAAATAGGAATGACACATTTTTAGCTCAATTAAGGTAACAATTCCATAAGCTATAACATTCTTAGAAGAGAAACTGGTGTTTATCCATTTTCTGTTTTGAATAGATAAGAATGTTATTCGATTTCTATCTTTTTCATTCATTAATATTTAACTTAATAACAAATAATTTTAATTGATACTAGGGTTAAATATAAAAATAGATGTCTTACTCCATGCATTCTGAGTATAATTCTATACTGTTCACTTAGACTGTGAAATATCTAACTTTTGGTCAAAATTTATTTATCACTGGTGGCTTTTAATCATCAGATCATGATACATGTTGAGCAAAAGTAAAGGCCGAGTTGTGACATACAGTTAAAGGCACTTCTCTAATAAATAACATGGTGTCTTTTCTACAGTGAAGTACTAAGGAAAGAAATGGAGAGCTGAGGAGCAGGGAGGGCACTGAAGGATTCAGTAAAGATGGAAGAGATTCTCTGTCTTCCCATATACAAGAGAAAAGAAAGAGATATAGAAAGGAATTATGGATAAATATTTTTAAAAAAACGTGTCTTTTTCACTTGAAAAAGACAGTGTGAATGAAGATGGTGGCCTGGTCAGATATAGGACAGACGAGTAATTGTTTGTAATCTGTATTTTCCTGTATATATGTAACTAAAACAAAACAAAACAAAACAGTTAAATACATAGCGCCATTGCTGGAAGAGGAAAAATGGAAAATAATGATTCCTCAAGTATTGAGGAAAAAAACAAGTCCTGATCATCTGATTTTTATCAACAGAGTCCTAGGAAAGATTAGAGACTGTAAAGAGGAGTAAGTTCTCATTGAGGGCAGTTCAGCCCCACTATGGAATTAGAGTGCCAATGGATTCAGTAAACAGATTCTGAAGGATGGAGTTACTTAAAACTTTTCAGTGTCCAGATACACAGTTGACATTACTTCGGATATTAATTATATAGATTTTCTGTTACTTAGAATTTTAATATGATTTTACCAAAAAAAGGCTTATTTCATTTTCAGACCTTTCCAGAAAGGCTGAGAAAAAGGAAATAAGAAAATTAAGGCAACAGGAATTCCACAAAATTAATTTACTAGATAGTTTATCTTTTAAGTATGAGGTTGTGACATCACAGCAAAATTCTGTGGGTTAAGAAGATACCTAAAAATGAAGTTAAAGTTCATTCACAACCTAAGAATAGTGAATGAAATGTAATAAAACATGGCACATGTTATCAAAGACAAGGACTTCCCCAGGTAGGAAAGCAGGGATAGTGAAAATAGAATAGGTGAACTACTGGAACCAGAATTAGACCTTAACAAGGCACTTGATATGTCATAACCCACTGAGGTACATTTTCTTGTGTTCTGCAGTAGAGCAATGCTTTTATTTTCCTGGTATTCTTAGGCAGCCATTATTGGTGGTATTCAAACTGTGATTACCAATGGGTTTTAGTGAAGCTTTGACCTTCAAGAAGCTCTCACTAAAAACCAGATCAGATAAAAGATAATAATATTAAGTGATGTGAATTTCCTTTTTTTTTATTAGTGTTTATGTTAGACTCAATCCAATAGCATTTGGTTGACTACAGAGCTGAAAGCTACTCAGATCTGAACCCTTCAAACTCTCATCATCAGTACCTTTTTATTGCTCCCATTGAAGGATGTTGCTATTAATAGGTTTTATCCTTGACTAAAGTGATACTCCAATTCAGCATTTCAAGTCACTAGACTGTATCTGAAATCGTCTTCAACCAATTAACAAAACTGAGAATTCATTTTATCTAAAATTGATTGATATCGTTTCCTTTTCTCACTCTAAAAAAAAAAAATTTAAAAAACAAGAACAAACTTAAACCCCAGACAAAATTAGATGGCCAACTTGAATTGCTGCATTTTAGAGGGGACCACAATTTTACTGAAGTATGACATGTAGAAGATGATTAGAGTTCAAATAATGCGTTTCAAAATGGCCCTAGCTACTTAATCCCCACTTAGGTCAAAATACAGACCATGTGCACCCATGAAGTATTAAAGATGGATCATGCCAATGTCTACCACTCTTTGATTTGTACCATCATAGATTAATTTTGACTAATCTTAAGCTTAATTTAAGCAGAATTATACCAAATGTTCACCTTGATGTCTGGTTTCTCTTACTTAAATTATGTTTGTGAGATTCATTTATGTTTTCTTTGTTGTACCAATTTGTTTTTGTCATTGTACAGTATTCCACTGAAAGAATGTATGCATAAGTCACATTTTAATTGTTAATTTTACCAATGGAGAATATGTGGGTAGTTTTTTTTTTCCTTTATTTTTTTATTTTTTANTGTGAGCAGGGGAGGGTCAGAGAGAGAGGGAGACATAGAATCTGAAACAGGCTCCAGGCTCTGAGCGAGCTGTCAGCACAGAGCCCCATGCGGGGCTGGAACCCACGAACTGGGAGATCATGACCTGAGCCGAAGTTGGCTGCCTAACCGTGTGAACCACCCAGGCACCCCTGCAGAAAAATTTTCATATTTTCATATTTCAAATATTCTCGTATATGTTTTTTGCTACACATATATAATGCACGCAGAGTATGCATATGTCTGTTTGTATTGGTTGTGATAGGCACTTTTCCAAAGTAATTATGCATTGCTCATTCCAGAATGATATGAGAGATCAGTTGCTTTTCATTTTTATGTACGCTCTTACATTTCAATATTTCTTCTGTTTCACAGCTTTCCAAACGTCAATTTTTGATTAAAAAAATACATTAAAATGTTTAATGTTTATATATTTTTGAGAGAGACACACAGTGCGAGCAGGGGAGGGATCGAGAGAGAGGGAGACACAGAATCTGAAGCAGGCTCCAGGCTCTGAGCTGTCAGCACAGAGCCCGATGCGGGGCTCGAGCTCACAAACCGTGAGATCATGACCCGAGCCGAAGTCAGTTGCTTAACTGACTGAGTCACCCAGAAGCCCCAGATTTATAAATAAATAAATAAATAAATAAATAAANACCCACGAACCGGGAGATCATGACCTGAGCCGAAGTCCGACGCTTAACCGACTGAGCCACCCAGGCGCCACGATAAAAAAAAAGTTTTTGATAAAAAACATTCCTAAACTGTACAGTTTGAATGTACATATGTGGGTTACTAAAGGAAAAGACTCTTAAGTATGACGGAACAAAAACAAAGTACCGGTTGAACAGTATAGAAGTATTATCTATCTTTTAATGAACTTTGTAACCAGAAGTAGCCCTAGCTGAAAAGCAGAAAAAACCCCAGAGTATAAGACTGCCCTGGGCTAAGTCATGGTGTATTCTCCTTGTCTCAGAGCAAACAAGGGCCAGTAAGAGGTTAACATTTTTCCATGTAAAACTTAAGACAGTAATTATGGCCTTTATTGATGTTTTAGTATAATGAGATGTACAGAAATATTATTTATAATTTTACATTTAAACCTATAACTTAGATATGGAAAGTAGTTTTCTGTTACATTTTTCCATAAAGCTTGACTATTGTCCTTCTATGAAAAGGCAAATAATACCAAATATATTTTAACAGTGAACACCTGTGTTTTTTTGTCTTAAAAATGAGAAATATTTGAGAAAAAAGAAAATTTGAATTTATCTCAAATTTATAGAAGATGAGCAGCAGATGTTAGAATGAAACCACAATAATAGAAAAAACCCTGACATATTAAGAAACATTAGAGTTTAACATCACATTTCATGTTGGCAATGTATAACTAAGATTTACAAAAAAAATCAACTATTGGTTTTTTTTTTAAAGTAGCACTATTTACTTTTCTACATACAGGATTGCAATATCATATAGTTCATCTCCTATTTGAGATAACACTAAGCTGAGAAAAAGGAAAATATCCTCCAATTTAAACAGAATATATTTCTGTTTTGCTTACGGATATTATTGATGCAACATAATAGCATAAAGGGAATCTCCTTTGAGAGAACAGCAGTTATAAATAATGAAAATAGTTAACGGTTACAGTCATGTATCACAGAGGGTACAGATTAAGTAGACAAGGCTCTGGGGTGGGCTTTGAAGGATGGAATCTTATTTGTATGTCAGAAATTATTTTATTTTGTGACCTTGAACAAGCTGCTTAAATTCACTGTCTCATATTTTTCCATAAGCATAATGAGTTTAGTAGTACTGGTTCTTCCATTCTAAAGATTGATTAGGATGCTTTTTCAGAAGAGTGATTGTACATTAATCTCATTAGTGGTATTTTTAATATTTCGTGACTTCTCCATGGAATACTTGTATGAAAATACTTCAGCAAGACTTTCAAGGAAAGATCTAACACTAGTAGTCTGTGGTATCATAAATGATAAGAGTTGATGTTCACCTTAGTACTTGTAGAACTAATAATAGGATCAGTCATGAATGATTTAAACAGTAATTCTGCTCATTAAACAGTTCATTTCCTAAATTTTATGCTTCATAGAAATAGTTTTTCTGCCTAATCAATCCTGTCATCAACTGAGCAATTAACTTGCCTATGGATACTCTGGGTGTTGATCTGTCATGAGCATCAGGTTTCCTTCCAAAAGATTAAATATTGTAGTTAAAAAAATCTATATTTCTGCAATTATATTTCCTCTCAAGGAATCAATAACAGCAATGACTTGACCACTTATTTGGAGAGATTTCCATAAAGTATCCCATTTAATGTTATTTTCTTGTATAAAAGAATAAAACATTGCCTCGTTAATACTGTAAGAGGTGTAGGCCTTAGAATATTCTTAAACACACTTAAACATTTTGAAAGCTATATGTATTGCTGCAAAAAAAGTGTCAGGCTGAAAGATAACAACCAGTTGGCTGTGGGTTCAGCTCCATTTTATTCCTGTTGCTTAAATTTGAAACATCAATAGAAACGTTTTAGACTAATAATGCTTATTTCTCAGGATTCTACAATATTTATATACAAACTGTCCAACTTGTTCTAAGAAGAGGGAATGTTTTCTTTAAATTCTAATTTCAAAATTTAAAGATTTCTTTATTTACTAGATGGAGTCTAAAATGAAATTTAGGCCCTTTTTAATTTTTTTTAAGAAACAGTTTATTTTCCATCAACCCTCTTTCCATTTAGTATGCCTTTGTGAAAGAGCAGCTAAAGACTACTCAGTGGTTGTTCGTGCCCTTTCAGTGGCTAGTGGCTAGAGCAATGAGAGCTATGGACCAGTCTTCAGTGGCAGGCTGAGCACTCCAGTCTTCAGTAGGGAACTGCTGAGTAGGCACAGAGGGCCCCATATGCCTTCAGACCAGTCTGTGACTTAAGGTTGAGTAGCCGTGAACTCAGGAGCTAGAGCAGTCCATTCATTCTGAAATTCCTCTTTGATCACAGCCTTTCCAGAAGTGGTTTGCTCTTCCTTTTCAATCTTTTCAGGATCTCTGTAGAAGTGGAGATCAGGTATGACCTCCCGTGGGTGTTCATGGGAAATAGTGCCACATATGTCCTGAACTTCCCAGGCTAGCATCCACATCAGACCCACTGAGTGAGGTCCCTTGTTGTGACAAGTGATGGAATGTTCACAAGAGGAGAGTCTGTGTAACACAGAGCAATGGTAGGCAGGTAAACATAAGACACCTCTGTGAGAGGCTGGTGGTCAGCCCTGGGATCAGTAACCACTAGAGGCCTCAGCTCCTGGAAAGCTACCTGGAACTGGTTAGTGAAGTTTCCAGAAATGAAGCAGCCAGTAATAGGAGTGGCTCCAGTAGTTGCAGCCAACTTCAGTAGAGCGTGTTGGCCAGTGCTCCTGGATAATATGACACTCACATCAGGCAGGTTTTCAATGGTAATAGTAGCATGAGCTACCAGCAGAAGCTTTTCCAAGGTTCTCTTCACATTTATGATGCAGGCATCATCACTTTTCCTTTTGTAGATGTGCTATTCCATTTGAAAGTCAAAGTTGTTGCCACCTAAGTTGGTTTCTACTACAATAATTTAAGGACATCCTTCTCCTTCATTTGCAGGACATTGTGAAAGTTTCCGTTTGAGTTATGAGAATGGCAGAACAATGCCATGTGGACACCTCCTTGGGTAGCACAGAAAGGTCAGGTCTATTCTCAACTTCTGTACATTGTTAATGGTATTTAATCACATTCATTTTACTTTTTTTTTTAAGGGGAATATTAGTCCATTTATTTCTCTCACATGTAGCGTACTCTATGAGAATAGATAACTAACAACTCTTTGAGTGGAGAATAAATTAATGAATTTATTTATTTACAGGTTTGCTTACAGCAGATATGTTCTAGAGTCACAAAGAACCAACTTTCTTTCTTTAAAGTTTATTTCATATTACTTTCATATTTTAAAATCCCTGGGGTGCCTGGATGGCTCAGTCAGTTAAGCATCTGACTTGGGCTCAGGTCATGATCTCATGGTTTGTGAGTTCAATCCCCGCATGGAGCTCTCTGCTGTCAGTGCACAGTCCACTTCAGATCCTCTCTCTCCCTCTCTCTCTGCCTTTCTCCCCATCTCAAAAATAAATAAACATTAAAAAATAAAATAAAATTCCCAACTTGGCTGGCTGCCATTAGAATATTATATTAAAGTAAGAGAAAGAAGATGAGTCACAATCTTTAAAAATTTTTCTAAAGATATCCACAGGAGAATTGTTTCTCAATTTCCATCCTTCTCCTAATTTCAGGTACTCATATTTCATGAGCACTAACTATATCTCAGATATTTTATAAAAGTCATTTCACTTAATCCTCATAGCAACTGAGTATACTGTACAAAAGCATTTTTGTGTGTGTATGTGAGAAGAGGGAATTTGGCCAAATCATAAATCACACGATAAGCAAGTAGCATAGACCAAATTAAACTTCATAGCCATTTTATTATGAGCTATGTAAAGCCATTTTCATTTTCCTCAACTGTCTGTCTCTTTCTTCCCTCTATTTTTAGGATTGTAAAATAATATCCAATTATGGATTGGTAACCTCTGCAAATTTGCTAAATCATCTGCCTTTTAAAATCAGTAGAAAGACAAAAAAGAGAAAATTAAGACTGCAAAGGAATATGGATAGACCTAAATTGGATTATAACAAATTTGCACATCAATCTTAGCACACTGACAAAGGACATGGTTCCTTGTAATTATTCAGGTCTCTGGTTAAATGTCACCTTCCCTAGAGTCTTTTCCGGATTATTTTATGCACCACGTGCCTCCTCACTCTATCTTCACCAAATACATTTATAGACTTTATAATTTTACTACTATATGAAATGTTATTCTTGATATGTTTGTTTACTGTCTGACTTGCCCTCCCAGAAGTAGCTCTTGAGGTCTTGGTCTTTGTCCCTTTTGTTTACCGCTATCTCTCCAGTGCCTTGGAGAAGTTTGATAGAATTAAGTTGGACCAGTAATTTATGTTGACTTAATCATTAATGAATGATTGCTTAAAAAATCTATGTGTTTTGGGGAGCCTGGGTGGCTTAGTCGGTTAAGCGTCCGACTTTCGCTTAGGTCATGATCTCGCGGTTCGTGGGTTCGAGCCCCGCATTGGGCTCTGTGCTGCCAGCTCAGAGCCCGGAGCCTGTTTCAGAGTCTGTGACTACCTCTCTCTCTGACCCTCCCCTGCTCACGCTGTCTCTCTCTCTCCTAGAAATAAATAAAACATTAAAAAAAATCTATGTGTTTTGGGGAAACTGCATGTTTCTAAGGTGATTTTTCCATTTATTAAAAAAATAACAAGTACTTCACAGTGAGTTTTAGGCATCACATCAAATTAAATGAAGTAATGTGAACTAACTAGAGTATTTGTCCCTTACAAGACCCCCAAAAAGTATTGCTATGGTCACATAAGGTATTTATTTGAAAAAACAATTCAGTGAAGTAGATGATTTATTTGTGAAATACACCCACATTTAGACACAAATGTAAAAAGTGGAGAAATTAAGGCTAAAAGAACGCAAGCGGGGCGCCTGGGTGGCTTAGTCGGTTAAGCGTCCGGCTTCCGCTTAGGTCATGATCTCGCGGTTCATGGGTTCGAGCCCCGCGTCGGGCTCTGTGCTGACTGCCAGCTCAGAGCCTGGAGCCTGTTTCAGTCTGTGACTCCCTCTCTCTCTGACCCTCCCCTGCTCACGCTGTCTCTCTCTCTCTCTCTCTCTCTCCTAGAAATAAATAAAACATTAAAAAAAATTAAAAAAAAAAGAACGCAAGCTAGTTGTTGACAATTAGATAGTCAAAAAAGTGATTGCATCTCAGTTTTGACCCATATTTCTAACTTGAATCTCTCCACTTGCTGTTGAGGCAGAGGGGTGACTAGAGACTCTATATACAATTTTTTTGGGTAAAAGGTAGTAGATAATACAAATGACTATGGAACTCTGCTAAACTCACCAGTTCATTTCACTTTAAACAGCCAATAGTCATTAAGCAGAATGGATTTAAAGCAGTGACCTAGAAATCAAAGGCAGTGTATAACCCATTACAAATCTCTTGAGCCATCCAGCCTGCCAACAGTTTTTAAACACTCCTTTGATTTTGAAGCTGTTATGTCATAAAATAACATTTTGAAAATTATTGAGGAAAATAATGTAGAGTGTATATATGCTCTAAAACTTTAAATTTCACTGTAATTACCNTTTTTAGCAAGGGGATCAGAGAGAAAGTTGTGGAGAGAAAATGGTTTATGTTTTCCCTATAACTAAAAGTTTCCTCTTCCCATGTCCTATTCCTCTCCTCTTTCTTTACTTTTCGTGCTATGTATATTATCACAGTTGATTGCCAATTAACATGTAAGTAATTGTATGATGATGATAATGATACTGTGGCTTTCCCTCTCCTTGCTCAGGCAACCCTGCAGATAAATTATAAGCAATCGATTCCTGTTGAAGTGAATAGATGGCCTAGTTTTGCTGCAATATTCAAGTTTCTTCCCCCGCAGTCAATTCCCAGTGTCCTAGTGATTTATCTACCTTTGCTAAATTCCGTGTTCATGTTCTTTTTACCAGTGGCATGGAATTTTAATTAGCTTTTGATAAAATGTATAAGGATACTTTCTAAACTAGAAATGGAGAAAAATTGCATTTTTTCTACCTTTACATGTCAAGATTTCTGCCAGCTAGTAGAAGCTAAAATGCATTAATAGTTTGTGTATTTTTAACTAATGATATATAGGGCTCAATGTATGACAGTCTTTCGGTTATATCCTGAGAAATCCTAAGTTCTGTTAGGTTTCTTAGTGTAATACAATGTATTCAGCAACAATTGAATGTCTGTTTATCATTATTTCTACCATTTTATTGTGAGGCAATTTTAAACTGAGAGAACATTTATAAAAACTATACAAAATAACAATTTTTGCAGGTTTATTAATTTTTAACACTTTCCCCACATATGCTTTATCTTCTCTATATGAAATCATATAATAGTTTTATAAACCCACGATACTTCAGTATGCATTTCCTAAGAACAATATTATTTAATCACATATCTATAATCCATAATACAGTAATCAAATTCAAGAAATGTAACATCAATACATTTTTATATACTTTACATTGGATATTCCAGTTTCATCAATTGTCACAGTGATATGCTTTATAGCTGTTTATTTTCTAGTATAAGATTTGGTTTAGGGTCAAAAATTGTATTTAGCTGTCATTATTTAGTTTCCTTCAACCTGGACCAGTTTCTTGTATTTTCTTTCTTTCATGTCATTAAAGAATATAACTAGTAATTTTATAGAATATTCCTCAACTTAGGTATTGCTGATGTCTTCATATGAATAGCTTCAAGTATGCATTATAGGGTAGGACACTACATAAGTAATGTATCTTTTTCAGTGTACCATATCTGGTAGCATATAATTTCTTTTCTTTTCTTTTTTTTTTTTTAATTTTAATGTTTTATTTGAGAGAGAGATAGAGACAGCATGAGCAGGGGAAGGTCAGAGAGAGAGGGAGACACAGAATCTGAAGAAGGCTCCAGGCTCTAAGCTGTCAGCACAGAGCCTGTTGTGGGAGTCGAACCCATGAACCGTGAGATCATGACCTGAGCCGAAGTTGGATGCTTAACCGACTGAGCCACCCAGCCACCCCATCTGGTAGCATATAATTTCTATTTATCTCATTTTAATAATGTTAATTTTGAGGGACGCCTGGGTGGCTTAGTCGGTTGGGCATCTGACTTTTCGCTCAGGTCATGATCCTTCAGTTCGTGGGTTCGAGCCCCGCATTGGGCTCTGTGCTGACTGCCAGCTCAGAGCCTGGAGCCTGTTTCAGTCTGTGACTCCCTCTCTCTCTGACCCTCCCCTGCTCACGCTGTCTCTCTCTCTCCTAGAAATCATAATTAAAAAAAAAAGCTTTAAAAAATTTTAAAAATATAATGTTAATTTTGATAGCTTGGTGTATTAATTATGTACTGTTGCATAACTGTGGGGCCACAAAATTAGCAGCTTAAAGAATACACACCTTTTTTTTTGTATGACAGTTTCAATGCGTCAGAAAATGGGTGTGGCTCAACTGAGTCTTCTGATTCAGAATCATATGTTGCTACAATCAAGGTGTCAGCTGAGCTGTGGTATTTCAAGGCTCAACTACAAAAGGATCTGCTTCAAATCACACATGGTTATAGGCAGAATTCAAACCCGTGCATGCCATAGAACCGAGGGCCTTAGTTTCTTGCCGGCTATGGGTCTGAAGCTTCCCTGAATTCCATGGGCCTCTTAATAGGGCAGCTCAGAATATAGCAGCTTGCTTCATCAAAGCATCAAGGGAGAGAGTCTACTAGCAAGATGGGTTACAAACTTCTGTAGTATTGTCTTCCAACTGGCATCCCATTATCTTTGCCGTATTCTATTGATTTAAGTAGTAGGTCCTGCTCATAGTCAATGAAATGAGTTTATAATAGGCATGGGTACTCAGAGGAGGGTATAATTGGGAGCCATCTAAAAGTCTGTCCACCACACTGTAAGACCTGCTCTGGTATTTTCTGATTCCTTCACCACTTAGTTACCATTTTTCATTTTGTCATTAATACATATATAAGGGGGTTATCTGAGATTATGTAATACTATTCCACAGTACTCCCTCCACTCCATGGTTTTAGTTCCCATCAATAGTTCTTACCAGAATGTAATTTACTACATTAATTCTAAAATAGTAATTTTTTAAGTCATAATACATTCTAAATTTATTAGCATTCTATTATCAGGAAAGGATTTGTTCTATCATATATTTATATGTTTGTCTACTTATCTGTAATCAATACATGTCATTTTTCTCTGACTGCCTTTAATATTTTTCCTTTATGTGATTTTCAGTTTTTTAATTATGATGTCTCCTTAAAAATTTTCTCTCTTCTAAACTTTTTTGTAGTCTCTTGAACTGCTTGAATTTGACCATATATATTTTTCTTCAAATTTGGAACATACTGACCATCATTTTTCTTCAATGTTTTTTCTGTCCCCCACCTCCAGCTTCAGTGGCTCTAATTAAATTAATTTTAGACTATTTGAATAAAAGCATATTAAATATAACAGCATATACCTAAAGCATGGGAAAGAGAGGAATAATGAATGGGTTCAAAACTTAAATGGCCATCAACTTAACATCGACTGCTATATGCAGAAGAGGTTATACACAAACCTAATGGTAACCATATATCAAAAACCACTAATAAATACACAAAGAATAAAGACAAAGACATCCACATATATCACTAAAGAAAATCAGCAAACCATAAAAGAGAGAAAGACAAAAAAGGATCAGAAAAAATCTTCAGAAACAACCCACAAAACAAATAATAAAATTACAATAAATACATATATATCAATAATTACTCTGAATGTAAATGGACCAATCAAAAGACATAGGGTGATAGAAAAACAAGACATGCTTGCCTAAGAGACGCATTTTAGACCCAAAGACAGATTGAAAGTGAGAGGATGGAGAAACATCTATCATGCAAATGGATGTCAAAAGTAGGCTGGAGTAGCAACACTTCTGTCAGAAAAAGTAGACTTTAAAATAAGAACTGTAATAAATACATACATATATAATACATAAAGACTGTAACAAGAGACAAAGAAGTACACTATATAATAAAAAGGGGACAATCCAATAAGAAGATATAGCAATTGTAAATATATATGCACTCAACATAAAAGTGCAAAAATACATAAAACAGTTAATAACAAACATAAAAGATCTAATTAATAATAATAATAGGGTACTTTAATACCCTACTTATATCAATGGACTGAAACAGAAAATCAACAAAGAAACAAAGCTTTGAATGACACACTGGAACATGTAGACTTATCAGGTATGTTCAGAATATTCCATCTTAAAACAGCAGAATACACATTTTTTCAAGTGCACACAGAACATTGCCCAGGGTAGATCACATATTAGTCCATAAATCAAACCTCAACAAATTCAAGAAGATCATAATCATCCTATGCATATTTTCTGACCACAATGCTATGAAATTAGAAGTCACCTAGAAGAAAAAAAAACTGGAAAGACCACAAATACATGGAGGTTAAATAACATGCTATTAAATAATGAATGAGTCAACCATAAAACAAAAGAACAAATAAAAATGTACATGGAAACAAGTGAAAATGAAAACAAAACAGCCCAAAACCCATAGGGTGCAGCAAAAGTGGTTCTAAGAGGAGTTTTTAGTAATACCTCAAGAAGTAGGGAAAAAAATCAATAAACAATCTAACTTTGTATCTGAAGGAATTAGAAAAAGAACAACAAGCAACACCTAAAACCAGCAGAAGTAAAGAAATAATAAAGATTAGATCAGAAACAAGTTATTTAAAATCTAAAACGACAACAAGAAAACAATGACGACAACAACAACAACAAACAAAAGAACAGATCAATGAAACTAGGAGCTGGTTCTTTGAAAAATAAAACCAATAAAATTGATACACCTTTAGCCAGACTTATAAAAAAAAGATAGAAGACTCAAATAAATAAAATCACAAGTGAGAGAGGAGAAATAACAACCAACACCACAGAAATAGAATTATAATAGAATGTATGAAAAACTATATGCCAACAAATTGGACAATCTAGAACAAATGGATAAATTCTTACAAATATATAAACCACCAGCACTTAAACAAAAAGAAATAAAAAAGTTGAACAGACCAATAACCAGAAAATAAACTGAATTAGTAATCAAAAACCTCTCAACAAACAAAGGTTCAGGACTAGATGGTTTCACAGATGAATTCTGCCAAACATTTAGGGGGGTTAATGCTTACTCTTCTCAAGCTATTCCAAATAATATAAAAGGAGAGAATACTTCCAAATTCATTCTATGAGGCCAACATTACCCTGTACCCAAACCAGATAGAGCCTCTACTAAAATAGAGTACTATAGGCCAATATCCCTGATGAATATGGACTCAAAAATTCTCAATAAAATACTGGCAAACCGAAGCTAACAATACATTAAAAAATCATTCACTACAATCAAGTGTGATTTATTTTTGAGACGCTTTCAAACACTGATGAAAGAAACTGAAGACAGCACAAAAATAATGGGAAGACATTCCGTGCTCATGGTTTGGAAAACCAAATATTGTTAATATATTTTTACTGTCCAAAGCAATCTATACATTTCATACAATCCTTATCAGTAAAAATCCTTTTCAGGAAAAAAATTACTGAAATTTGTAAGGAACTACAAAAGATGCTGAATAGCCAAAGTAATCTTGAAAAAGGAAAACAAAGCTGAAAGCATCAGAGTTCTAGATTTCAAGTTAATTACAAAGCTATGGTCATCAAAACAGTAGAGTACCAGCACAAAAATGGACACATAGGTCAATAGAACACAATAAAGAGCCCAGAAATAAAGCCACAGTTATGTGGTTAACTAATCAACAAAGCAGGGAAGAATATCCAGTGGTAAAAAGATAGTCTCTTTGTGCCTGGGTGGTTCAGTTGGTTAAGCATCCAACTCTTGATTTCAGCTCAGGTCATGATCTCATGGTTTGTCAGGTTGAGCCCCACATCGGGCTCTGTACTGACAGTGCAGAGCTTGCTTAGGATTCTCTCTCTCTCCTGCTCTCTCTGCCCCTACCCCGTTTGTGTGTGCTTTCTCTTTCTCTCTCAAAATAAACAAATAAACATTTTTTTAAAAAAGATAGTCTCTTCAACAAATGGTGTTGGGAAAACTGCACAGCAACATGCAAAAAAAAAAAAAAAGAAACAAAGAAACTGGACAATTTTCTTACACCATACACAAAAATAAATTCAAAATGGATTTAAAACCTAAATGTGAGACTTGAAACCATAGAAGTCCCAGAAGAGAACACAGATGGTAACTTCTGTGACACTGGCCATAACAACTGTTTTTCTAGAAATGTCTCAGAGATAAGGGAAACAAAAGCAAAAATAAACTATTGAAATAACACCAAAGTAAAAAGCTTCTGCACAGTGAAGGAAACCATCAACAAAACCAAAGGGAGATTTATAGAATAGGAGAAGATATCTGCAAATGACATATCTGATTAAAGGCTAGTATCCAAAATATATAAAACATGTCTAAAACTCAACACCCTAAAATGAATAATACAATTAAAAATGGGCAGATTGACATGAGTAAACATTTTTCCAAAGAAGACACACAGTCGAAAGACACATGAAAAGATACTGAACATTACTCATCATCAGGGAAATACAAATCAAAACTACAATGAACTATCACTTCACCTGTCAGAATGGCTAAATTTAACAACACAAGAAACAAAAAGTGTTGGTGAAGATGTGGAGAAAATGGAACACGTGTGAACTATTGGTGGAAATGCAAACTGATATAGCCACTGTGGGAAACAGTATGAAGTTTCCTCAAAAAGTTAAAAATAGAACTACCTTGTGATCCAGCAATCACACTACTGGGTATTTACCCAAAATATACAAAACCACTAATTCAAAGGGATACATACATCCCTGTTTATAATAGCATTATTTACAATAGCCAAACTGTGGAAGCCGCCCAAATGTCCATTGACTGATGAATGGATGAAGAAGTGAAAAATATGTATAATGGAATATTATTCAGTCACAGAAAAGAATGAAATCTTGGTTTTTTTTTGCAAGGACATGGATGGAGCAAGAGAGTATTGTGCTAAGTGAAATAAGTCAGGCAGAGAAAGAAAAATATCATATTATTTCGATTAGGCATGGAATTTAAAAAACAAAACAAATGATCATAGTGGGGGAAAAAAAGAGAGAGGCAAACTGAGAAACAGATTCTTAACTATAGAGAACAAACTGATGGTTACCAGAGGGAGGGGGATGGGTTAAATTGGTGATGGAGATTAAGAAGGGCACTTGTGATGAGCACAGTGTGATGTATGGAAGTTTTAAATCACTGTATTGTACACTGAAACTATTACACTGTATGTTAACTAACTGGAATTAAAATGAAAACAAGCGATGTTAGGCTATTTGATTTTGATCTACAGCTTACTGAGTCTTTGTCTATTATTTTTAATTCTTTTTTTCTCTTATTGCATTTTGTATATTTTTCAAGTATACTGGTATTTTCTTCTGCTGTTTCAAATATAGTGCTTATCTGATCCAGTGTGTTTGTGTTTTCTTTTTCTATTTTGATCTCCAGAATTCCATTTGAGGTTTTGATATATTTTTCTTGTTATATTTAATGTGTCACTGTTTTTCCTAAACAAAGGAAATAAATTTATAGTAGATCTAAAGACTCTACTCCATTACTCATGCATTATAAAGTTTTTCCATTCTGACAGGTGTAAATACAAACTAATCTCTGTGAATAGTGCAAGTATGTTAATGTATTGCCCTCCAGTGAGTCTTTCCTTTTTCTCACATAATTTCTTCTCACACATGTGCAGATTAGTTTTTAGTCAAAAAGCCAAGGAGAATCTTTTTAGATCTCTCAAATTCTTTATGAAAATATCTCTCATAAGATAGACTCCTTCTCAAATTCTAGCTACCATGCCTTTCCCAAACAATAATCTTTATCATGTATATCAGTGAGATTCTTGGTTCTCTTTGGATTACCACTCCCTGCCCTGAACCCAAAAACTCTTGAAGTAGTATGCTCAGACATTCACAATACTCAGATAATTTTTCTTCTCATGGTTATCACAGTGCTACTGTCTAAGACCAGAAGAAAGTAAGTGCATTTCTTCTGACAAAATCATAGCCATACATATAAATCCTGGCATAATCTCTGTGTATGTGTGTGTGTTATATTCATCAAATGTTTTAATTTATTCAAAAATAATGATCAATATTTTTTGAGCCAAGCACTTTTCTAAAACTTCATATATAGAAACACTTTTGGTACTCCCAATATCCCATGAAATAAACACTATTTTCCTTTCTCTTTTTCTTTCTTTCTTTCTTTCTTTCTTTCTTTCTTTCTTTCTTTCTTTCTTTCTTTCTTTCTTTCTCTTTCTTTCTCTCTTTCTCTCTCTCTCTCTCTCCTTCCTCCCTCCCTCCCTCCCTCTCTTCCTTCCTTCCTTCCTCCCTTCCTTCCTTCCTGCTTGCTTTCTACTGAGACACAATTGGCATATAACATTATTTTATTATTTAAAAAAATAATTCTACAATAATGATGTTCATTTTTATTTTTGAGAGAGAGAAACAGAGTACGAGTTGGGGAGGGGCAGAGAGAGAGGGAGACACAGGATCCGAAGCAGGCTCCAGTCTCTGAGCTGTCAACACAAAGCCCTATGCCGGGCTCAAACTCACAGACCACGAGATCTTGTACTGAGCCAAAGTCAGAGGTTTAACCTACTGAGTCATCCAGGCACCCCAACATATAACATTATTTTAGTATCATCTCATGGTAACATCTCTTAATGTGATTTATCTGCTAATATATTATTTTTGGAATATTACATCAATAATCATATATGATATCAATCTGTTGTTTTTGTACTATTTGTCAGGTTTATTCATCAACTTAACACTTGATTCATTAAATGAATTAGGAGATGTTTTCAGTTTTTAATGCTCTGAATCTATGTAGAATTAATAACCTCTATTTTCCAAATATTTGTTGAATTTCCTTCTATAACTATTACTAGTGCATTTTAAATGGGATGTTCTCTTGATAACCTTCCATATGTCCATATGTGTAAATTGGTCTCTTTAATCCTTTAATCTCTGATGGGACTCTTTTTGGTAAACTGTATTTGGCTAAGAAATTATCTGGTTTATTTGGTTTTCATATTTAGTTGTAGAGAGATGTAACAAGTAGTAACTTCAGAATTTTAAAATTTCTTATGTGTGGATATTTATTTCCCATTTGTCATTTGTTGTTTTCTACATTGGTGCTGCCTTCCTTTTTAATTAATCAAATTTGTCAATTGATTTTTCAACTCTTTTCAAAAAACTCTATTATATTTTATGCCTCACTTTTATTTTATTTTATTTTATTTTTTATTTATTTATTTATTTTTTACAAATAGTTTATTGTCAAATTAGTTTCCACATAACACTCAGTGCTCATCCCCACAAGTGCCCTCCTCCATGCCTATCCCTCCTCCCCCCCACATCCATCAGTCCTCAGTTTTTGTCAGCATTCAATAAGCCGCACTTTTAAAATACAAATTCATTCTAAATACATTCTTAATTTTTGAATATCAGATTCCACTCTAGTTTAATATTTGTTCATGTTTGACTGAGGATTTGGAGTGTTCTTTTGTTGTGAGAAACTTTAAGCAGATGGTTTACATTCTCTGTATACTTAATACAGTAGCTTCATACACAATTGGTCTGACTTTCTCCTATTTCTGGGCATCCCATCATGTCTTCTATCCCATTCTTGACATTTCTCTAAGAAGAACTGTTTGTCTCTACATATCTGCTTTTCTCCTAGAAAAAAAAAATGCTTCTTTGAGGGTGTCACTTCTGGTCCATTTCTCTTTGAACCCCTTTTATGTAGCTAGTCTTTGACCTGTTAAGTCCTAGATGTGTGATGAGTATTTTGAACTTAGTTTTAACCTTTCTCTTCCTGTGGGTGATTTTATCTGTGCTTTGTGTAAGACCTCCACTCCCTTCTCCTCTTTTTCACAGTCTCTTACTTCTCCTCTCCCTCATTCCTTTCATGCAGAGTATGCACTAGTGAACTTTGGTGTTATGTTTCTCTATAAATAACTTCACCTGTGAAAATCTCTGCATCCTAGTATTGTTAAGTTGTGAAGCATGTGCTTTTATTTCATATTTATTTGTTTTATTTTGTTTGTTCATATTATGCTTATCTGGAAGGACATGTTGAAAAATTCAGATATAGGCTGCTGCTACTATCTTAGAGCAACCCTATTTATTCTTCAAGTAATTCAGCAGTGCTAAATGATGGCGTAATAGTGCAATCATAAAATAATGTAACCTAACATGATTGATGATATACTTTGTTCCAAATAATATTATAAGAACTTCCCATGTTTTTTCCTACTTAATTCTTGTGATACTGTAAGATAAATATTATTTATCTTTTCATTTTAAAGATAAGAAAATTAACATTTCATTGGTAACTGGCAGAGCTAATATTTCAACCAAGGTCTATTTTTCTACAACAGCTATGGTCTTTTCACAACATACTCGATGTATAGGTTTTGTTCTGTTTTGCTATGCAAATACCTTGAGCAAACTTCTTAAATTATCACAGTATCTCAGCTTTCTGAAAGTAATAGTTGAATCAAAAAGAATAAACTCTACCTCATTGGGTTGTTGAAATGATTTAAATCACCTAGTTTGTTGCTTGGTAAAACATAAGTACCAAAAGTACCATAAGTATCAAAAGTACCATAAGTACCAAAAAAAAAGAATAACAGCTGCCTATTACTCAGCCATTGCATGTAACTTAGAATGCAGTGATTTGTGCCATACACTGAGCACTAAGATGAAGTGAGATGTGCCCACTTGACTACAGTGGATTTAGCTAAAGGGTTTGAAAAAAGCTTAGAGTCAAAGGGAGATTGTTAAAACAAATAATTTAACTGAAACAGTGGGTTTGAGAAGTACTCAAACAACATGAAATACAGGAAAAACGGGCAAGAATAAGGATCACAAGCAGAAGACAGAAACTGGGGCTAGTTGTTTCTGCCTTTATGGGGCATATGAGCATATGACAAAGGCTGAGAGGTCAATATTCAGGAGGCCTACCTGGTTCCAATATTGAAGAATGGCTAAAAATTATTCCTCTCATTGTATTTTTTGACTGAACCTGATCGAATTCATTGCTTCAGCTAAGGGACCTCATGTATTTCTGAAATTCCATTTAATACATTCATAATTATAATAACTCGATGGTTGTACACATCACATATTAAAAATCTGTGAATAATTCTTGGGCCAATGTAATTTGTATTCTCTTTAGATTACTTGGTCTAAATTGTAGCTTATAATTTTTAAAGATAGAGGGTTACTTTTGACAATTCAACTTTAAAATTACATTATGTCCATCTTTCACAATAAACACTACATTAGAACTGGGTACACAGTGTACATTTGTAGAAATTATTTCATAATCAATTTTCCAATTAATAAAACTTTGAAGAGAAATTTATAAGAAGTTAAGATTTTAAAGGACAATTTAATGGACTGTTTATTCAATCTCACGTTAATAAACTTAGTGTGTTTTTAAATACACGTTATCTATGTTCCTGCACATACCCACTTTGATCATTCTAATTAAATGTAATTAAACTGAATGATGTGTATAGCTAGGCACCATCTGCCAATTCCTGATGTTGAGTCACAACTTATTAACATTTTTTGAATAAAATCCAGAGGCAGTTTATTAGAAAGAGTACTGAAGTCAGCAAAACTAGGATCAGATCCTGACACTGTACTTTTTTCCTAAATGAAAAAGTGCAGCTGCTTAAGTCTTTCTGAGTTTTGCCTTCTTATTTGAAAATAGTAATAATAATATGAACCCATGCTTTTTTAGTGAGAAATAAAAACATTATCTATCATGAAATCTGGATAAGAAATAGTTTAGATTTTTTTATATATGAATATATTATTTCATCAAGATATTTGCAAAAAAAAATAAACTACATGTATTAGACTTTTATTTTTGCATTAAAATTTTTAATATTGGTTTGGGCTGAATTGTATCCCTCCTAAATTCTATGTTGAAGTCTCAACACTGAGTATCTCATATGTAACCACATTTAGATGTAGGGCCTTGAAAGAGGTGACTGAATTAAAATGAGACCACTTGGTTACGGCCCTAATCCAATATGGCTAGTGTCCTTAGAAGCAGAGGAAGAGACACTGAGGGCAAAAGTGCAAAGCAGGAGGGCAATGTGAAAATGTTGCAAGAGGAAGGTCATCTACAAGCTATAGAGAGAATCTTCAGGAGAAATCAACCTTGCTGGCAACTTGATCATGAATTTCTGGACTCCACAACTGTGAAAAAACAAATTTCTATTGGTTTAGCCACTCAGTTTGTTGTATTTTGTAATGGCAGCCCTAGAAAACTAACACAATATCCCATTTTCTCCATTTATTTCCATACACTGAAACAAAACTGCACAGAATAGACAGTATAGCACAGAGACATAGTTTTAAGACTGTAATACTTGTTAATGTATTTTTAGTTACATAAAGGTGTTATCCCACTGATAAAGCTTCACTTACCAACCAATATTCCCTGAATCCCTTTGCTCTGTCTTTCCCAGAAAAATCCCTGTGAGTAATTGCTCATTAAGAGTGGTGCAAAGGGCAAATCAAGGCATCATTATTCCAAGAAGCTCTTGCTTTAGCCAAGCACTGACCTGATGTAAAGTTCAGATGTGTATCTTAGAAAGAATTAATGGGGGAAAAAAAGCTGACAAAAGCAAGCAAACCATTTTATTTTTCTGTTACTCTCCCTTGTTTAGAATTATGTGGAAGCTTGAAACAAACTGCAAAGAGTAAAGGGTAGTGCCCTCTTTTGTGATATGTTTGTTCACTGCAATGCTTTTGCAGCATTCGCCTCCACTGTGGCTTTCCTGGGTTTGTTACTTCTTTTTTTTTTTTTTAATGTTTTTATTTATTTCTAGGAGAGAGAGAGAGACAGCGTGAGCAGGGGAGGGTCAGAGAGAGAGGGAGTCACAGACTGAAACAGGCTCTGGGTTCTGAGCTGGCAGTCAGCACAGAGCCCGACGCGGGGCTCGAACCCACGAACCGCGAGATCATGACCTATGTAAAAGCCGGACGCTTAACCGACTAAGCCACCCAGGCGCCCCATGGGTTTGTTACTTCTTAAATCAATTTCTGCTACCTCAGAGTTGGCTGGACTTCAAGTTCTAACAGGTTAAAAGCATGACTCGGCAAAATCAATCATTGTCTTTCTTACTCTACTCTGCTTTTCCATCAAGTGCTTTTCCTATGGCCCCATGCTCATTTTATAATCATTTCAAGGTACCTATTCTGAAACATGGAAATAATTTCATTCCATTTTTATTTTAAACTATTCTTAGGATTGTAAATTTCAGATAATAACAAAACTATTTCTCTAAAATTCAAAGCTTAAGATCTAACTTGTTGGCAGGAAGTAAATTCTATATTAAGTTTACATACACTCTTTTTCAGTTTATCTTTCAGAAATTACAAAGGTTCAATTTCAAGAATGAATAAAGGAATATGTTTCTTATTCCATATCCCATCTCTCTTTCTCTCTCTCTCTCATACACACACACCCCATATTGCCATTGCCACATAATCTGTTTATTATCATCTTTTAGGGTTTCATTCTCAAATTCCAACAGCTCCTTATCTTCCTGTGTTACTTTATTTTAGGACCCATACAATAGGCTTATGGGATGCACTATCATTTATTATATCTCTGATTCTATATCCTCCAAGACTGTCACCTGAATGGTGAATTACTTTTTCCTTCAAATTTGCTAATTCTTTAATGCCTAGAACATTAAAAAAATGGTTTCTTTTTTTCCCTAAAAGAAATTTTGCCTATGTGAAAAAAGGGCAATGAATATTAACAAATATTGGTAACTTGAGCTCGTAAAAGTATTGCATTATTGTCTGTGATAACTTGGATAAGCTGCTGTCAACTTGGCTAAACTGATACTACTTCTCCTTATGGTTCCAATGTGATTGTTTTGAATTACATTAACTTGGCTCAGTTGAAACTGAACTTCTGAAAATACCTACTCTGTTTGATTCTAGGTTAACATTACTCAAAAAAAAAAAAAGAAAAACAAAAGAAAAACAAAGAAAGTCACAAGCTTTGGGATGTGTTAAGTCAAACAGCAGGCACTATACTTAGAATGTGTCATTGCTGGAGGCAGAGTGAGATATCCCAGCAGTTTCCAGCTTATCCTGGTTCGTATCTATTACACATCTATGTATTTTTCCCAATTTCTGGCCATGATGGACAATAGCAACTCAAAGCCAAAATATTTGGCAATGAAATTACAGAAGCTTTCACTATGGCAAAGCAACAATCACCAATAAAAAACAAGTATTGGGTGAACACAAAATTGCTGCAAGAGTGAAAATAATGTCATAATTGAATATAAAGAATATAATGATTTTTTTTTTTTTAAGTAGCCGAACTGGGATTCTTTTNATAATTGAAAATAAAAAAATAAATTGTTTTTTTTTTTTTAAGTAGCCGAACTGGGATTCTTTTTTTTTTTTTTTTTACAAATAGTTTATTGTCAGCTTGGTTTCCACATAACACTCAGTGCTCATCCCCACAAGTGTCCTCCTCCATGCCCATCCTCCCCTCCCCCCCACATCCATTAGTCCTCAGTTTTTGTCAGCAAGGAATATAATGATTTTAATCTATTACTTTTAATTGAGTTGAAGAACTTGGAGAAATAAGTAATAAGCTCAGGTTTTTAATTCTCTATTCAGATTTTGGCAATGATCCACACTTTGATAACTGCCCTGAAAGAAACCATTATCTCCAATAACCACAGGACTGACTTTCTCAAAACTAAACACAAACTCTAATAGATCACTACAGTACTCCACAAAATACAGTCACAATATTGCAGAATCTAATGTTAAACTTAAGGCTCTATTGGAAAGGAACCTCTATAACTTCTTATACATTCATTTGGGCAATTTTCAAGAGAGCTAAGGATTTTGAAGACCTGCATCATGTGACCCTCCTTTGACAGTACAAGCAACCCTTTTTCCACATTGGAGGAGGTGAATCTCTCCCTGAATAAAGAACCTGTGACTATCTCCACTCTGTATGGGTTGCTGATCTCCCTAATATGTACTACCCATATCACTTCTCATTGCTTCTAAGCTGGGGGATAAAAGTGACTAGTTTTATGTAGTGATGAAAAGTTAAGCCACCAATGATATGTCTAGCAAATTGGAAAGTGAATAATATACCTAATGGAATTCAGTATTTGGGTAAGAATATTTCTGGGCAGAAGTCTGAAAGTGCCAACTGGTTTTAGTAAGGTTATTTATTTATATATCTTCCATATGATATAGAGAAATGAACAAACAAGAAACACAAATTTCTAATAGAATCTGGAGAATACATTTTCATTTAAGGAGATGGTTTGTTTTCATATAAATTTCAAAATAAGAAATGACCTGAGACAAAAGATCAAATCCAGGGCTCTGTCCATAAAAGATGGTCTGGAGGTTTATATCCCAAGGGTGTGGCTACAGCCACATATACAAAAAAATACTTTTTTTGTAAGACCTCAGGAAGATTTATGATGTTGCCTCATAAATGCTCTCAGCTAGACACAAATATTTCTATGAGAATTCTTCTTAGAGCCTCTCTTCTAGAAGGTTTCCAAAAATCTGTTAAAGTATTCTCACTTAGCACCTTTACTCTTAGTCCAAGGGAGAGAGAGGCTTGTCTCAAGATTTGTAAGCATGGCTTCTGTCTAATGGAGTGGATTGTAACTTGATACACAGAGAGTCTGCCAAGATTTCAAAGAAGTTACACAGTTTGAAAAGTACAAACATAGTTCAAAATGCAAAGAGATCTTTGAGTCTTTAGCTTCTTGCATGAGGAACCAGGGTAGGAAAGCTAAGGCAATATAAAAAAATGGACCATTTTTCATGGAAAATGAAAGAATTAAGACCCCAGTAGGCAGAAAATTCAGTTGAGAATGAGGGAGTAGAAATAGAGCCTAATCAGTGGAGCAGGAGCAATTGTCAACTCACATCTGGCTGGATCTTAGCATTGCTATGGCCAGGTGCTGCTATGTGACTCCTATTTTGACATTCCCCTTCTTTTATATTTGTTGTTGTTGTTGTTGTTCAGTTCTCCTGAATCTGTTTCAAAATTATGCTTATGCTGTGCAAGTAGAGCATAGATAATTTGTCATTTTAGTTCATAGGTTTTCAGATTAAGAGAAGCTCAAGAAACTACATCTATACTCTGACGTCATTTAAATGAAGATTTATTAAGCCTTAAGATTGAGCCTGATGCCACAATAGTGTAAGACTTTTAGGAGTCTTGGATTTCAGTGTAGTTTTATGTGAGAAGAGTGTTACTCTTTAGGGCCACAAGGTCAACCGTGGTTGCTAATTTCCAAAGACAGGTGGTAGCTTGCAATAACCAAAAGAATATGATAGACCTGGCATTATGTAATTCCAATCCTTGACTTTAAGAGGACTGAAAGCTTCTGTTTCTTCTCCCTTGGAACTCTTGCTTTTGGAAACCCCAATATTCCATGTAGAAAGTATAACTACTCTGCTGGATAGATCATGTATAAAGACTTATGTAAAAACTATGTGGAAAGGAGAGGCACTGTGATTACATGATCATTAAGAGAAACTCAACCATCTTGGATGGGGGGGGAGAGGGGAGATGGACATGGAGGAGGGCACTTATGGGGATGAGCACTGGGTGTTATATGGAAACCAACTTGACAATAAACTATTTGTCAAAATTTTAAAAAAATAAAGATGCCTGAAGCTCAAGCTTAAAAAAAAAAGAGTAACTCAACCATTCCAGCATTTCAGCTGAGGCTCAAGAAAACTCCAGCACCAGCTGGGGCCTTCATACAACTTCACAAAAGATTTCAACTGAAAGAACTGTGAAGGTGATGGGGCGCCTGGGTGGCTTAGTCGGTTAAGCGTCCGACTTTCGCTTAGGTCATGATCTCGCGGTTCGTGGGTTCGAGCCCCGCGTCGGGCTCTGTGCTGACTGCCAGCTCGGAGCCTGAAGCCTATTTCAGTCTGTGACTCCCTCTCTCTCTGACTCTCCCCTGCTCACGCTGTCTCTCTCTCTCTCTCTCTCTCTAGAAATAAATAAAACATTAAAAAAAAAATTTAAAAGAACTGTGAAGGTGAAAACGGAACAGGTAATAAAATGAGTGATGTATTAATTCATTAAGTTTAAGAGCAGTTTGTTAATACAACAATAGATAACTATATCTTTTTATTTGCTGAGATAATAAATAGAAGTTTCTGTGTTTATATTTTATTCATAAGGGTGTATCAACACTCTTCCCTGATCCTAACTTATCGCACTTAATAGATAACATTTCCCTCATGGTGGTCAAATTTTTCACTATTAAAGTGAAATTCATACAAGAATAATCCCTCTTATATCCACTGGGTATTCTGAGCCTTTAAGATTCATGGGCCTGGATATAAGCCAGTTCATTAGGTTAGAGACTTGCTCCGAGATCATCACCCTTGGATATTAATGTGTAAAGGGGTAATGCTAAGGTTGTGTCTTCTTGAACATAAAGAGCTTTTATATATTTTTTTTCTCCATTGAATCCTATTTCTTTAGCATGCATCTTAAAAGTGTGAAATATTTGGAATATTTCAAAGCTTTTACTTGTTCTAGCTTCAAATTTTCTTCCAAAATGTTTGTCATTACTGTTAAACACTAAAACAGCGATGGCAAATATATACCATTTTTGTTTCTTTTTTTACCTCCATACATGTAACAGACATTGTTAACTAACCATGGTAATACTTTCCATTGAGCTCAGACATAACTTTAGAAACTTTCACAATGTATTTCTCAAAGCAACTACTATTACTAGATTGGATTCAGCATTATAACATAAAACAAATTTGCCATACTTACAATAAACTTATTTCCAATGATATCAGAAAAATGAAAATTTATGTTTCAACAGTATTATATCACACTGCTCTTGAAATTCCAGCATATGCAAGATTGAAAATTTAAAAAAATTAATGTTTATTTATTTTTTTGAGAGAGAGAGAGAGCATGAGCAGGGGAAGGGCAGAGAGAGAGGGAGTCACAGAATCCAAACAGGCTCCAGGTTCTGAGCTGTCAGCACAGAGCCCCACATGACGCTAAATCTCACAAACAGTGAGATCATGACCTGAGCCAACGCCAGACGCTTAACAGACTGTGCCACCCAGGTGTCCCCAGAGTAAAAATTATTAAGAGATAAGGAAAAGAAAATGCTAAACAATCAATACTTAGAGATAATATGATTGTATACTTTGTGTTCCAACATGTTATTTGAGAAAGAATGAAAAGAGAAGGCACTATGAAAATAAATCTTTAGATATATAATTGTATCAATAATTTCTTATAATCCTTTAATAAAAAAGTATACTAAAATTATTTCAATAAATAAAACATTAGCAGGAAATGGATAAGAACCAAAGATGAAAAATTTTAAATTTCATTCTGATATATAGGGGCGCCTGGGTGGCTTAGTCGGTTAAGCGTCCAACTTTCGCTTAGGTCATGATCTCGCGGTTTGTGGGTTCGAGCCCCGCGTCGGGCTCTGTGCTGACTGCCAGCTCAAAGCCTGGAGCCTGTTTCAGTCTGTGACTCCCTCTCTCGCTGACCCTTCCCTGCTCCCACTGTCTCTCTCTCTCTCTCCTAGAAATAAATAAAAACATTAAAAAAATAAATTTCATTCTGATATATAGAAGAACACAATGAAGTAAAAGCATATAAAATAGGTAGAAGGAAAGATATCAGAAAATAATACTTACAAATCAATTTGTTATATTAATGTGATTATAATAAAATAATAATGACAATTATTTTTGGTACCTAAAAGTTATTCCAAATTATTTTCTGGGATAATCAAGAATTCATAGTATTTTAACAAGCTACATAAATTAAGATAGTGTAATGCAGTCATATTAATGGTCAGGCAGAGGAAAGAGCAGAATTGAAAACCTAAACACAAACGTAAGGAAAATGAATATATCATTTCATATTTGTAGGGAAAGTTTGGATTATTTAATAGTTGGTATGGGGATAACCAGTTAAGTGTTAAAAAAAAATAAAGTTATGTTTATACTGGCATTACATATGAAAACACTGTCACTTGAAATCTATGTAAAACAAACAAACAAAGCCCCATGAAAAGTAGAAAAAAACATGGGAAAATGTTTAGGTCATCTTAAAGTGATATCAATGTTTTATAAGTAAAAGCAGAGAAAAAAAGATTTAGAACTTTTATTTCTGTAGTAAGGCACATTTTGTTAAGTCTATACTCAGCTCTCAACAACTCTCTTTTCTCTTGTAAGTACCTTTCCATGCTCAGTTCACAGAGATGGGAACCTAACCACCATATAATCATGATGTCTTTTGTTATTGTTTTTGTCAGTTTCTAGAATAGTACTTGGCAAATATAAGTACTTGATGGATATTTGTTAATTAATGCCTGACTAAACAGAACCATGCATATTACTTCTCTCAGGAATGTGGAAATTCAGCTTGGAATATGTAAAGAAAATGATGAAAGGATGACATATACTTTTCTTAAAACACAAGACGCACTTCATCCTCAGGGGTAAGGAAAATGCAGAGAGAAAATTTAGAGCCTAGAGGTTTAATATCCAAAAGTCAAGAAATTACAAAAAGAATCATTATAGTGCATTCATAAAATATATAACTGTGCATTCAACAAATAACATGTTCTCAGACATCAGTATCACTTATGTTTTTAAAGCAAATAAAATCTTTTTTTCATTTTTTTTAATCTTATTTTATTATTTTGAGTGGGGGAAGGGCAGAGGAAGAGGGAGAGAGAAAATCCCAAGCAGGCTCCATGCCAAGCTTGTGGGCCCGATTCCACAACTCTAGGATCATGACCTGCCAAAATCAAGAGTCAGATGCTTAACCAACTGAGCCACCACAGGCGCCCCTAAAAGCTTTACTTTTCATATCATTATTAATCTACTAGATAACAGTTCAAAATAGTAACTATGTACTTCTGATTATAGAATAAGTGAAACGAATGACAGCAATTTTATAAAGGATAGGAGAGAGTAATTGGGAATACTGTTATAAAGTAATTGCACTATCAGTGAAGTAGTAGTGTGAATTGAAAATGGATTTTCAATGAATCAATTAGTAACTCCCAATTTTAGTTTTATCATCCTGAAACAATACATGGCTCTACCTCAGTTTTCATAAAACTTTGTATAAGAATGTACTATTTTAAACTGTAAACTATGTTGTCAGTTTAAGTTCTACTTATTGACATAGTAATATACATAGTTGACTTCTAGATTCATTTCTTAAAACATTTAATACCTCCTTATCCCATTCTCCACACCCAACCCCAACACAAACACCCTAATCCCTGCTTCTCACAATTATCATTCTTTTCTCTGTTCTCTATGAGCTTGTTTTTTTCTTTTATGAGTCCAATATAAGAGAGAACCTATGGTATTTATCATTCTCTAATCAATTTCACTTATCATAATGCCCTTGACATCTATACGTGTTATTGCAAATGGCAACATTTCATTGTTTTTTGTGGCTAAATAATATTCCACTTTATACACATACCAGTTTTCTTTATCCATTTATCTATCAATGGACACTTAGGTTGCTCCCATAACTTGGTTATTATAGACAGCACTGTAATGAAAATATGGATGCATACATCTTTTCAAGTTAGTGTTTTCATTTTCTTTGGATAAATACCCATAAGTGGAATTGATATCACAGTTCTATTTTTAATTTTTTGAGGAGCCTTTATACATTTTTCTATGGTGGCTGAACAAATTTACACTCTCACTAACAGTGCATGAGGATTCTCTTTTCTCCACATGCTCACTGACACTTATTTCATGTCTATTTGATAACAGCCATTCAAACAGGTGTGAAGTGATATCACACCAGGATTTTGATTTGCATTTCCTTGATGATTAATTATGTTCAGGATCTTTTCATGTTCCTCCTAGCTATATATTTTATTTGGAAAAATGTCTATTCAGGCCTTCTGCCCATTTTAATATCAGATTTTGTTTTGCTATTGAGTGTTTTGAGTCTTTATATATTTTGGATATTAATCCCTTATCAGATACATGATTTGCAAATATTTTCTCCTATTCAGTATTTGCCTTTTCATTTTGTTGATGGTTTCCAGTTGTTTATGATTAATAATATAGGGAAGGACAGTAAAAACACTGGCATGTTATTCAGTCAGAAACAGTCTAGTTGGATAACTGAAAAAGTCACTTATAATTTGAAATATAAACTTTAATTTTATACACATACACGTATATACAGATAGACACACACAAGCATGTAACTAAGTAAATTCATTGATTAGGATACTTTTTTTTTAACAAACCAAACCTTTATTTAGAAAAAGAAAATAATGGCCATCATTTAATGTAGGGGTAAGTTATTTTCTTTAAGACTGCTGACTAAAAGTTCATAGAATCTTACTTACATAAATTGCAATTATAATACATCAGCGATGGCACAGATTTTGATATTTCTTTAAAATACAACATTCTTGTTTTAACAAGTATAATAAAAAATAACAGCTATTCTGTAATCAAACTTAACTAATTTTTGTAACCTTTTATAACTCAACCGCTCTAACAGAAGCGTCCAGGCTAGTGAAGAGTAGCCCACTAGCCATGAGTGTTCGGTGTTTAGCAAGGCAGAAAAGAAGTGCTTCTGTGTAGTAACTGGTAGAATTAGTTAACCTTTCCCCAGTTAAGTTTGGATCTGTGAGGAGAACTACACACTGTGAAGCTATTTTCTATTTATGGCCTACCAACGTACAGGAATGCAGAGTTTTAAATATGTGTAACACTAAGTTACTAAATGAATAGTACAGTAGAAACAAGAAGTTGCTTTATTACTAGTTAGCTTAAAATTTTAGATTGCAAAAATAATGCACATACAAAAAAGGCATAAACAAAATTGCACAATTTCACAAATATTATAAACTGAAACCCATATAACCATCACCTAGGTCAAGAAATTGTTAGCACATCTTACCAATCATAATGTCACCCTTCCCACAAAGGTAACCACTGCCTTGACTTTCATGATCATCATCTGTTTTCTTCACTTTTTTACAACGTTTTACGACTAGTTTTCTTTTATAAGTTTACTTTTGCTTTATTTTAAAATTTACAAACACGGAATCTGTCTTCCGTTTTTTCTTTAACTACATGTGTGTCCAGATGGTTGCAGGCAGTGCCAGCTTTCTTGGTGTTCTCTCTAGAACAATATATATATACTTAGTGATTATAATCCTCATATTTGGGACTATGGTCAAAAATTGAAATAAAAATCCCCTTCAACATTTGGTTTCATTTCTCTAAGTGTGTTCAAATACATATAACAAGGCATAGTTGTTAAATAAAATAAACTTTAAGATTCTGTGAGTGTGCTTACCTCATTTCAATTATTAGTAATTAAACTTCTGAAATTTAACTAAAACTTTTTTGGTTTTCATAGCAACGTATTAATTCAATAATAAGCACTTGAAGAATGACATTGTATGGCTAATAGACATCTATTCAATGTCTATTGAATAATAAGCAATAAGCAATGTAAGGTCTAGAAGGAAAAATTGAAGCATTAATATAACCACCGTATTAATGTTATCTATCTTGGCCTTTGCAGCTCAGGTATGCTCATATCTGCAACTTTTTTGAAGATTTTACTTTCTCACTATTTACAAATCAATACACTAAAATAAAACACTGTTTACTTTTTATTTTTAACCTTAAAGTTAAACTACAGATAAAATTATAACCCTAATTAATAGTGGTGATGTCTATAATGTTTATAAATGTTTCTGTTTTTAAGTATTTCACACATTAGAAGCTCTTTTTAAAGGTGCACCATTATTGAGAGTTATTTAATAAGGTTTTTTGCCTAAAGATTTTATAAGCCAAGCTTGAATTCAAACTACTTCATTATAAAATATTTAAGTGCTCTATCTTTATCGTTATGACAAGCAAATAAGATTCTGAGTTTAAAATCCATCGAATTTCAACATAGATTGCTAGGCCTTTAATTTATGTGAGAGATGAAATTAATAATAATACAAACAACTGAAATTTTTTGTTATAATGTACTCCTATCAATATTTATTAGTTACCTAAAAGAAGGATTATTTTATTAATTGACTATCTCTGTAGCATAAAGCATCAAGTTTCATCTGTTGACTCAAATTGTCCAAATAGAAAAAATATATGTGTTAAAGTCTGTCTCTAAATGTCTTCACACTGTAAGTATTTCTTGATAACTAATTATATATTTGTTTTGATGAAATTGGAAGTTATTGAGATTGGAGCTGGAACAATTTAACATATTTTGCCTGAATTCCACAATCAAAAATTGATATGAACTTAGAAAGTTAATTTTAAAAATGCATTATAATTATTCTCCAAACAGCTTAATGAAGTAGAAAAATGGGAGGTTTAGAGAATCTTTAATTTCAAAACTAAAATATTTCAGAACTTCAGAATCACTTCACTTTCACCTCACTTATGGCTCTCATTTTAAAAAATGATTTAACAAGGCAGCCCCTGTATTTCTCATGAAGATGAAATAGTGCCTAATCAGTTATTTGAAAAAAAAGTGATTATAATTACTTCAGAGTAAAATGCCTCCCCAGGAAGTAAATTTTGCAATGATTGCAACCGTACATATTTTAAATTAGTATTTTTACTAAATCTAAGAAATAGAACTTCTTTGGCATGGGTAAGTCATATAGAACTACTAGATCTAAGACGCAGGATTTCCAAATTAGAGTTTATCATTCTACAAAGCTAACTAAGGTAAGGAGATTATGGTTACGTATTGATGCACTGCAGAAATACATATTTGCCCCCCAAAACAAAGTACTAGAGTAATTTACATGAATAAAATTAGATCAGAACTTAAAACAAGAATAAAATTCATGAAAAAATGGTACACTTACATAAAAATAAAGTGGGAAATAATTACACCCAAGATTAACATGAGTTAGACTTTCAGCCTTCTTTGGTATTGTTCAATTTACAGCAGATAGTCTTTCCACTACTTGGTTGCAACTTATTTTTCTAAATATTTTTTTAAATGTTTGTTTGTTTGTTTGTTTGTTTGTTTATTGAGAAAGAGACAAGAGAAAGAGAGAGACAGAGCGCGAGCTAGTGCATGCAAGCGGGAGAGGGGCAGAGAGAGAGGGAAACAGGGAATCCTAAGCAGGCTCTGCATTGTGCACAGAGTCGGACGGAGAGCTCAATAGTACCAACCACATGATCATGACATGAATTGAAATCAAGAGTTATACGTTTAACTACTGAGCCACCCAGGCATCCTATGGAATTTATTTTTCTACATTTGTCAACACCCTTATCTCACATTCCATAAAATTTACAATGAATTTATGTGCACCATATACATTACCCACTATTCCTCAATACCATGTTTGTTCATCACTTTAAACATTCTCACACACTGTATATTACAGGACTGTTTAAGATGGCAAAAAATGCAGAAGACTCTATAATCTTGTAGTTATAAGACCATCAAACACTGATATTAACTCCATCAGGCACTAAAATAGAAACATGTTCATGATGTTTTCCTAATTTGAAAATAGTGGTTAACATAGCCCAAGGAATGTGTTAACTATTATCCTAACTGGGAAAAACATTAGTTATGTTATAATATACACAGAAATTCATCAAAATATACAGATACTACAAGATTAATAATAAGTATTTTTGGTACAAATTTTTATTTTTTGTTTATGACTTTCTTTATAGTTGACCTGTTAATAAAATGTTTTAGTTTGAAAATAAAAAAATAAAGCTAATCTAACTATGAAATTTCTTGGATATGGGGTGCCTGGGTGGATCGGTCAGTTAAGTATCCAACTTCGGCTCAGGTCATGATCTTACCGTTCATAGGTTCGAGCCCCACATAAAGCTTTGTGCTGACAGATGAGTCTGCAGCCTGGTTTGGATTCTGTGTCTCTCTCTCTGCTCCTCCCCAACTCATCCTCTGTCTCTCTCTCTCAAAAATAAATAAAAATTAAAAAAAAATCTTGTGTAGGTATTTTTAATTACATTTGCTAGTACTCTGGTTGAAACACTGTAACCTTTTCAAAAAAGTTCTTTTTATATAAATGAAAATAATATTTAACCTGTTTTATAAAAATTGTAACTCCATTTGCTTTTAAACTTTATTAATGAACAAAAATATTTTAAATTTATATCTGTATTTGCATATCTTGTATGAATCTCTTAATTTTCATAGATTTGCCTTTTTATTCTGAATTAATTTCGTATTTACCCTTCATATAACTGACTGATTTCACTGTCTGTTTTTTTCTCTCATAGATAAGAAGTAAATATCCTGTATTCAATTTTAAAAATAATTTTGCTATAATTTCCTTTTTTTCTTGGCATAAATCTAGCTAATGGGATAATCTTAGAGATGGATTCACGAACTCTGAAATGTTCTATACATTATTTAAATCCGTTGCATTAATTATAATAAAATCAGAAAAGCCATACTTATTGAGTCATTTTTTTAGTAGCTTGTTTTTATTTTCTATTTACTTTTCTTCTTATTTGGTAAAATTCACTCATAGCCAGTATATGACAGCAGGAAGGGGTGTGGTTTGACTTCGAGGCCCCTCTGAAGCACTTTATAGATCTAGACTTAAGGGCATACTGATGAAACTGCTGACTTTTCAATTTCCACTTTGGAATGGGCTTTTATCAAAGGCCATATCAAAGTTATGTTATTTCCTATTAGCAAGTTTGGAATTTCTATATCCTGGAGTGATTATTGAAAATTAATAAATTCTAAGTATTCCCTTAGGATATTTTATGTCTCTTCCACTACTTAGAAAAAGTAATATATTTCACATAATGCAATTAACTATTAATAGTCCAGTTTTGTTTTTGGATAGATGCACTGCCTAAGTGAATGTGGGATAAAAGGTAGTAATGACAAAAAGTACCAGGAAAAGTTGAAAGTAAACATTAGGATAGGTGGGATAGGGGAGCAGATCTGGTAGAAAGAAAGAATAATCACTTCGTTTTGTCAAGGCAGTCTTTTTTCAGGAGGTTCCAAGATTGAGGGCTTTCTGTTTGGATGTATCAGTCCCTTTTCAGCAATTGGTGCAGAATTCTGGAAATGGGATTGCCAGCTTTTACAACTGTTTTATGTCTTTATAAGTATTTTTTTAACTTTCTTTTTAAAAAATCTTTATTTTGGAGAGTAAGACAGAGAGACAGAGTGTGAGCAGGGGAGAGGCAGAGACGGAATCCGAAACAGGCTCCAGGGTCCGAGCTGTCAGCCCAGAGCCTGATGCGGGGCTCCAACCTACAAATCATGAGACTACGATCTGAGCCGGTCAGACGCTTAACCCACTGAGCCACCCAGGTGCTCCATGTCTTTATAAGTATTTAAGGGGGAACTTGGTGAATCAGAATTCTATTATGGACTAATAACTAGTCTTTTATTTAATTTTTATATAAAAATTTTTAACGTTTATTTTTGAGAAAGAGAACAAAAGTGGGGGAGGGGCAGAGAGAGGGAGACATAGAATCCAAAGCAGGCTCCAGGCTGAGATGTCAACACAGAACCCAACGAGGGGCTTGAATCCATGAACTGTGAGATCATGACCTGAGCTGAAGTTAAGTCACCCAAGCACCCTCTAACTTGTCTTTTAAATAAGCATTTTGGAAGTCTTATTGTAAAGAGAGCACAGAGTTCCTAAATACCCCATGCTCCATAGTCCCATTACATCTTTCATTAGGATGGTATCTTTGTTACAATTAATTAACCAAAAAGTAATACTTTATTATTAACAAAAGTTCATAGTTCCTCAATTTTCATTAATGTCATTTTTATGTTCTAGAATACCATCCAGGAAATCATATTTCTTTGTCATGTCTCCTAAGGCTCTTCTTGGCTGTGACAATTTCTCACATTTTCTTTGTTGTTAGATGACCTTGACAATTCTTAACTAGGACCTCACAGTACTAGTCAGGTAATTTGTAAAATGTCTTGCTATTGAGCTTTTCTGCTAATCATCTCATGATTAAACTGGGGTCATGTTTTTGGGGAAGAAGAGCACAGAGGTCAAGTGGTATTCTCATCATATGTCAAGAATATGTTCGGGGCGCCTGGGTGGCTTAGTCGGTTAAGCGTCCGACTTTCGCTTAGGTCATGTTCTCGCGGTTCGTGGGTTTGAGCCCCGCGTGGGGCTCTGTGCTGACTGCCAGCTCAGAGCCTGGAGCCTGTTTCAGTCTGTGACTCCGTCTCTCTCTGACCCTCCCCTGCTCACGCTGTCTCTCTCTCTCTCTCTCTCCTAGAAATAAATAGAAAAAAAAACATTAAAAAATATGTTATATCAATATGACTTATTACTGGTGATATTAATCTTGATCACCTGGCCTGAGCTGGTAATCACATAGTAAGCCTCCAGCCTCCACACATATATTTCTATATTTAATCATATATATCTATATTAAGTTAAACATGAGTCCATATTGATGTCTCCAACTCCAATCCATTACCACATGAAATGTTCTAGCCTATCTGTATCTTCTCACTTTAACAATGAGACATCTGGCTCTCACCACCCGCATCCTTTTACTGAATTGTTCAATTCTTATATACATGTATAGTAACTTCTGAACTATTAATCCATACCCACACAAGAAACAACTTTGTCAACAATAGTACAGTAGTTACATAAAATTCCTCTGTCTTTAGTCTTAGACACCCCACTCATTTCAGAAATTACTTAGGTCAGCACTTTACTTCCTTTTCCCTTCAGCAATGTTTTATACACTGTACTATATTTAGACTGTTTTGTAACTTCTCGAATTCCATCCTGAGATTTTCGAACCTCTTTGTTGATTTTTAAAATTTGCTTACATCAAGATTTATTTAAAGTTGTAAAGTTCGGGGTGATGTAAAGTTGTATGGTTTTTGATAAATGCCTAATGTCTTGATTCACCACTACAGTATCGTACAGTATGGTTTCACTATTTAAAAATCCCTGTGCTTCACCTCTTCAGCCTCCTCACCATCTCTAACTCCCTGGAAACCATTGATTTGTCTACAGTCTCTATAGTTTTGTCTTTTTCAGAATGCCATATAATTGGGATGATAGAGTATGTATCTTCTTTAGGCAGATCTCTTTTACTTAGTAATTTGTATTTATAATTCATCCATGTCTTCTTGTGCTTTATCTTTTTTTAAAAATCACTAATACTTATTTTATGGATATACCACAGTTTATCCATTTACCTACTGAAAGATATCTTGGTTGCTTCGAGTTTTGGGCAATTATGAGTAAAGCTGCTATAGACGTGTGTGTAGGTTTTTGGGTGTACATACATTCTCAAATCAGTTGAGTTAAACACCTAAGAATGCAATTGCCATGGTATGATTGTACCATATTGTTCTAAGAAACTGTCAAACTGTCTTTTAAAATGACTGTAGCATTTTGCATTCCCACCAGGAATAAGGAGAGTTTCTCTTGCTCCACAGTCTTTGCCAGAGGTTGGTATTGTCAATTTTTTTGTTGTAATGTCCGTTTTTTCTTATATTAATATAGCCATTTCAGCTTTCTTATGGGTGATGTTTGCATGATTTATCTTCTCTCAGTCTTTTGAGATTTTACTTCACTTCTCATCTGTCTTACATATGAATCTTAATTATTTCTCCAATAAACACTATATAGTTGGAACTTATTTTTAATCCAGACTGACAGTTGTTACCTTTTGACTGGATTGTTTAATCCATTCACATTTGTATTATTACTGACATAGTTGTGTTTACATCTGCCATTTTACTTTTTTAATATGTCTCATGTATCTTTTATTCATCTGTTTCTTCCTTAATGATTTATTTCATATTAAATTAGTATATTCTATGTAGCATTACAAATTTGCAGTGATTTTTCATTATATCTTTTGGTTATTTCCTTATTGGTTTGTATACGGTTTATCATATATATATATATATATATCTTAACTCATCAGAATCAGCTCAGTTCTACACGATGAGATATGCTATTCATTTAGGAAGTTGTGGCAAATTTTTCTTTGTAGGAATTTCACCTATGTTTTCTAATTTGTTGTCATAAATTTTTTGTCTGTTTGTTTCAGTAAAGCCTGTAGTGATATTCTCTCATTCCTGGTTTGTAACTATGATTGAGTCATTAACAGAAGACAAGTTTGGGCTAATATTGAATATTTTTCTGGAAAAGTCTTAAAGATACAAACTAGAATTATTGAATTATGGGGAGAAAAGGCAGTGTACTGGTTAAAATCCTCTTTCAAGTTAGAGGGCCAAGTATTAGTTGCCTGGACCAGGTTAAAAAAATGCTCTTTTAAAATGAATTGATAACAAATATCTCTCTATTTTATTATAATATTAGAGGCAGGTGAAGCAACATTGTTTCATCTGTAAGGCAAATATTAACAGAGATTATTGACACCTAGATGATGAGTTTTTAAAAAAAATGGCAATACTTGTTTTCTAATGAATTAAACCATTTTAGAGAAATACACATAGGAAAATCCAAGGTTCTTCAAAAGTACAAGGAAAATTTGAAGTTTTGTGAGGAAGTATATAGGCCTCCTCTAAGAGTACTACACATGGACACACACACATACACAGTCACTGACTAACTAGTCTGCTAGTGGAGGAGCTCGTAGAAGTGGTTGTGACGTGTTACATCTATTTGCGTGTCTCTCTGATTTGTTTGTGTTAGGGTTGCAAAATGACCTAGAGTTGGAATATTAAACAATGTCAAAAAGCACAACAAACTTAAAGGTGGTGGTACAGATAGAGTGAAAATGTTATATTAAGGGTACAAAACAGGGTAACATTAGATTATCAGGATTCCTTTAAAAATGAACAAGTTTATTAGAGATATAAAGAATATTTTTGGAAGATAAAGTTTGTAAGAAATACTATGGCCTTCTAACCCATTTCTTAACTACAGTCAGAAACTGTTGGAAATATTTTTTAAACTGAAAATTAATTTAGCTTATTTAAGCAATTTTAGGACTGTAGAGAATGAACAAAGTGGAAATCAATGTCATTGCAAGGTCATATTTGTTTTAAATCAAGTACCAGTTGCTTTTATAGACAAAATTTAAAAAAAATATATGGTAATGTTCCAACCACCAGAGATTCTATAACATAGTATTTAAAATTTTATGTTTAATTGGTCTGCATACTGGAGTAACTAAAAATTTAAATTAGCTTAAGTCCCAAAAAGCTAAGTAAATCACCTATGATTATACAGTTAGTAAGAAGTAAAGGCAAAATATGAACCCAGGCAAATTGGCACCAAAGAACCCACTTCTAGTTTCTATTTGAGGCACACAGGGTAAAGAAAGCTTTACAGTAGCCATTGTCCTAAAATATAAACTTAAAATATGGTAGTTACATGCATTATTATATTCCATATATGACACAATAAAGAAATAGAATTTGTGAAATGGGTTAAATTAATTTAATCATACGTTGCAACATCTGAAAAGGCCTATTACATCTCTACGTGTGGTACAGCAAGTGTATTAGCAGCCTAAATTGTATGGTTGTATTTTTTATTTTTTAGCAGAGCTGATATGTGCCATTGACGGAATGCATCCCCACCTCTTGCCATGAAAACATATCTATATGTATTTAAAATATATTTCATAATTTTCTAGTATTATATTATTCAGATTATGAGCTTTTCCAAAGTCCTTGGCCATTATGAAATGGAAGTAGTATCATATGACTTTCTAAAAGAGATGTGGACTTGATCTGGATTACCACCAATTACAGTGTTTAGTGTAAACTCATTCTTTTTTATGTTACTTTGGCAGCTCCATGATACAATTAAAATGCCCTGAAGGAAAAAGAAATCATTTTCATTAATAAAATGTAGACCACTTGATATCCTGCTTTATGACAAAAACCACAATGTTATTAGTTGCCATACATGGAGCACCTGTGGTATGTCAGTCTATGTTCTCCCCTTCATGTGAATATGAAAACTACTTGGGGCTTATAGACTCCAGCACTGCTTTCTAACCTGTCTCTATTGATGCCACTTGATATCCTACAACTTGCTCTCATTTCTGGCTCTCAGTTTAGTTTCGACATTAATTATTTTAACACTATCTTCAGTGACCTCAAGGCTAGCCTATCCACACCTGAGACTCTGCTTCCTTTCTCTGAAATCTATTGAGCTTCACCTCCAATTCACCTTAGTCACCTACACTTATAGCTTCCTTGGTAATTCATCATTTCCTGGAAGTTTTCTATGTATTAATTCTTCAATTTTTCCATAAAATAGCACACTATCTTACAACATGTTAACTTTTCAACTTGATTTCTGTTATTCCCTGCACTGTCATTGATTCCTCAAATCCATTGAGAAACTGTTCATTTCTTCTCTACTAGTTTTTAAACATGATTTATACTTACTGAACCTTAACTAACTCATTTTCTGGATTTTATGATGGACAATTTTTTAAGTGCTCCAGGCACTTTTTTGTTTTTGTTCTAAAATCTACTCCTTCTTAAATAAACAGAGCTTTTTATGACTTTGATATCTTCCCAAAAGCAAGGGAAATGAGATTCTTTGCCAACATTCAGTGCACCTGGTTACCATTATACCCTACCCAATGTACATTAGATTAAATGGTTAGTTGATATATACGTACATTACTATCTCAGTATTGTAACAATTCCAACAGAGTTGGAACCATAGGTGGTCTCAGCAATGTTTGACAAGAGTTCTATGTTTGATGGGGCGCCTGGGTGGCTTAGTCGGTTAAGCATCTGACTTTCGCTTAGGTCATGATCTCGCCGTTCGTGGGTTCGAGCCCCGCGTCGGGCTCTGTGCTGACTGCCAGCTCAGAGCCTGGAGCCTGTTTCAGTCTGTGACTCCCTCTCTCTCTGACCCTCCCCTGTTCACGCTGTCTCTCTCTCTCTCTCCTAGAGATAAATAAAACATTAAAAAAATTAAAAAAAAAAAAAAAAAGAGTTCTATGTTTGATGAAGGTTTTGTGTGCACTCTGTAAGGGGCCAATTTTCCATATCCTGGAATTTTTGGCCCAGATTACATCTGTTACAAATTGCGTCTATTCCTAGCTTTGATTCCATTGTTACAGGACAGTGGTAGTGCCAAATCAAAGATAATCTCATTACTATTGTTTGCTTTAACTTAGCTGCTGCTGCATTACAATTAGCCTCCTAAGAAAAATTGTTTTCTAATGCTGGTGATCCAAGCAGGTAATAAAGAGCTTCTACTGGTTGTTTCCATCAGTCCTTACTCCTTTCAACCTGGGGACATTAATGATGCTTTGAATATCTGGCATTTTCTCTCCTTCATCTTCAGAGAAGTAACCACAAATGAACACATTTCCTAGTTTTATTCTCTATAAGCAAAAGATTCTGCATATGGATAAATAGTTTTCCAAATCTCAGAGCTATCTGTGATGTTCCTTGAATCTTATATTTCTGATATTAATTTCAGTAATGATCAGGATATAGGAGGAGTGAATTAGTTTCTTATCAATATTGCATGCAGAGGTCTCTTAAATATTTAGGTAAAGATAACTTTGTATTTATTTACAATTTCTACAAGTACCTTTGCTTCTGATTCTACAAAAGAAGATAAATCCTGAAATAATCTATTGTTTATCATGTTTAATTAAATGAAAACACTTATTATGACAATAGATAAGTTAAAAAGAAACTTAGAGTGCTTGTTCAATAAATAGGGTTTTTAAAATTTTTTTATGTTTTATTTATTTCTGAAAGAGAGAGACAGCATGAACAAGGGAAGGTCAGAGAGAGAGGGAGACACAGAATCTGAAACAGGCTCCAGGCCCGATGCAGGACTCGAACCCATGAACTGTGAGATCATGACCTGAGATGAAGTCGGATGCTTAACCGACTGAGCCACCCAGGTGCCCCATTAAATAGGGTTTTAATTTTTCAAAATAAAATGTCATTCATTCAAGTACTTTTATTCTAAGAGACTTTCATCTCTAAAATTTTCATGCTGAATTTAGTCTGATAGTAATTAAAAATTGAAAGGAAAACCCTGTAGCAATAAATTTTAAGAATCTAAACAAAGCTTGTTTTAATTTGAAAAAGTAACACTCATCTAAACTATAACTTTCTTTATAAAAATTTATATGTATATGTATAATGACATTATAAATATGGCTCATTTTTTATATCATCTATTAAATATCATTTTTGACCTAAGTACTAAATTTCCCAAGATGATTTCCCTAGAAAATTAAGAAAATATTCTTATTTCTATAAATGTATTCATAACTTATAAATTCATAAATTTATAACTTTCTATTTTTATATATTTGAAGACAGATAACTTGAAAACATGGAGCTTTAGGGTTATGAATCATATCCTTATTGGATCTGGAATAGTTTATACTTGTTCTATTAAACTCATTTATAAATGTCACTTATGAAACTGAATGGCACCGCCTTCACAGTTATCTCTATCTAGGTATATTTTCTGTTCTTAGCAGTGAACATTATTGATTTCTCACATAATCCATTATATGGATTATATGTGCTAGGATTATATGTTTCTGTATCTTTTATAGATTGTCAGTCATCAAATGAGGAATTTAAATAAATGAGACTAGATTCTAAAAGTAAAAAAAAATACCATAGCTTTAATAGTTCTATTTTTGTATGCTTTAAAATAGATCAATTAGGGGCGCCTGGGTGGCTTAGTCAGTTAAGCGTCCGACTTTCGCTTAGGTCATGATCTCGCAGTTCGTGGGTTCGAGCCCCGCGTCGGGCTCTGTGCTGACTGCCAGCTCAGAGCCTGGAGCCTGTTTCAGAGTCTGTGTCTCCCTCTCTCTCTGACCCTCCCCTGCTCACGCTGTCTCTCTCTCTCTCCTAGAAATAAAAATAAAATAAAATAAAATAAAATAGATCAATTATAAATATGTTGACTATTTTACCAAACTAATGTCAATTTAGATGTATTAGATTATTATTGATTATCATACATATCCACCACAAAATGAATGTCAAAATAGAATTGAATAATTTAGAGTATAATAAAGCATTTCTGTATGGTGTAGAGAAATCAGAGGGATATTGCAGCAATTTGGGCTAGCAGTAGTAAGGCTATATATCCCCCCAGGCACGAAGAGACATGGGATAGAGCAGAAGGCGAGGTGGCCCCCTGACTGGAATGCAGCCAATCCTAGACGACCTGCAGGACAAGTGCCAGAGGCACATGAACTGTGATCTTTTCCCCTTCCCCTTACTGACAATTTTTAATGGTGCTCCCATTTGACTGAATTCAGTAAGAAGCCAGAAGGCAAGAGAACCAGCCAATTTAATCAATGGAGGTCAGTTTTCTGGGGCAGTCAGATGAGAAAGATGAAGAATGCATCTTAAAAAGCAAATGAAAGACAGCATAGCATGTTTGGTATTTAAGAAAATAGCAACATCCTACTCTCTAGAGTTACATAGCCATTTGATAATGGCCATTTTAAACTTACATGCAATACTTAGAGCAAAACGAAACAAAACAAACTCTGTACTAACCAGGTCAGACAAATCCAATTTCATTAAGCTGTGGTACCTACTCTCCCTATCTTTCCCCTTCTCTTCATCACAACAATAAAAATAATGCAGTCAAGTAACAGACACTTCTCCAAAGAGGACATCCAGATGGCCAAGAAACACATGAAACAATGCTCAGCATCCCTACTCATCAGGGAAATACAAATCAAAACGACACTGAGACACCACCTCACACCAGTCAGAGTGGCTAAAATGAGCACATCAGAGAACACGAGATGCTGGCGAGGATGTGGAGAAACGGGCACCCTCCTCCACTGTTGGTGGGAATGTAAACTGGTGCAGCCCCTCTGGAAAACAGTGTGGAGGTTCCTCAAAAAATTAACAATAGAACTCCCCTAGGACCCAGCAATAGCACTGCTAGGAATTTACCCAAGGGATACAGAAATGCTGATGCATAGGAGCACATGTACCCCAATGTTCATAGCAGCACTCTCCACAATAGCCAAAACATGGAAAGAGCCTAAGTGTCCATCAACAGATGAATGGATCAAGAAGATGTGGTTTATCTATACCATGGAATACTACATGGCAATGAGAAACAATGAAATCTGGCCATGTGTAGCAACATGGATGGACCTTGAGGGTGTTATGCTTAGCGAAATAAGTCAGGCAGAGAAGGACAAATATCATATGTTTGCACATATAGGAAGATTAGGAGAAACTTAACGGAGGACAATGGGGGAGAAGTAGGGGGGAAATTGTGGGGGAGAGGGAGAGAGGCAAATCATGAGAGACTCTTGAATGCTGACAAAAACTGAGGACTGATGGATGTGGGGGGAGGAGGGATAGGCATGGAGGAGGGCACTTGTGGGGATGAGCACTGGGTGTTATATGGAAACCAACTTGACAATAAACTATTTGTAAAAAAAAATGCAGTCATAGTATGTGCTTGAGGTTCATTTAGTATGCTAAAGAACATTCCCAATTCATTGATTCAGTGAACCTTTGTTAAACACCTTCTATGTGTCTGGAATTATATCAGGTATTGAAATATAAAGATGAATAACCCTAGTTCTCTGAGTCCACGTATCTCCAACATCACAACCTTTCTCATTCTTTCAGAGTTTCTGTATCTTTCCTTTCTCATGACAGTCCATCTATTTTCATAAGGATACTAGTTTACACCCTTGATACTTACACTGCACTTTTAATCTACTCCCTTTTTTTTTAGTTTATTTATTTATTGAGAGACAGATGGGTGGGTGGAGAGAGAGAGAGAGAGAGAGAGAGAGAGAGAATCCCAAGTAGGCTCCACAAAGATAGCACAGAGCCTGACACGGCACTCAATCTCATAAACTGTGAGATCATGACTTGAGCTGAAATCAAGAGTCAGACGCTTAACCAAATGAGTCACCGAGATGTCCTAATATACTCTTTCTAAAGAACATTTGTATTGAGTACTCATCTCTTGGCTATTTCTGCAAATTAAACTGAGTGACAGCGGAACAGGTAGAAACAATTTCATGTGGTAGACCAGTGAATTCCAGGTAAACCTCAGTATATTGTGTTTTAAAACTCTAAAATTAAGAGGGAAGTAAAAGTCTAGGATCTTTTTGATGTTGTTAATTTAAGCTTCCTTCCATCCTCCTTCTTTCAACTTTTCCTTCTCAAACTGTGGTCACTACTTATGGTCACCCTAGTAGTGTCCCCCTTTCTCTATGTCTGTCCTTGTTATTTCTGTTATTTTGATGTAATTTTGTTATTTTTTAAATTAAAGTCCATTACTCCTGTATGTGGCGTTTGTTCAAGTACCCACATATAGTGATCCTCAGAAGAGCCAGCATAGACTGATGTAAATAGTGTCTATAGACCAGCAATTACGTGGGAGTGCTGGCATCTAGTAATATTACTTCCTATGGACCTGTTGTGTGCAGGGGTACATAAATTGTTTTAATGGTAGCGTCAGCAGGACAGTTTCAGATGACAGAGTTGATTCTGCCACTTGTAAAACCTAGGACATGAATTGAGAAGATAAGTTCTAAATTTCATCTTCCATGGCAATTTACCAGTCTGTTTATTATACCTGCTATTTTCACCACCCATGGGCTACAGTGATCTAACACAAATTCCAAATAAACACCTTATACTTCTACATAATGATATCCCCATCTTCTTCCGGATAAAATCCAGATTGGCCACAGGGTATTCCTTCCACTCATTTGTACCCAAATTTATGCATCAGGATATACCAAATTAACTGTAAGATCCTAAGATTTCCATCCTTGTTTATAATCTTATGACTTTTCACATGTCCTCCGCCTTTGCTAGAATATCTTCTCTAAGAACAATTGCCTGAAACCAACATAATTTTCAAGAATGAGTTAAGCGTTCCCTCATAAGCATTCCCTCTATTTTCTAAACATGTCACAATGGCTTTTCCCCCTAGTGTCCTCATTGTAATCTGTACATTTATCTTCTTGCATCACTTCATCTTTTTGTATGGACATTGTATCCCTTATATTACCCTCTATAGTATAATTTGTACAACCTTCTTCTTTTAGCTCGGTATCATTTTCTTTCCCCTTAAAGATGGGGAATATCTTTTTATCTTTCTGGTTTTCATAGGACCTTAAAATTACCAGGCACTAAATAAATATTTGCTGAATGATTATATTTGCTAGGAAGTTTCTGGAACATCCAGAAAAATGGTATTGCTAAAAAGTATAATAAACCTGCCTTCCAATCACTATTCACGGGGAAATTGTGTGCATAGTTTATATATTCCAGTTATTTTATTGAAAAATTAGCTGAGGTAGGAAAAGCATGAATAATTTAGATTCAATTATTCTAGTATATTATGCCTTCTCAAGAGAGAAAATGAAAGAGTATGTAACAGAAAACAAAGCAAACCTCATTGGGAATTTTGTATTGATTCTTCTTTTTGTGTAAGATTATTAACATGACTATTTCATGGAATTTATGTAAAACTAAATCTGGTCATAGAAAGAATGATAAGTTAAGCAGAAAGTTTCACATCCTTGTTCTAATTGTAAAAGCATAATGAAAGTCATAAATCAGTAGTTTGCCAGGTATGAGATATATCCTTATTACCCCTGTTAATACTTTTTAAACATTTTCTGCCCTTTGCTTAAATTAATAACACCTGCTTTCAAAACTCACAGAACTTCCACTTCAGAGATATCTCCAGTTTACTCTTAGGAAATATAGTGACTGGAAAAAATGGATATATAGCCATCATATTAAGGAGCATAGTTTTTGAAGTGAAATAAAAGAGGCTATTTTATGAATAATTTTCCTGTAGTTGATTCTTAGAGAAATCACAATACTGTTGAGCTAAAACAAATAAAGATGGAAAGAAATGATGTACAACTTTCTATGTTGGCTATCTATTTAATTGTTGAATAATTAAAAATTGTTATAGGTCATATTAGCTATTTCCCATTATATCCAATATTGAAAGTTGAGTAATACATTAATTCAATAAAATATGAATAGTGTATATAAAATATTAAGGAATAAAATAAAAATAAATTGTTTTATACTTTGTTGGAAATGGAAACATGAAAAGGCAAGCCATAGAGCAGGAGAAAATATCTAATAATTCTTATTTATAACATAGAAATAACAAGTATAAATCAATAAGATAAAATTGACATGAAACTTTATAATTGGTTAAAAAAATTGAATAGATACTTCACAGATGAGAACATTCCCAAGGACAATAAGTATCTATGAAAATGTTTAAAATAATTATGCATCTGAGAAATATAATTTAAAAACATAATGAGATAAAACTATATACACACATACTGNTAATATTCTATTTCCATTCAGTATATATATATATATATAATATATATATGTAATCATGAATATATACATTAGTAAAATTAATTCAGGTAATTCTTTAAAATATGGCCATTTTAATAGTTAAAATTATGCCTCAATATAAAAAGGCAAAATAATTCATATCAGAAGAATCTGGATCATTAGAGAAATAATTGTATACTATGGATTTGGGACTCTCATTCTGG
>NW_027527939.1:1909861-2031045 GCF_008692635.1 Crocuta crocuta | reverse complement strand
TTCTGGGAGTTTTTTTTTTTTTATAATTTGTAGGAAGAGAAAGCCATATGTATTAAAATTCACCTTATTTATATACCCTTCAATGCTTTCTTTGTATTTTTCAGTTTTAAACAAAAGTCCTTCTTTTTATGTCCAGGAAATGTGCTTGGATAAAGGCTGGGCATGGAATTAAAGGAAACAGAATGACAGTTTAGCAGATTTCTTTGAACAAGGCAGGAAGAATGCAAGTAGGAAGGGAGGAAGGGACAAGGAGGAAATGAAGAGAAAGATGTAAAAGAAAACATAAAACATTAATTTATGATTCCTTCTACTTTGCCAAATTAGTGTTAATGAGTGCTTTAACTCATTTGGAGTTAAACTATATTCCAACCATAACTAAGTTGGAATTTATCTGTAATACATAGTTTGGATGTAAAATCAAATTTAGTTATTATCTGCTTATTTGGAATCACAGAATATTCTAAATAATTTATTCTCTATTTAAATACTAATATATCAATTTTATAGTGTCCATATTAATTCTAAGATCTGTTCATTAATGTAAGATTTGGGGATAAGAAGTTTAGTCATATTTCATTAAAGAAAATAGAGCAAACCATTTTTCCTTTTATTTATTTATTTATTTATTTACAAATAGTTTATTGTCAACTTGGTTTCCATATAACACCCAGTGCTCATCCCCACAAGTGCCCTCCTCCATGCCCTCCCCCCTCTCCCCCAACACCCATCAGTCCTCAGTTTGTTCTCAGTATTCAAGAGTCTTTCATGGTTTGCCTCTCTCCCTCTCCCCCACTATTTCCTCCCTTCTTCTCCCCCATGGTCGTCCATTAAGTTCCTCCTAATCCTCCTATACATGCAAACATATGGTATTTTGTCCTTCTTTGCCTGATTTATTTCGCTCAGCATAACACCCTCAAGGTCCATCCATGTTGCTACACATGGCCAGATTTCATTCTTTCCCATTACCATGTAGTATTCCATTGCGCAGATAAACCACATCTTCTTGATCCATTTGTCAGTTGATGGACACTTAGGCTCTTTCCATGTTTTGGCTATTGTGGAGAGTGCTGCTATGAACATTGGGGTACATGTGCTCCTATGCATCAGCACTTCTGTATCCCTTGGGTAAATTCCTAGCAGTGCTATTGCTGGGTCCTAGGGGAGTTCTATTGTTAACTTTTTGAGGAACCTCCACACTGTTTTCCAGAGGGGCTATACCAGTTTACATTCCCACCAACAGTGTAGGAGGGTGCCTATTTCTCCACATCCTCGCCAGCATCTAGAGGCTTCTGATTTGTAGAGCAAACTGTTTTAATGTATACAGGCTTCACAACAACAAAGTGAAATGTATTTTAATAATTTTTATAAAAATAAAAATCAAACATAACTTTGGAAAGTAAAAATATTACTAAAACACCACATTCTATGTTTTTATTCCTGTCCTTTCTGATAATTCATTATTCAGACACTAAAACAAGGATTAAAAACACATTGCGCCAGAAGAGAATACACACACACCATATTTAATTTCTGTGGTGACTGTGTTGTAAAATAATTATAACAACAGAAACCAGAAACCAAAAGCCAAAATATGCACATGAAAACCAGCAATATGCTACAAAAAAAAAAATAAATAAAATAAAAAAGCACATGTACTTGAACTACTAAAAGTTCTCTGTGGCTATGCATAATATCATCAGTATCATCCATAGTCAGTATCATGAGTAACTTTATAGACTGTATTGTCAATTAAAAAATAAGATTTAGTGGGCACTCAGGTGGCTCAGTCAGTTGAGCATCAACTTTGACTCAGGTCATGATGTCACGGTTTGTGATTTCAAGCTCTGTGTTGGAGTCTGTGCTGACAGCTCGGAGTCTGGAATCTGCTTCAGATTCTGTGTCTCCCTCTCTCTCTCTGTCCCTTTCCGGCTGTGCCCTCTCTCTCTCTCAAAAGCAAATGGACTAAGATTTAGATGTGTTAACTGTTTCATTAAATTATGTATGCAAATAATTGAAATTGCCTTCCTTTCAAAGTGTTCTAATCATCCTCAATCTTTTATTATTAACATTATACCATCTGCTCCAAGGGCCTAGCTTTTCTTTTCCTTTACCTTCTTGCTCTAAAACTAATGAGAAAGCAGTCTTTTCTGGGTTTTCAGAATATATTGCAATCCTCTGGTGTGAGCCCTTATCCTTCCAGACACAATTCTTGTTAACTGGTGCTGTTTGTTTCGGAAACAGGGCTGTTTAGAGATTTTTGAGAACATCCAAAATTCTCTTTTTAACTATTCCCACCCACTTGTTTTCACATTTGGATCAGTTATGGCTGTAGCCAGTATCACTCAGTTTAAAGCTTCTCTCATCTCTTAGGAGCTTTCATCTCTCAAGTCTTCGGATCTTTTCCTCGAACTACTGAACTCAGCTCTTTTCAGGTGACCCATTTGACCCAGGTTCTTCCTGTATCATGAGCACAAAGCCGATTTGTCAATTTCTCTGAGGATTCCAGTCATTTCTGTTTAACCCATCTTGATTTCAATTAAGACACAAGGTATGAACACCTCTCCTGGGTCTCTGTATCATTTGGGAAAGTCTTTATTTTAACAAATTTTCTCAGCTAGTTTTTTTCCTTGCCCAGATCTGGGCAATATATTCCACACTACTGACACTAATTTTCCAACACAGAATTCCCCCTCCATTCTTCTTCTATCTCATTGGAAACACTCAGCTTCTACTAGCATCTCTTCAAAATTACTATTGAAATGTTCCTACTAGTTTATGGTTCTAATGATTTTCTTCTAGATCTTGGATCCCATCTCTACAGATGCACATGGGTGTCCAGATCTCAGGGTACGGTTTTCTATGAGCATTAAGTTCTCTAATGAGTCCAAGAAAGGTCTGTGATTTCAGTTTATTCAGCTTTGTCTTGTAAAATTGGGAGTGATATTTTCTAAGCTCTTTACATTTCAAACTTAAACCAGAGATTTTTGCTTTGCTTTTTAATCTGTCTAGTTAATTTTGAAACCTTCTGTATCTTATTTATTTATTCAGTCACTCTTTTGCTTAAATATTTAACAGTTATTTTTTATGTGAATATGTGGATTACTTTGTGTCTAAATGTGTATTTTTGGTATTTAATTTTCAAGAATTAAGTACAGAGTTATGCTAAATTTGCTTTCCTCTGGAGGCAATCTGAGTTTGATTCTGCTGGGTTTCATTAGGTAATACTAATCTGTAGCCACTTTCATTTAATATCTTGACTTGAGGTTTCCCTGACCTCAAGGTTACTAAATACCCTATTCTCAGAACTAGTGAGAACAGACAATCATTACTTATTTTCAGATGGGACTTTTATTTCCATTTTCTAGTTAGAGAAATCCAGACATGCTCCTTTTTTTTTTAATTTTCTCTACTTTTTTTTCTCCTCACTTTCACTGAAATTGTAGCCACTGCAAAGGACCACATTCAGGTTTAGCTGTTGATTTAGACTGTCCATCCTTAAAGATCTATGTTACCAGGACTGATATTTTTCCCAGGACACTCTTGGTCTCTGATTTTGTTTATGTTTTTGTTTCTGAAATTGGTTTATTTTTATGAGCCCTTTCGTAATCTCCCTCAGTTTTGTTAGTTCAGCAATACATTTTAAACGTTTAACAAAATGTTTTTGGTAAAAATCTATGTAGTTTATAGCATGAGAGAGCTTTTCTTGATGTCCAGTCTCGATCACTCTTTTGGAAGCTAAATAACACATTCACTCTTCAACCCTCTCTAAATGCCTTCTCTTTTCTCAATAATTACAATGAAAATGTCCTCTCTAGGTCACCCATGATCAATGATGGCAATTCCTCTGGCTACTTGACTTTTCTTTCTCTGTTTAAATCATCCTTTCAAAGCATTCTGTACACTTGACTTTGCTTCTCCTTTTGAAATGCTCACTTTTTGGTTTCCTGGCTAATAATTCTCCACTTATTCTAAGCAAATTTCCTATCAGCATACACTTTTTAAAATGGAAAGAGGAGGAGGAGGAGGAGGAGGAGGAGGAGGAAAGGGTACCTGGGTGGCTCAGTCAGTTAAGGGTCTGACTCTTGATTTCAGCTCAGGTCATGCTCTCATGGTTCATGATTGAACCTTGTGTTGGGCTCTACAGCATGGAGACTGCCTGGGATTCTCTCTCTCCCTCTGTCTCTGTCCCTCATCTGCTTGTGCATGCATATACTTTCTCATTCTCTCTAAAAATAAATAAATAAACTTTTAAAAACAAGGAAGGAAGAAAAGAGAAAGGCAGGAGAGCAAGAAGGCAGGAAGGCAGGCAGGAAGGAAGGAAAGAAAGGAGAGAGAGAGAAAGACATGGCTGAAAATTTAGAAACTTTTATCTGAGTTTTCTCCTTTATTTAAAACCATTTTATAATCTTCTTTTTTTATATAATACTCCATAACTTCCCCATTCCATACTATGTCAATTCTCTCAACTTTTATTATACATTTTAACAGTACCATGTAGTTTAACATGGTAACAGTACCATGTAGTTTAAATTATTGCTCAAATTTTCATATGTATTATTCTTGAATCAAATACATTGTAAAGGCTCTAAAGCAGGAATTATTGACTAATAAGCAATCTATCTCCCAATTATAAAACTTAGCACAGTGCAGAGTCATGAAGACATCATACATGCATTCTAAGTTAAAGAATTTCTCAGATAAAAGAAACTTAATGGTTAATGGCTCAGTGCCTGAACATGATTGTTACTCAAAAAGCTTGTCAGACTCTACAATGGCTTCCTATCTTGTTCTGACATTCTTAAAAAGTACCACAAGATCACTGACCCCATTCCCTTAATCTCTTTGATGTCATCTGTTGATTTCCTCACTCTATACTAGCTATTTTGGCTATATTGCTGTTCCTTGAACATGCTAGGCAAACTTGTACTAAGAGATTTTTGCAAAAACTGATTTCTTTACCTTCTAATTTTTCTTCACGTATTAAAATGGCCCTTTTCTCTATCACCTTTTCTGGCCTTTATTTCAATGATAACTTACTTCTCACTAACTATGCTTTTTAAAACTTCACTGAAAAAAATCTTTACTGAAAACAAAACAAAACAAAAATGCAGTCAAGAATACTCTATCCAGCAAGGCTATCAATGAGAATAGAAGAAACAATAAATAATTTCTCAGACAAAAGAAACTTAAAGGAATTCATGACCACTACACCAGTTGTATAAGAAATGGTATAGAGAACTTTTTGGGTGGAGAGAAAAGACCATAAGCAGGAATAAAAATAAAGTAGTAAGCACAAAAACAGTAAAATTAAGTATATCTTTAAAAATCAGTTAATGGATTCACAAAATAAAAGAATGTAAAGTATGACACCATATACCTAATATGTGAAGGGGAGAGAAATAAAGGATGGGTTCAAACTTAAGCAACCATCAACTTAATATAGACTGCTACATGCATAAGATGTAACATATAAAGCTAATGGTAACCACAAATCAAAAACCAGTAATGGGCAAGCAAAAAATAAAGAGCAAGGAATACAAATATATCACAAAAGAAAGCCATGAGAGAAGAGAGCAAGAGAAGCAAGGAAAAGAGAACTATAAAAACAACCATAAAACAAGTAACAGGATAGCAATAAGTACATAACTATTAATAATTACTTGAATGTAAATGGACTAAACACTTGAATCAAAAGACATAGGATGACAGAAATAGATAAAAAAGCAAGACCCATCTATATGCTGCCTACAAGAAATTCATTTCAGACCTAAAGACATATTCAAATTGAAAGTGAAGGAATGGAGGGGCATCTGGGTGGCTCAGTTGGTTGAGCGTCTGACTTTGGTTCAGTACAAGATCTCGTGGTCTGTGAGTTCGAGCCCCGCATAGGGCTTTGTGTTGACAGCTCAGATACTGGAGCCTGCTTCGGATCCTGATTCATGGATTCGAGTCTGCTTCAGATTGTGTGTCTCCCACTCTCTCGCCCCTCCCTTGTTTGTGCTTTCTCTCTCTCAAAAATATATAAATATTAAAAAAAAGAAAGTGAAGGAATGGAGAACTATTCATCAAGCAAATGGAAATGAAAAAAATTCAAGTAGCAATACTTATATCAGACAAAATATACTTTAAAACAAAGACTAACAAGAGATAAAGAAGGACACTATATAATTGTAAAGGGAACAATCCAATAAAAGATACAACAATTGTAAATATTTATGCACCCAACATCAGAACACTCAAACACATAAAGCAGCTATTAGCAAACATATATGAGTAATCAGTAGCAATACAATAATAGCAGGAGGCTTTACCACTCTACTTACATCAATGGAAAGCTCACCCAAATAGAAAATCTCCAAGGATTTTCTACAAGAAAATCAGGGGAAATCAAAAAATACATGGAGACAAACAAAAATGAAAATACAATGGTCTATACAATGGTCTAAAATCTTTGAGATGCAGCAAAAGCTGTTCTAAGGGGGAAGTTTATAGCAATATATGCCAATATCAAGAAGCAAGAAAAATCTCATATAAATAATGAAATCTTAAGTCTAAAGGAGCTAGATAAAGAAAAAACAAAACTCAAAACCAGTAGAAGGAAGGAAATACTAAATATTAGAGCAGTAATAAATGAAACACAAACTAAATAAAACCATACACAATAGAATAGATCAATGAAAGCAGGAATTGGTTCTTTGGGCTTTTGTGTTGCTGTTTTTTTTTTTTTTTAGTTTAAAGTTTTATTTATAAAGTGTGAGTGGGGGAGAGACAAAGAAAGAAAGAAACACAGAATCTGAAGCAGGCTCCAGACTGAGCTGCAGCAAGGAGCCTAGTATGAGGCTCGAACCACGAACCATGAGAACATGACCAAGTCAAAGTCAGATGCTTAACCTACAGGCACCCCAGGAATTGGTTCTTTGAAAAGATCAACAAAATTGATAAACCGTTAGCCAGGATCATCAATCAATCAATCAATCAACAGACTGAAAGGACTCAATGTTTATAAACATTTGTTAATAAAATAAAAATTAAAGATGGGAAATGATAACTGACACCGCAGAGATATAAAGGATTACATAGAGAATATTATGAAAAATTATATGCCAAGAAACTAGAAGAAATGAACAAATTCTTAGAAACATATAGACTCCGAAAACTGAATCAGGAAAAAATAGAAAATTTGAATAGAATATGTGCAAAGAAATGAAAGCATTAATTAAAAAATTCCCAACAATCAAAAGTCACAGTTCAGATGGCTTAACAGGAGAATTCTATCAAACATTTAAAGAATGCTTGATTCTCAAACTATTCCCATAAATAGAAGAGGAAGAAAGCCTCCAAATTCATTCTATCAGGCCAGAATAACCCTGATGCAAAAACCAGATAAGGACACCACAAAAAAGGAGAACTATAGGCCAGTATCTCTGATGAACACAGATGCAAAAATCCTCAACCTGGGTCGCCTGGGTGGCTCAGTTGGTTAGGCGTCCGACTTTGGCTCAGGTCATGATCTCATGGTTCTTGGGTTCGGGCCCCGCGTCAGGCTCTGTGCTGACAGTTAGTTCAGAGCCTGGAGCCCACTTCAGATTCTGTGCCTCCCTCTCTTTCTGACCCTCCCCTGTGCTCTCGCTCTCTCTCTCTCAGAAATAAAAACATTAAAAAAAATCCTCAAACAAATATTAGCAAATCAAATCCGACAATACATTTAAAAAATCATTCACCATCATCAAGTGTGATTTATTCCTGAGATGCAAGTGTGGCTCAGTATTCACAAATCAATCAATGTGATATATCACATCAACAAGAGAAAAAATAAAAACCATATAATCATTTCAATAGAGGCAGAAAAAAGCATTTGGCAACATACTGTATCCATTCATGATGAATACCCTCAACAAAGTAGGATTAGAGGGAACATACCTCAAAGTAATAAAAGCCATATATGAAAATCCCATAGGTATCATTATACTCTTTGGTGAAAAACAAAGAGTTTTTCCCCTTAATCAGGAACAAGACAAGGATGCCCACTCTCACCACTTTTGTTCAACATAGTGCTGGAAGTCTTAGTCAAAGTTTACATTAGGGTATATACCTGATGTTTATAATTTATGGGTTTGACAGATATACAATGATGTATTCACCATTATAGTATCATACAAAATAATTTCACTGCCCTAAAATTCTGTGTTCTGCCTACTCGTCTCATTCATTACATTTAATTTTTAATTTGACTATTTTTCTCCTGACTCATAATGTTATAACTGTTTTTTGCAGTTCTGAGCTGAAGACGTAAAACAAGGTGCAAATTCAGCCTCTACTCTCCTACCTCACTTGACGACCCTGGCACCAGCCTACGTCTATGAAGAAAAAACCTTTTTAATGATTAAAAGATAGTATTTTCTTGATAAACTGGAGTTCTCAGAAATGGGTTATTAAATAAAAAAGCACTCATGATGGACTTTAGCATAAGAGGATAAACCTATGTCACAGCACAACAGAAATGCCTAAAATGGATTTATGTTGAATTTATGTTGCAAAATTTCCTTTGTCTTCATATGATTGCAGCATATTTGATATGGGACAACACTTAATTGTACCTTTATCAGCAAAGAAAGAATTATGAAAACTGTATTTGACACTATAATACTTAAAAAAAACCCATGAAATTTCTGGGGTACACAATTTGTATATATATACTCCTCATGTATGTGAAGACCTTGACTGGGCTAATTCAAACCCTGCAACATGTATCTCCCTTCCTCCCTCTGGGGCTAGTAAAAATCTAGGCGTTTTCTTTTTAAAATTTTTTAATGTTTATTTTTTTATCTTTGAGAGAGTAGTAGAGTGTAATTGGGTAGAGAGCCCAATGTGGAGCTTAAACTCACAAACCATGAGATTATGATCTGAGACAAATCAAAGTCTTAACCTAGTGAGCCACCAGGTGCCCCTCTAGGTGTTTTCTTATTAAAGGATTGCAAAGGTGTAAGAAGGCATATAGGAAATACCTAGTGATCTTCAAACCTACATTGTATTACATCTAACAGAACCCCATTGGCCAAAGCAAGTCATGACAAAGCCCAATGGGAGGGCACTGCAGAATTGTATGGCAAATGGCACAGGTATGGGAAGAGGTGAGGGACTGAGGACAATAATAGGTAATAGTATGAATCTGGCATACATGACACATGTATACTTAAATGACACAAGTATATGTCAAAAGAGTTAAGTAGTGTATACAATTATTTGCAGAATTCAGTCTATAGACGCATTTACAAGGGTTTTAAGTAAAGAGAGCCTACAGAAATACTTTGTCCAGTACTGGGAAGTTTGTCTAATTGTCTACTTCATTTCCTTGTTGAGGGAAAACCTGACCCCATCCCCCTTCCCCCAAAAAAGTTTCCATAATGGTAACAAAAAGACTTCGATCTTTGATTTTAGGGCATAATTTTATTTCCTTGAATAAAGTAGGCCAAGACATGCAAAAACTAATCTTTTTCTGAAAGTGAGTTTTCATTTTCTCTCAAACAAAAGAAAACAGAACACCCATCCAAAATCCAATCAAGTATTTAAAGATGTAGTTTGTGGAAAGGAAGAAAATATTTATTTAGTAGAGGACAATTGCATATTCTCTTTTCACATCTTTACAAAACTTCTTTAAAATGCCTAGGCTCTGATGGTAATGATTTTCATTTCAATAAATAAGATGGTTTGAGGATCTCTAAGCCAACACTTGCCAATATCAAAGCACAAAATTTACAGAGACATCTGTGCTTATTTTTGTATAAAAACAGCAAAATCACATGTATTGAAAAAGTATCCCTGGGGCTACATTTGTGGTTCAGAGAACCAAGATTTTCATTCTAGGCTGTTTTTCTAAGAAACTGCCCGTTAACATTTCACAAGTATCTCAACAGTTAGGTAATTTATTTTGCTGATATCAGCAAGTATATACAGCAGTTGAAAATCAGCTTCTGTTTGAACTGAAAACTAACAGTAAAATTATTCAATTGCATGGTAAAAGTAAAGGACAGACATATACTTTTTTTCTCTTTTCCCATAGGATGCTTCAAATTATGGAATAAAAGGCAGATTTGGTATAGGGTTGATAGAATAATCTGTTTCAACTATCTTCCACTGCTTCAAGTCATAAAAGAGCTCAGCCATTCCCAGAGAAATTGTCTCCTGAATATGCCACCAATTGTACCTGATTTCTTTGGCTGAGCAATACAATTCTAAACTTTTCAAGTAGCTATGGAGGCAATGCTTTTAGTTTTATGTTTTTGCTTGATCAGTTTCATATGATTCTAGCCTTTTACACTTCAGTGGTCTTCATGCTAAAACACTCAGCAGGGGGAAAAATGATAAAGATGGACACACTTAAGGTGGTTCTATAGTCTTGTTAGCTTCTTGCTTTCATTGGCAGAAGATATGAGCTCACAAATTCAAAACTGTGAGTTTTGTGACATAATAACATTGGTAATAAAAATAAAACCAAGTTTTATAAATTATAGCATTCATAGTTCTTCTTAGATACTTTCTACTAAAGTTAGATCTGTTGTAAAAGTAAATAAAGATATTCATAGTCTTCCTAGCGAGGCAGTCCCTTTGATTCATTTAAGGAAAATTCATAGGATTCATACATGACACTGATAATGGTAAGTTTTTACTTGAGAACATGATCATAAAGCGTTACTTGACCTATGATGCAAATCATCTGTCATTTATTTAGAGTGAAACTCTGGCATATTAACGTGCCTTTACAAAAATTGGTATTTTTCAAAGAATGAAAGAAAATTGTTAATCTAAAAATCTTGTGTTTTCACTTGCTTTGGGTGTGGAGACTAGAAGCCTTAACCTAATAGTTACCTACTTCTTCAAACTTATTCCTGACCTCATTTTATGAGTCAGACATATCAGATTTGAATCCTGGCTCAACAACTTACTGAGTCGGACATCTTTAGGATATTAGTTAACTTTTTGGTAAATCAATTTCCTCATGTTTAAAATGGGAATAGATTCTATATTACTATTTGTTATATGAATGAAATGACATGACGTATGTTACATATAAAATATTATATTTAAATCTTAAGCATTTGTTACATAAATTAAATGGCATTATATTTATACATAGTATGTACAACATATATAGTATGCTATATAGTATGTATATAATATATACAGGTAGTATATATACTATTTAAAGTCACATACAAACATAAGCACACAGACACTGCTTTAAATGGTATCAGATACCGGGGTGCCTGGGTGGCTCAGTCGGTTGAGCACCCGACTTTGGCTCAGGTCATGATCTCATGGTTCGTGGGTTTGAGCCCTGCATTGGGCTCTGTGCTGACAGCTAGCTCAGAGCCTGGAGACTGTCTTTGGATTCTGTGACTCCCTCTCTCTCTGATCCTCCCCTGCTCATGCTGTCTCTATTTCTCTCTCAAAAATAAATAAAACATTTAAAAAATTAAAAAAAAATAAATGGTATCAGAAACTAGAAAAGATGCAATAAATTATATCTAGCTCCCACATCAAGGGCATTACATATTATAGACATTCTAGAAAGATTTTTGTATGAATTAATACTATTATTCTTACTATTATTATTGTTCTATTATGTCCTTCAGGGATACAAATCTACTTTCAATTTTATGTACACATGGTGCTCATTTTGGTTTCTGACACTTTCCATAGCTTTTTATTTTTTTCTTTTTGGAATGTCTTTCCTATTTTTTTCTACCTAGCAATTACCTCTTTCGTTGCCATAAGATATATCTAGTATCATCTAATCTTTGACTTTCCTTGAATAACACCTTGATATCTGAGTTGTTTCTAAAACACTGACTTTATTTCTAATGTAAGGTGTTTGACCACTAGTATAAGGTGCTTTAAATGTTGTCTACTGTTGATACACCTCACTAGAGTATTATCTCACTAAAGGAAAGCATTATGTATTGTTCATCCATTTTTCTCAAAGACATAGCATGTGTATTATGATGAAAAATGGCTGGTTTTATTACTTCTTTTTGCAAACCAAAACTATTTTCTCTAATGCATTCAATATTCTCTGTCCAGTATCTGGTATTTATCTTGAAGCCATACTGGAATTAATGAGATGCAGAGAGAGGAGAGAATGGTCTCTGACCCTACATTTCAAGCTTCATTTCACGGTATCTATGATATTTAATGGTAGATGAGGAAATAATTTGACTGAATATCACTGTAATAGCAATTCAAACTATTGTGCATTGTATGTTTCTATGAAAGGAAGACACATTATATTCCATTTAGGACAATTAGGATGACTGTCTCTCTTTGGAGAGATTATGAATGTTCTGTCATACATATAATTTGAATAGCTTAAAATGCAATTTGTTTTCAGGCTGGGGATTTAGTGCTATGGTGATCCTTAGAAAACCAACTGATGTTCCTGAACAATTTTTGGTTGTAAAGCATACATTCTATTAAGTTGCTAATTATATGCTTACTGTACATTTTCAGAGCCAAATATACTGATAAATTCCTTTTAATCCTGAAAAAGATACATAAAAACAACTGACAATGAGTTTGGTCAAAATTTGAATAATCTAGAGAGACAAATATTCATTCTATTTTCAAAGATCTCTTCTAAAGCATATTTTTTTGTTTTGCTCTCTCATTGCTCAACGTAGTTAATTATATCTCATATTGTTGTGCCCAATTCGCGAGTCCCCAGAGACCACCAAGGAGCCGACACCGATGCAAGTGCAAAAGGGTCTTTATTACAAGCTCAAGCCAGGGCTTACCCTTCTACCGGTGTAGTGGCAGCAAGGGGAAGCCCTGAACAATAGCGAGCAGGGCTTTGAAGGGGTAAGGGATGGGGGTGTTACAATGCACACGTTGTATGTATAGCATCATCACATAAGCACCAATTACAATTGTACAGAAGCACCCATGTAACAGCTTTGACCACTCAGTATCTGTGAGGTGTTCATTACTGTTGGTGGGACCCAATCATGACTTCTGAGAATCCTTTGAAAATGACCAATAATGAGGTGAGTTCAAAGGGCCTGCATGGGGTTCAGGCAAGCGGTGAGTAATTGGCTAGTTTGTACAAAATAACTGTCTGCAGTTCTCAGCCCTGACTCAGACCACAGGAATGTTTTTTTGATTAGCTGATCTGAGGGTGGCCCGAGGATGACTTCAGCCTTGAGAAATCTGAGGCTCTTCCTGGAACTGGGGCTATGTGCAGCCCGAGGTTACTCTTAATAGAGACCTTAATCTCAAAATGACGTTACTTACGCTCTTTAATATAAGCTCATGAAATTATATATATGCTGCCGAAGCAAGCACTAAACACATGAAATTATAATCCTCCTTGTCCCTCATATTGAGGACAGGGTTTTTCAGGTCATCTTCACTCATCTTCTGCTACTAAATCCATTCTTCCCACTTGTAGGTCATGACAGTCTCTATACTGGTTTCACCATACCTTTGTACAAAGATGGATTGCAGAAAAACCAAAGATCCTAATTGTCCTAAAGGTATATATTGATTTGGTTGAGATTGTTCTCCAGATTCAAGGTGAATCATTGGATAAAACTTCTGAGCATGCAATCTAAGCTTTATTTTACCCTAAGATGAATGGAGAGGTCGGTATTGGAATTTTTAGTAAGTGAAGAATTTTCTGAAATGTATCATCCAGGAGTAATATTCTTTCTTGTACTGTGACTGTTTAAGATCTACAATGGAAAGATAGCCATTGCTAGCTTTTCTTATGTGTTTCCAAATTTTAATTTTTTAATTATGTTAAAATACATCGAATATAAAATGTACCATCACAACCATTTCTAAGTGTACAATTCAGTGACGTTAAATTGAACATTGACATTGTTGAACAACTATCACCATCATCCATCTCCAGAACTCTTTTCATTTTGCAAAAGTGAAGCCCTATAACTATTAAGCAATAACTCCCATGTTTCTCCCTGCTCCAGACCTTGGTAATCACTGTTCTATTTTCTGTCTCTATAAATTTGGCTACTCTTAGTGCCTCATGTAAGTGGAATCATATAGTCTTTGTCCTTTGTGACTGGCTTCTTTCATTTAGCACAATGTCCTTAAGGTTCATCCATGTTATAGCACGTATGATTCTGTTTATAGATATATTCCATATTTGCGCTGTCTAATATGATAGGCATTAATAACATGTGACTATTGAACACCTGAAATATGGATAGTGTGACTTAGGACTTGAAATGTAAATGCAGTTTTTAAAAAATAATTTAAGTTTGAATTGCCACATAAACTAATGTCTAGTCTATTAGCACAGCTGTATATAATCTGTACCAATTATTTTCCTGGTTCATCAATTTTAGATATGATTTTTATTGCTACGGTATATTATGATTTAGCTCATATACATACATCCATTCAACCACTATCACTTAAAATTTTTTTTAAGCTTATTTATTTATTTTGAGAGAGAGAGAGAGAGAGTTTGAGCATGGGAGGGGCAGAAAGAGAGAGAGAGACAGAAAGACAGAGAGAGAGGGAGAGAGAGAGAATCCCAAGCAGGCTCTGCACCACCAGCACAGACCCTCACAGGCTCGAATCCATGAAACATGAGATCATGATGTGAGCCAAAACCAAGAGTTGGGCATTTAACCAGGTGAACCAACCATGTACCCCCAACCACTATCACTTTTTAAAATAAAATTTTCTCTCAGTTATCTTTGTAACTTTAAAATAACGCACCAATCCTTTATGTCCTACTTTTAAAAATTATAAACAAACCTGTGGAATGGTATCACCACTCTTCCTTTTCTTGTAGCTTTCTGCACTTTTATTTTTAATGTCATCAAAATTTATGACAATTATACTTTCATCTGTAACCATAATTTGTACTTCATTGTTTTGAGCAACCAAATATTACTTACTGTAAATCCTAATGATCATTTTGTCTCTTTTTTCTTGTACATTTTTTAAAAATCAATATTTTTTCTACCTTATAATTTTTAAATTTTTCCAACTTCTTCATTTAATTGAATATCCTGTAGGATTTTTGTTTCTGAGACTTCCATGCAAAAGGTTCAATCTAGACTAATGCATGTCTAGATAAGCTAAAAAGTATTGAACCTGCCTTTCCATTCTCTGCTTTTCAGAATTCTTTACAATGCTTTCTACATCCCATGTTTCTGCCTTTTTCTTTATAATTTTAAGTGGTTTATCAAGTAACTTCCCAAGAAGAAGTGAGTATGCCATAGGTAAATTTTCTAAGTCACTGTCTATTTTAATATGTCTTCTTCTTTTTATGCTAAAACACATATGCTTGGTTACACAGTTGGCTTGATATAGAATTCTGGGCTGAAATAGTTTTCCCACAGAACACTGAATTCATTGATTGTGTGGAACCCTGTCTGACTGTCACTCTTGAGAAGCTATGTGTCATGTGTATACACTCTTTTCAGGTGACCTTTAGTTTTACCTGAAAGATTTTAGTATTCACTTTTTTATATGTGGTGTTGTTCTGAATGATGGTAGACTTCATATTAGAAATTCATCATACCTTGGGGATATATATTTGGAAGAAGTGAAAACTTATTTGGGATATATATTTTTTGTTTTGTTTGGAAGGCTTTGTTCTATTTGTATTAATCCCTTTCATACTCAACCTAGAGGGCCCATTTTTTCTTATAAGCTATGCTACACCAAAAACATCTGTTAATAAGCTATGGCACTTTTTGGACATTTCATGCTGATTATGGTAGATTTCATTATGTAATGTATCTATTTCTGAAAAGTTCATCCCCTTTAAAACTCTATTTCCAATAATGAAATAGTGATAACAACTTTCTTGAGATAATTTCACTAAATATGTATACTAAAGGAAGTTGAATCCAACATTACTGTATACTTTAATCAGCTTATTAATTACATAGTCCACACTCTGTTATTTTTCCTTAGGAGTAGCACTCCTTGGGGTATGGTAATGTCTCATATTCAAAAGGGTATACAGAAATGAAAATTATTTAAATTTTGGATGGTAGAATTATGAAATTTAAGACTTACAGGCCATTTCAAGCCTTAAGCAATATTTCGCTCATATATTAAATTGAAATTTCCCTCAGTTACTAAAACTATTTTATGGAAATCCCCAGGAGGATATTTGGATCAGTTATCTTGACTACTTAATGGTAACCAATAATTCCGTTCTCCCATGCTTCAGCTCAGTGGGGGGCTATTTCCTGTTAATACCAACTCTCAATGTGGCAATGCACTGTTAACATTCATCAGTGATTATTCAAAAGATATGTACAGTTATTTAATTAATCTTTTCTTAAATCACAATGTCCTCACCTTTGGACACAGGCATATTTTCTTGGGGTGAGGCTCATAACAATCCATGATTAATAAATGTCTCTATGCTTAGAATAACCTCAGAGAATAACCTAATTATCCTATTTAGTATTTTACTAAGTAATTAGGAAACCTACTCAAAGAAGAGAATCTAAGTCCCAAATTTTATTTTTGCTTCCTCCAGTAAAATGCCCTATGACAAAGAGGGTATAGGTTCTTTCATAAACTAAATGAGCAAAGGATCCTAGAGAGAAAAGGAAATTGAGATATTTTTCTTATATTAGAAAATTAACCAAGTCTCAGTTTAGAAAAGAGGCCAATAAAGAGCAGCCACATCATCATTCTCCCTAAGGTATAATGTCGAATTCTTAAAACAGTGAGTTTAAAGTTTCTTGGTAATTTCAAACTTCTAATGTAATATTTTTCTTCACTTATGATAATTTATTCCAGTTATTTCTATCTCATCTCATCAGCAGCTCAAACTGATTCAAAACTGAAATGCTCTTCAAGACATGTCTCTTTTGATTTTAGTGTCTGTCAACAGAATTTTCATAAGGCAAAAATCTTAGTGGGAAGGGAAGCACACATGACAATAACCTGATAATCCAGCTAAATTTGAAGTTGCTCAAACAAAATCGGTGTCAACTAATTCTTCAGTTGTACCTAGATGATTCTAACAATTTATTTTTCCCTTGGGTCTTACTAAGATTCAACATATCAAATATCACCTAAAGTTTCTTTAATTTTTATCTTGAAATTTCTCATATATGGCATAAAATTAGTTCCTTATCAGAAAAGCTATATTTTCCTCAAACTGTTAGTTTCAGGTTGCCACTGAAAGGGCAGATTTTTTAAAAATAAGAAGTCTAACTTGTATTTGAGAATGTGTTCTGAATTTTTTAAAGATGTAGCCTACCAAGTTCCTTCCTGTCCACCTATATGTCACTAAAAATCACCATATTTTTCTTCTTTATATTGAATAGGCTTCTTTCTGTTTCATTCTGATGGCAAATAGGGCCTGAGATTTTCATCCTTTCATTATTTTTTCAGCACATATTCCCGTGTGATTAATTAGCTCTGAATTATGTTTGAACTTTTTTCCATGTGCATCAGACTGATGGAATTTCTTTCCTGTAGGAAGCTTCTGTTGGGAAACAAACACTGAGCTCAGAATAAAACTTCAAAATTAATTAAAGTGTATGGCTTGTCTCGGGGGCAATAGCAGCATGGTATACTCAAGATTTCCCTATTATATTTTCTATTTTTCTTTTTTAGACTGCTGGTGGTCAAAAGGATTAAGGAAGATAGAAATAACTCTGCCAGTTTTGAAGATACTAACATATATTTATTTTCATTATAAAAAGAAATGAACAATGGCGTGTTTTCCCACTTGTGTTGGAAGATGTGATTTTGTTATCCATTTAGCTTTGTCACTTTTGTTTCTAAAGCTAAGGGAAAACATCATGATAATAGTTAGCTGATGACAAATAGTTAACTAACAAGTACCTACAGAGCACTTCAAAAAAGTGAATATTTTTCACTGGTTCTTCGAAGGCAAAACCAATTCTACCCGTGAATGTGCAGGTATGTGAGGTTTGTGTGCCTAAGGGGCAAAACTTAACCCCGTGTGTATCCTAATCAATCACTGCCACTCAACATATGCTACTTTCCAGAGAAGTATGATCAAGTCTCTGCTGTAGTGATTTATGGATGTAAGTGTGTCGGGTGTATTCTGGATGTGGTTCATGTGGGTTGTGGCAGCAAGAATGTTGGGAAATACCCTTCAAGTAGATGAACAGCTTTTAAGCATTAGGCAACAGAGATGGGGGAGAAAACAATCCTCAAAAGTGTTGGGGCATCAACGTGATTTTCCTGAATTAAGACACTATCAGAATATCTACTTATAGGATAGTTCCATAGCACGAAAAGGTGAAGTCTGATAAATCTATTGTCTGAACAATGGAGGTGTGTTAATTATTGGGATTTAAAAAATATCCCTGGACTCTTGTGTAGCGATTATGGTGCCACTGAAAAATTACATAAGCAGGATTTCTCTATCCATAGGCACTAACTGCTAACTCCCTACATTCTGGTTATGTGACTGTAAGACATTTACTGAGCAAGTGCTTATACTTTACCATCACTGATAATACTCTGTCCTATACCAGACAAAGGAAAAAGGCAATTTGCATTTCTGTTTGATGTTTTTCTCAATATGTAAATATTATGTGAGCCTCAGAGACATTGAGATAAGTGTTGTAGAATGTGATTTAAACAGCCCTCATTAATGTCACTATTTACACACAAAAAAAGAGTAAATTGAAAAGTTTAAGTTAAAAATTGCATATAAAAAACTGGAAATGTACCACTGTGAAATATTAAGTGATGTGTTTAGATAGTGATACTCTTGCTTACTACTTTTGGTTCTATTTTAAAATTTTAGTAATACCCATGTGTCATTTTGAATATAGAAATTATTTTTAAAGCAATATTCCTTGTTGATAATCAGAGAAAATATTTTTTTCCCGATGGCAACACAATAAGGAAGGTGCAGCCTTAAAAAAAAATATTTCATGCTTCAGAGTTTTAAAATGTTGAATTCTTTTTATAATAGATTTCATTCATTTACTTGTCAAAAGTCAGTTCGAGCTAAGTTCTGAAAGGAACATGATACTGCACGGAGCCATTCTTTTAGAGATAGCTATTAAATATTTAACAGCATATAAAAACTGCCTTTGCAGTAGGGTTCTCACAGCAAGATTGATCTGAGGATAAAGTACAATATACCTGATCACAGTTCTTCAATAAAGAAAAATTTTTTCATATTTTGATCAGAAAATCCTCCTGCTTAGTTAAATTTGTAATGCAGGAGCTAATAGGTTGTTTTGTTGTTTAGCCAAACTGCATATGCTTTCTTTTTGAAACTAACTTTCCTGAATTTTTGAAACTCACTAGGTCAATATCCTCAGTTCTGTTTATATTAACTTTGAGAATGGTTAGTGTTATGGTTATTAAAGATAGACTCTCATGTAATATGATCCCTAGGGACCTAAAATCACAGAATTTAAGAGAGTTTATTGACTCTGTCTTGTTCCTGATAACCACTGATACCATGAATTTTTTTCAAGTTCACTCCTGACTTAGTGATTCTATAAGCCAGTCTTCACTTCTCCAGTTCTCTATCATACTCCCCTGACCAAAGAGAAGTTATAAGGCTTGGGAGGTGAAGAAAAAGATGGGGGTACATGGAGAGAATGTTACCAGCAAAGGAAAAACAAATCAATTGCTAAAACTCTACCTTTTGTTCTGAGAACAATCCCTTCAAAATCTCCTTAAAATTCTAGGCATGTTTTATTACTTTTAACACCCACTTACAAATCCTTAAACTTCTAAACTTTATTATATATCTTGTACTTTGTGAACTTTATCCTTGCTCAGTATTATTAGTTTAGAAAACAAATAGAGAGGTTGTATATGTCAAACACATGCCCTGTGGACATTGATAAATCAGAAGTTTTTCTAAGCAGCTCAGTTCTCTTGATAAGGAAATGCAAGCTAAAGTCTACACATTCCCAAATTCTGTATCATATATAATTCCCATTCCCAATTTATACAGGAAACCATAAATATTTTCCAAATCCAACAAACCTATTTTAAAATCTCTTCTCTTATAAAAACTTGTACTGTGATGCCTTATAAAAAAAATCCCAATTAAGTCTAAATTTACCAATGCTCTATTTAAGGCAGAAAACCCATGACCTTAGGGGAAGAAGAAAAGAAAGGGATAAAAACTGAAAAGCACAGTTGCTGGTTATTTTTTTTCCTCCTTCCCCAGGAATATATTATTCACTTTTTCTTCTCTGATTTGTGAAATGAAGACTAAGCCCTATGGAATATTACTTCATTCAGACTTCCTTTACAGTCAGCTTCAGATTGGGTTCAGGCCAGGGAAATTACAAGCAAAGATCAGAAGGTGAAAGGGGAGAGAAACTGAGAGATTTCTTACATGCTCTTTCCCTGTTCTGACATTAGTTGTATCTTGCTAGGGCTACAATGACCCTCAGGAGGCCCCTCTGTCAAAATTCCATCTTGCTTAGCCTCAGTAACCTATTTCTTCTTTTGTTCCTTCCCTCCTGGAATGGCAATAGCTTCTCTCTTACCATGAGTGTCTGAATCTACCCAGATGGATCTGTGATGTTCACTCTTGAAATAAACTTCCCCTTTACTGTTTATAAAGTTGAAGTTGTTCAATAAATGAACATGCTGTCTTGTTTTCTTAGTCTTAAGTGTTATGAACTGGCCTAGTTTTCCATGCCTTTGTGGGTATTCGTGTTACTGAAGTTGTTTTAGGAGATGTTGGCCAGGTGCCAATTTTCATCTTACATATTTAATTTGAAAAGAGTCTTTTTCCCCAAATTTAAAATGAGTGTCTGAAATATAATTATGCCCACATCATGTCTCTGCTTAAGATACTTAAATGGCCTTTGTTGCCCAAGAGATAATGTTGAATTTCCTTTACAACTTTGGTTTTCCAAGGATGGCTCACAGACCTTTGGGTGTCTCAAAGATACCTGAGGGGTTAAAACTATTTTCATAATAATGCAAAGATACTATTCACCTTTTTTACTACCCTGACATTTACACTGATGGTTCAACAACATGGATTCAGAAACCGCTGGTGCCTTAGGTGAATCACAGCGGTAGGGACAGAATGAAGTAAGTCGTCACTGTATTCTTCACTATATGAACTTGCCAAAACAAATAAAAACAGAACAAAACAAACAAACCAAAAAGCAAATTTCACTTAGCAATGCACTTATGGAGTAGTAAAAATTATTAATTTTATTAAATCTCAACCCTTGAGTGTTTATCATTTTCTGTTTGAAGACAGGGAAGTACATATAAAGCAGTTCTGCTACATACAAGTGAGATGGTTGTTCAAGAAAAGAAAATCACTTGTGTAACTGCATAAGTTATATAGTGAGCTAATACCTTTTATATGGAACCTGATTTTTATGTGACTTTTTAATGTAACACTATTTTACTTGGATGAAAGAACAGCAGAAAAAAACTATTATTATTCAATCCTGAGTAGGATTCTCAAAAATGGCAGACATAGTCTCAAAAAAGAAGCAAGGACCACTTCAAAGAATACAAGTGACAATCTATGTTTCCAATAATAAAATTTGAGCTTTTAAGGAAAAAAAAGAATTTTTCAAAACTTGTATCCACTATAAATGCCACACTTCCCTAATAATAAAGGTTTTTCTGATGAGATTATATTCCTATTAATGTCTTTTTTTTGATACTGTGTAGCAAAATGAGTCACTGTTTGAAAGGTCTGCAGAATGACACAGTGGATGAATATTTTCCAAATAACCTATACACCATGTCATGAAATCATGCATGGGTAAAAGGTTCACTCAAGATGCAAGACAAACAAATGTAATTTAAGGTAACTGTGCAAAATTTACGTGGTATTAGATTTCACATTTCCACTAAACTTTATAAAACTACTTCTTGTCAAATTTTATTGTCTTATTAAGGAATACTCACAATATATGAAATGTCTCTTAAAATATTCCTCTCCATCCCAACTACAAATATGTCTGAGATCAAATTCTCAAGTACTTCAACCAAAAAATATCATAACAAATAAAATGCAGAAACATATATGAGAATGTAGTTATTTTCTATTAAGTCAATAATTTTAAAGAGATTTTTAAAAGGTAAAACAATGTAATTCCTTGAATTAAGTTATAGCTCTGGGAAATGCAGCCATGTTTTCATAAAATAGATTATTTATGCTAACTATACTTGCTATATTTATTATTATTTTAAATGAACTAATTACTATATGTAACTTCTGTTTTTATTTCTAGCATAGTAATACCTAAAGATATAACCCACATAATCAAAAGTTGTTGGTATTCTCAATGATTATTAAAATTGTAAGATAGTCCAAGGATTAATGTGTTTGAGAAGAAAAAAAAAGTTAAGATTTCATCCATGTCTATTTCTTCAGACTCATCTGCCATCAATGCCAACATCTCTGAACTTAAAATATCAGTTTTCATACTGCCTGAACAAGCAAAGTTTCCCAATACTGCAACCCCTTTAACAGATTTTCCTCTTAAGTGAAATGTGGGGCTGAGTATGCCAAGATTAAGGTCCTTGTCTATTGCTGAATTCAGTGGTTATTTATTGTAATACGTATATTTATTTAAAAGCTATGGAGAGTACAGATATCTACTTCTCTTATTTCCTCTTAACTAAAAATGGTGGGTTTGGGGTGGGGGAGGGTACTGGAAACGAATAGGTGACTTAATTTCAAAAAGTCAAGTGTGATTTGATTTATCTATATGAGAATGTACCTATATGGATAAGATAAGTTAGGCCTATGTCTTATCCACAGGAAATGGAGAAGGGATGGAAGATATCAACAGTAAACCAGGAAATAATTCATCTGTATCAAATATATGAAATTGACAGAGAAAAATGATGAACAATTTAAGGGTGAGAATAAATTAGAGAGACATAGATAATGGTATTTAATGGAAAATTTGGAATATTGGAAAATTCTTTTTTTTAATTTTATTTTAAAGGGAGAGAGTGTCAGCAGGGAGGGGCAGAAGGGGAGAAAGATAGATAGGGAGAGAGAGAGAGAGAGAATCTTAAGCAGGTCCACACTCAGTGTGGATCCCAACACGGAGCTTGATTCCACAACCCTAGGACCATGACCTGAGCCAAAATCAAGAGTGGGACACAGCTGAGCCTGAGCCACCCAGGCATCCCTATTGATAAAGTTTTAAAAGGGATAAGTAAGCTAAGAGAGACCCAACAGGGTAACATTATTCAACAATAATAACTTCAAAACAGCAATTTTGAAATAAATTAAAAGTTTGTAAAAACAAATAAAAAAGTATTTATAAATAGATCCACCATAATGCAGTTAGAATGTCACATTGATGTAGCCTCTTCTGTATGTCTCCTGTTCTCAATTACAAGACAGGTTTTTACACGCTACTTAATATCACTTTCCTCGGTTTTCCCATATATAAAATGGAGATGATAATAGTATCCTACCACACAGGGCTGGTATGAGGATTAGAATTAATACATATATAGTATGAACTAATACATATATAATGTGTGTGTGTGTGTGTGTGTGTGTGTGTATGACATCCTTAGAACAGTGCTTGGCTCTGTGCAAGTACTCTACAAATAGAAGATGTTATTATTGGCATTATTGTTAGTTTAAGTGCTTAGAAAGAAACTAGTAGGGACTGAATGTTTGTGCCCCCCAAACTCAATTCATATATTAAAGTCCTAATCCTCAATGTAATGGTATTAGAGGTGGGGCCTTTGGGAAGTAATTAGATTTAGATGAGCTCATGAAGGAGGAGTTTCTATGATGGGATGAGAGCCCTTATAAGAAGAGACCAAAGAGTTCTCACTCTATATCATGTAAAAATATAGCAAAAAGTTTCCTATCTGCAAACTAGGAAGAGGGTCCACCAGACACAGAATACTACCATCTCGATCTTGGACTTTCCAGCTTCCAGAATTATGAGAAATTAATGTTTGTTGCTAAATAAATAAATAAAAGAGACTTTCAAGCCAACTGGCCAAGTCTCTTCAATAGTCCACTATCGAATAAAGGACATTGCAAGAGTTAAAAAAAAAAAATCAAGCACAACAACTAGATACAATGTATGCTAGATAGGATAAAGGTACTAGATTGGTTTCAGCCAATGTTTTCTATGTTTTCTAATGGAAAAGAGGATGAGGGTGGTGAGTGCAGCAATATTTTCCTCATAATACTTTGTATTCTGATGTTTTACCCATGTATATATCTTTATAATTTAACTGATACAAATTAATATTTAAAAATATAGAAACTATAAAGGTGTAAAGAAAATTTCTCCAATTGTAACATCTATTAAATAACTAACAGTAAACATATTTACCTTTAGTCTTCTTTATATGTTTTTAAACTTATTAAACTATCATTTATTCATTTGGCTTATTATTTTTACATAAGTTTATACATAAGGAAGAGTTTCAAAAATACTACAGAGAATTTCTATATATATTTCACCCAGATGGACTTAGTGTTGACATCTTACATAAGTATGATATAATAATCAAAACCATGAAATTAATGCTATTATTATGCTATTAAGTAAACTATAGACTTTATTCAGAAGTCATCATTTTCCACTATGTCCCATTTTAGTTCTGGGATTCTAAGATACATTTCGTTTAGTTGTTATTTCTCCTTACTCTTCTGCAATTTGTAACAAGCTTCAATTCTGTCTTTTATAACCTTGACACATTTGACAATAATTGACAAATATTTTGATGAATAGCCCTATATTTGTTTTTTATTTGATATTCTGTCATAATTAGATTCTAATGAGGCTATCAATTATTAAGAAGACTATCACATATATAGTTAAAAAATTTAAAGTATTCCCTTTAAACAACTGGAAACTTTGTTTTCTCAAGATACTATGTCATAAATTTTTCCACAAGTCAATGACAATTTTGGTGGGCATTATTATTTTATCAGAGATAATTAAAGGGAACTATTAAATAGATTATATATATACACTAATAATAAAGTAGTACAACAATATGGCATTATTTATATAATGTATAAAAAGGCAGTTAGGGACACCTGGGTGGCTCAGTCAGTTAAGCATCCGACTTTAGCCTCAGGTCATGATCTCATGGTCCATGAGTTTAAGCCCTGTGTTGGGCTCTGTGCTGACAGCTCAGAACCTGAAGCCTGTTTCAGATTATGTCTCCTTCTCTCTCTGGCCCTCCCCCACTCATACTCTGTCTCTTTCTCTCAAAAATAAATAAACATTAATTTAAAAAAAAATTATCATTGATGTCTAGTATCATGAGAGATAATTAGGTAGACAGAATTTGAGATGGGCTTTGCAAGGTAGGAGAAATCACTAACTAGGGAGACTGCAATTTTATATATCAGGTCAAGAAAGTAAATTAGAAATATCAACAACAGTAAATACATAGGATAGCATGAAGATGCTAAGAGATTATCTAGGTGATTTTCAAATCCTTTTACAAATATCTTACTATATCTAAAAATAAAACTATGAATATCTGCTATTATCTATTTTTATTAATGAAATTAATTAAGGCCCAAAGAAATGGAAAGATCTCTTACTAGATCACCCTCTGCTCTGTAAACATGACACGAAGAATCAAATACAGATGATTTGGATTTTTAATTTTATTTTCTTTCCATCACATTTTTTTTGGTTATTTAGCATTAGCTTGGTATAAACTGGTGTTGTAATAAAGAAATAATTTCATCTATATCATGTCTTCTCTCTTTTTGAACTTTTTTGCTGAATCTTGTAGGTAGCTGAAACAGTTAAACCTTTTTTCTTTTTTTCAGAAATCATATTTTAGGCCTTGAATATCTATGAATATTTCCTTTCTATTGTCTTCACATGTAAGAGAACATTTGAATCAGGAAGTATTTTGAGATTAAATTTTTTATCAAAGTGACATAGAAATGGATCTTATGGATTCAGTATTACTGAATAGTCTGAAATATGCCTGATAGTTATTAATTTTAGAAAACACAGTAAGACAAGAAAACATAAAGCATATTTAAAAAAAATAGCTGTGATGTATATTGTTTTCACCTAATTTTAATAGGGAATGCTGGCTAATTTTTCATAAAATTATATACACTCATTTATTTGTTTTTTGTTATTTATTATTTTCTCATGTTGTCATCATTTGATTTTTTTGTTTATTTACTATTCTCTCATGCTGTCATCCATTTGTCTATTTTTTTTGTCTTGCCTGTCCATAAATAACCTGTTACTAGTTTCTTCTTTATCTTTCCAGCATTTCTTTATATACATATATGTATATGTGTATATAGTATATACAAATACATTTTTATTTAGCAGAATGGAGTTTAGTATTTATACTGTTCTATAACTAGCTTGTTTCATAAAAATTAAATATTGGAGACCTTTTCACATAGAGTTTATTATTTTCTCAATACACAGCAAGCTATTGTACTGCATACTGAATTTAGTGTATAGTGACCCATGGAAAAATATTTTGTGATTACATATGTTATGAAAAGGGCTCAGACTATTAACTATTAACAGTTTGTGTTCATCCAAATGAATGTTCAATGGTACCATGAAAAATTGTGTGGAACATGAGCCCATTCTTCCATTTACACGAATATTCTGTCTTTTGCCTCTGTCTGACATCCTTGGCTTCTGATCACAAAATGTCATTAATGCACCACAACCATTGTGACAAATAACATGTCCCCTACAGATTTACAGAATAATTCTACAGGAAGTTNTTCAGGTGGTTGTATAAAAACATCAGTCATTGTAACTGTTCACAGTGCTCAATAATATAAGATCACATGTCATTGTACTTACCTCCAGAATAACATTCATTCTTCCTATTGCTCTCAGTACAGTTCTGAAAAACAGAAATACAGGATCATAAGTTAATTTCACATCACTTTCTCATCTCCTAAAATATTTCTTCTTTTAAGATACATATATATAAGTAAATACAGTCTCTTTATGAAATCAGGAATTTTAAAAAGTTCAATGAACTTTAATTAAAATTTAATTTAAAGTTTAATGAACTTTCAATAATCCTTATTTAATAAACTAGCCATCCTTTAAATATTCATGTGTTAAAATCATGCTTTTAAAGGATATTGGTATCTTATATTGGATTCATTTGCCAGCTCCTGATGCACATGTTAATTGATTATATATTATAAACCTTAAAATGCTTAACTCTGAAATTAAAAAAAATATTTGGGAAATATTCTGTCTCTGCTAATTATTATTATTTTTTTTGAGAGAGAGATACAGAGAGAGAGAGAGAGGGCACACATGTAAGCAGGGGAGGGGCAGAGAGAGAAGGAGAGAGAATCCCAAGCAGGGTCCACGCTGACAGCAGGGCTGGATTTCACAAACTGTGAGATCATGACCTGAGCCAAAATCAAGAGTTGGACACTTAACTGACTGATCGAGCCAGGTGCAGTCTGTGCTAATTATTAACTGAGGAAATTTGTTCATATTATTTAAACTTTTTAAACTTTTATTTCATCATCTGTGATGTAAAAATATTAGCATCTTTTTGTTCATGGCTAACGAGAGGAATCATTATGATACATTTATTTTTTCTTTTTGGTACATAGAAGCCATTGGTAAATAGTTATCTCATAATCAACCACTTTTCTTCTATAAGACCATATTTTTTAAAAATGTTCATTTATTTTTAAGAGAGGGAGAGAGATCACAGGCAGGGGAGGGGCAGAGAGAATGAGAGACAGAATCGAAAGTGGGTTCTGTGTTACAGCAGAGAGCCCAATGCGGGGCTCAAACCCTCAAACTGTGAGATCATGATTTGAGTCAAAGTCACTTAACTGACTGGGCCACTCAGGTGTCCCAAGAAGCATTTTTCTTTTTAATGCCAGCCGTAATGATTTCTCTCTTCTCACTTTATCCAGTTATTGACAGCTGATGTATTTCTACCTTCAGGCAGAAAATTAAATTACTAAAATAAAATTCATGGATCAGGGGTCTGAATGCAGGATATTGTAATTAGGTACTTTAGTCCAAATTTCTGAATTGTTTCATGTAGGAGCACTGCTGTTATCAGTACATACTGAGAAGAAAAAAATAGCACATATTCTATATATTTAAATATTAGAGGGACTTACATCTCCTGAGGAAATGATGAAAATCTTTTAGATACCTAAGCTCTGTGATGTGAACTCTAACCTGGCCACAATTTGAAAAGAAAAATTGAATACACATGTGAATAAACACTGGAGAATAAGAAAAATCAAAAAGAGCTGTTTGAATGAAAATGCTGAATCCAGTTAGATATTTCTTTGTTTAATGGCTAGTAACGAGAAGAAAATAGTCTTACCTGCAGTCAATAAAATATTTCAGATGAAGTAAAGAGATCATTAACTTGAAGATTAAAAAAAAAAAATGTCCAAAAACTAAAGGATCCATAAGAATACAGAGCAGTTTGGCATAATAAAGAATACAATATTAATATATTATAATTTTCATACTATTCCCTCAGTCACATCATAAAGAAGCCTGTGTGCAGGGATGGGAAAATTCCTACAGCCCTTTTTGCAAACAGACTACCACAATGGCATACCACACATTCCCAGAAAATTCTCCACTAAAATGGAAAAAAAAAAAGGAAAATTCCGAATATTGGTGAAGATGAAGAACAACAGGAACTCTTACATACTACTAGTGAGACTGTAAGCTGGAACAACTATTTTGGTAAAATGACATTATGTACTAAAACTGGATGCATACATACTCCATTACCTAACATTCCATTTTCAAGTATATATCCAGTATAAATTGTACACAGAAATAATTTTCTCTAAAAGAAAACAATTAAAATATTCATAGCATCCTTCACAGTGTCAAAAACTGAAAACATCACGTTTTTAATAACAATAGATTTTTCAAAATTGCAGTACGTTCACACAGTGAAATACTGTATGTACAGTAAGGGCCAGTGTTCCATGAGTGGTATGTGGGAAGACACTCGGAGCTCTTCACACAAAGGGGCCCTGTGCTTACTTGGTTTAATATTCTGCTCTCATGATCTAAAATTCTTAATAATTTTTCATAATTCTTTTTTTAAATTTTAATGTTTTATTTATTTATGGGAGACAGAGAGAGAGAGAGAGGCAGCATGAGCAGGGGGAGGTCAGAAAGAGAGGGAGACACAGAGTCTAAAGACAGGCTCCAAGCTCTGAGCTAGCTGTCAGCACACAGCCCAATGCGGGGCTCGAATCCACGAACCGTGAGATCATGACCTGAGCCGAAGTCGGACGCTTAACCGGGTGAGCCACCCAGGCGCTCCAATTTTTCATAATTCTGTAATAACTTACAGTTATGTAGTTAGCCATTTGTATAGCAATGATAATAAATAATAATTAGCAAGCATAGGAAAAGATATATATGAATATCCCTAGTAGAGTATCACATAAAAGAGTGTATATTTTATTATTTCAATCACGTACAGTAAAACAGACAAAATGAATTAATCGTTAGAACTCAGAAGAGGGCTTAGTAGGTAGGGGCACCTGGGTAGCTTAGTCAGTTAAGCATGCAACTCTTGATTTTGACTCAGGCCATGAACTCATGGATGGTGAAATTGAGCCCTGCTGTCAGCGTGGAGCCTGCCTGAGATTCTCTCCCTCTCTCTCTGCCCCTCGCCTGCTTACACTATCGCTCTCTCTCTGTTTCTCTCTCTCTCAAAATAAATAAACATTAAAAAAAAAAAGAAGAGGGTTTAGTAGTTAGAAGTAGATCACAAAGGAGACTCTTGGGTACTGATTCTTGGGTGAATCACATTTAATAATGTGGGTCTCGGTTACACACGTGTATTCACTTTGTGCAAATGTATTGAGCCATACTCTTAATATTTGTTCACACTACTTTATGTATATTATACTTCAATAAAAAATTTAAGCAAAGATCATTAAAATCTTGTGTGAAAATAAGTAAAATTGAAGGAGGAAGAGGAGGAGGGGAAATAGAAGGAAAATAAATGAAAAATGGTCTGTACAATTTAAACACAGTATAATGATAAACCATTTTTTAAATATTCCTCTTTCATTAAGGTATAGTGCTCTCAGACTACAATCTGTAGTTTACCTCCCTTAGCTTATATCTCACAATGATACTCAGGATTGAGTCCTTATGAAAACACAGCTCTGTTCGTTATTTTCTTGTTATAAATTTTTAACCAATTAACTTACATATAAAAGAATTCACTCATTTTATTTGTAAAATTCAATAAATTTTCAAAAACATACACAACTGTGTAGCCATTATCATAATCCGAGTGTTGAACATGCCCAGTACCCCCAAAGAATTCCTCCAAGCTCCTTTGAAAGCAATCTTCATCTACCACCATGAGCCCAAGGTAACCACTAATCTGTTTTCTATTACCATATTTTTTCCTTTTAGAGAACATAAAATAAGTGGAGTAATAGTGTAGTTTGGCTTCTGAGTCTGGCTTCTTCAACACAAAATAAAGCTTTTGAGATTCACCCATGCTGTTATGTGTATCAGGACCTTCTTTTCTCTTTTAATTGCTGAGTAGTATTTATTTTAAGAAGGTACCACAATTTGTTTAGCTATTCACTAGTTTGTGGGTGTTCGGGTTGTTATCACTTTTTGGTGATTATGAACAAAGCTGATATGAATATTAGTGTACAGATTTTGTGTGAACATGTATTTTCATTTCCTTTTGGTAAATATCTAGGAGTGTGATTGTTCAGTTACATAGTAGTATACACTTAACTAACTTGCCAAACTGTGATTTGAAGTGGTCATACCATTTTGTATTCACACCAGCAGTGTATGGCAGGATGAAGTTGCTCCACATTCTCTATTATATTTGTTATTGCCAATGTGTTTGATTTTAGCCAATTTAATGGTGTGTAGTAGTAGTTTCTTATGATTTTGTTTACCTAATGATGGACACATGTAGACATCTTTTAATGTGTTTGTTACTCATGTATCTTCATTGACAAAATTTCTTCAAGGCTTTTCCTATTTTTAAAAATTCAGATGGTTTGCCTTCTCACTTTTATATGCAAGAATACTTTATATACTCTGGATATGAGACCTCCATCAAACACATATTTGCAAATAGTCTCCCTGCTTCTTGTTTACCTTTTAATTGCTTAAATATCTTTTAAACAGGGGGAAGAAAAACCACAAAAACGTTTACTATTGATGATGTTCAATACATCACTTTCTTCTTTTATAACTCATTAAAAATTTTTAAATATTTATTTAATTTTTGAGAGTGGGTGGGGGGAGAGAAAGCATGAGTGGAGGAGGGGCAGAGAGAGAGAGAGCCACAGAATATGAAGCAGGCTTCAGAATCTGAGCTGTCAGGACAGACACTGATGTGGGGCTTGAACTCACAGACTGTGAGATCATGACCTGAGCTGAAGTTGGATGTTTAACCAACTAAGCCACCCAGGTGCCCCTAACTCATTTTTTTAAGAGTGTCTAAAGAAATCCTTCCCTAACACAAGGACACATATAATTTTTCCTATGTTTTCTTTGAAAATTTTTAAGTTTTAAGTTCTTATATGAGGTATGGAGTCTATACTCTATGCCAAGCTATTTTTCTTTGTATATTGTGTGAGATAAACTTTGAGGCTCATTTATTTATTTTCATAGAACATCCAGTTATTTTAACACCATTTCTTGAGAAGATGATTATTGGCATGTTTGAGGAAGATCAGTTTACCATCCAGTCTCTGGCCCTGGCCCTTCCTCACCATACAATCCCATAGCTCCTGCATTCACCCATTATGGACCTAGACATGTCAAAAGCTCCCTCTTCTTAAGTACTCTGCCCCACAGATTCTTACTACTGCCTTCTTACATCCTGGTCTCTCTCTTCTCAAATTAATATGACTGACTTACTCCTTTTGGATTCTTCCTCCCTACGTTACTGCCTCTAGCCAGTAATCTGGAGATGATCATCAGACCCACCTCATTTGTTTCCCTCCCTTCTGAGATCATAATCTTGTCCTACCTGTTTTCCGGTGTCTGAAAAAATGTGGTCTCATATACTTTTCCATTTTTCCTGTTGTTTAAAGTTGAATGGCAATTATCACTGAAGTTAATTTATAAGTAAAAGTACAAGTCCAATAATCCCATCTTTTAAACAAGCAATGGGGGCACCTGGGTGGCTCAGTCGGTTAAGCGTCCGACTTGGGCTCAGGTCATGATCTCATGGTTCGTGGGTTCAAGCCCTGCATTGGGCTCTATGCTGACAGCTAGCTCAGAGCCTGGAGCCTGCTTCGGATTCTGTGTCTCCCTCTCTCTGACTCTCCCCTGCTCACAGTGTCTCTTTCTCTCATAAATAAATTTAAAAAAATTAAAAAATAAGCAATGAATTTACAACTTATTTTATATACTTTCAATTGTGTCTAGAAGACTTTGAGTCCTTCATATTGGAAATTAGTATGCTTTGTTTTGAATTGATTGTTTCAGTGTATTTTAGCTTTTAACTATGGCTCCAAGTATTTAAGTGGCACTAGTCAATCCTTAATCCAGGTCTCCAAAATATAGTTAGTTGATAGCATGTATCTGAGGTAGGAAGTATCGCATACTGTTGAATGAATTCTGAAAACCAGAATCTTAACGAGAGGGATAAAACAATGTACTATTTCTTGTTTTACTGATCTGCATAAATTTTAGGCCCAAGATGGTTCCATTTCCCTTCAATTCAAGAAAGGTAACTTAACACCCAGTTAGTATGTTTCTTGTATAATGAAGTCTCTTATAAATCAAAGGATACATGTATGGATTGAATGATTTCTCTTGGTAGCTCTGTGGATCTTAATTATAACAATCAGTTTCACCATTTGTCACCGACAAGTTTCTTTTATTAAAGGGATTAAAATGTTCCCTCGCTCAGAAAATATTCAATGTACATGGTTTTGAAATTTCATACATTCTAGGGGTGTCTGGGAGGCTCATTCATTTAGGTGTCTGACTTTGACTCAGGTCATGACCTCATTGCTTGTTAGTTTGAGCCCCACGTCTACTGTCTCTGCTGACAGCTCAGAGCCTGAAATCCACTTTGGATTCTGTGTCTTCCTCTCTCTTCTCCTCCCCCATTCACACTCTGTGTCTCTCTCCTTCAAAAATAAATAAAAACTAAAAAGAATTTAAAAAGGATTTTCATACATTCTAAATGGGTTTGAAATACTGTTTTGTCATGGGTTTCCTTGTTTTCCCTTTAGAATGTATGATTCATGAGTACTGGATGGAATCATCTTTTTTAAGACCTAAAAGTGTTAGGCTTACTTGAACATTTAAACAATAGATTAATAACACAGAGAGCTGTGGATGCTTCATGTATAAAGACATAATCTGAAAGCAGTATTTATATGTATAAGAATAAATTCTAGTCACTAATTAAATGTGCCAAGGTATAAGACACAGATAAACTGATTTAAGAGTAACTCCAAAAAGACTAATTTGATTCACTGCAGCTCTCCTCTCTCCAAATCTTACAAGTACTCTCCCTGGATACCCCTGCCTTCTTTTGCTTTTTTAGAGAGGGAGGGTGAGGGCGTGAGTGCAAGCAAGGGAGAGAGGCAGAGGGAGTTGGGGGGGGGGGAGAGAATCTCAAGCAGACTCCACACTCAGCACAGCCTGATGTGGGGCTCCTGGGGGCTTGATCCCACAATCCCACAACCACAGGATCATGACCTGAGTCAAAATCAAGAGTCAGATGCTTAACTGACTGAGCCAACCAGGCACCTCAACCCCCCTGCCTCCTTTTGAAACACTGTGTGGTTCTTCTGGTATTATTTGTCCCTTAACAAAGCACATTAATAAAACTTGGTTTGTTTGACTACAAATATGTTCCTGTTATTTCTGGATACCAGGATTTAAAAATAACTTACTCCAAGGTAGTCCCTAAGTTTGTTTCAGAGCAAAAAATTCCTACTTTTGGCATACATATTTTGGTATACAAACTGTATTCTTACTTAGTTTCTAAACATTGCAAAGTCTGGGGTATAAAATAGTATACAGTATCTCCTGCCATCTAAAGTTTTCTATAATGACTTCAAAATTAATAATTCAACATGGAATATTCTCCATCAACTAAAATGTCTGTTATGCACTAAATATTTTGTCTCTCTAACTAATTCATATTTTGAAGCCCGAACCCTGTATGATGGTAATCAGAGTGAGACCTATGTGGGGTAATTAGGGTTAGATAAGGTCATTAAGGCAGACCCTCATGATGGAATTAGTAGTCTTATAAGAAGAGATACCTGAGAGCTTGCCCTCTCTCTTGCTCACTCATGCTCCTACTCTCTTTCTCTCTCCACTCCACACTGCCTCTTTGCTCCCTACCTTCTCTCTCCACCATGTGTAGACACAGTGAGAAGGTAGTCAACTGCAAGTCAGGAAAAATCTCTCACCACAAGCTGACCATGATGACACTCTGATCTAGACTCAAGAGTCTTTAGAACTATAAGAAAATAAATTTCTGTTAAGTCATCCCATCTATGGTATTTGTTACGGCACCCCAAGCTTACTAATACAATGTTCATAATATCATTTAAATGAAAAGAGCAGTTTGTAAGCCTATCTCTGTAACATGATCACAATTTTATTTAAAATGCATTTATATATATACATATGTATATGTATATATATAATGATTTTATGTGAATGCATCTACATGAAAATATAGTGAGATTATATGTGTGGTTTTTATTTTCATTATTGTTCACATTGTCTACAATGCAGAACACTTTGCAAACATTTTGAAATACAACTTTATCATCTACCCCATCAACCTTCTTCCCCTATCTATGTTCTCTTGCTCATATGTAAACAATAAGCAGCATCAAGAGCTAGAGGCTTTCACTTCCTCTCTTACCACTGAGGCATTCTCAAATCCATTTCATTCCTTCTATTCCAAATATTACTGCTTCAGTCTGGTGCTCACTTTCATTTTCTTCTTCTCATGATTGGCCTCCTAACTTGATACCTTACACCTCCCAAATTCATTCTCCACAATGCAGACACGGTGACTAACTTCTCTAAAACATAAAACATAAATCTGAGCTTTTTTTTATTCTTTTGCTTCCTTTAAAGTCTTCTCACTTGTCTACAAATTAAAAACCAAAAATTTAGCTAGTTATGGTATGTATACTACATTCAAACAAATTCCTGAGGAGGGAGTATCTGTTAGCTGTGATTTCTCCACTGGAATGACAGCAAGTTCATTCCTGTGACGTAGGGAAGACATGGGTATGGGTGAATGTCAGCTTTAGGAAATGAGCTCATTGCAGAGTACGTTTTGGAATACTAATGATCTTCCCCCCTGCCAATTTCAAGGATGTTAAAAGGTGTTTAATGACTGACTGATTACCTGTGTAGGATAATCTATGTAGGATTATGATCAATATATGCAGGGCTCTTTAAAAATTCTAGCTGAAAAGTAAAGACATAATGAATAGAAGATAGATATTTTAAGAAATAAGGTAATATGATTTTTCTAAAATTTCTAAAAGTTTACCTCTTTGATTTAAAAATTATGCATTGAGGGGCGCCTGGGTGGCTTAGTCGGTTAAGCGTCCGACTTTCACTTAGGTCATGATCTCCCCGAGTCGGGCTCTGTGCTGACTGCCAGCTCAGAGCCTGGAGCCTGTTTCAGAGTCTGTGACTCCCTCTCTCTCTGACCCTCCCCTGCTCACGCTCTCTTTTCTAATAAATAAAACATTAAAAAAATTTTTTTTAATTATGCATTGAGTATTTTCTATTTATTAGGGATTCAGGTCATGGGAACACGAATATTAGTTAGAAAAAGAACGAGGCAGACATTGCAGTATGTATAGCTTTAAATAATTAATACCACTGTGTACAATAAACTGTTATATGACAATACCAAGTTTAGCAAATGCAAATTATCTCAAGTTGCTGAGTTAGGGAAAAAAAAGCTTCTCTGCACACCATTTATCATATTTGCCTATCTGGTCTACACGTAAGCATTTTGTAAAGTACTGTTCAGGTTGCAAATGCTTCTGATTTTACAGAGTGCAGTAAGGGAAATAATTGCTTCACCAACGATAATTGAAAAGATAGTACACAAGAACCTTGAATGTCGGGTGGGGGTTGCACTTTGTAATTTTTTTTTATTCAGTAATCTTTAGTTGTTTTCTAAGGAAGGAGGCTTTCCCCAGCTACCTTAGATGGTAACTAGACTTGTGGGGGATTTCCAGGAGAGTGTAAACACTGGGAAAGAAGGGAAAAAAAGATGGAAAAAATCGTTTGCAAAATAAATTTTGTCAAGAGGTTTTATATGTAATACAGAATAGTCATATATAAACTGCATTTTCTAGGAAGTTGAAATGAGCAATTTAAAAATACACTACCTCTTTATTATTTCAGGATCATATTAATAAAACAAATTGAACCTTTCTTTAAACATTGGCTAATTTTACACGTATTTGTCAACAGAGTTGCAAAAGACTTATTTTAACTCACATATTAACAAAAGGTTGAAATTATTTTGAGATTAGTATGTGAAAGTTACTTAAGGATAATTTTTTTAAGAACAAAATTTTTAAGGTGAAATTTAATGGCTAATGTATTTGAACTACTTAAATGTTCTTATTTTTAATTAAATTCAACCTATACCCACTATGACTTGTACTTTGCCCATCAATAACAAAGGTGGTAAATAAATACAGGGTAAAATATCAACAGAGAAACATTCTGAATACAAACCACCCACATAATTTATTGAGTTTTCTCCCCTTATTTATTTTTTTAGGTTTAGTAACTTATTTTGAGAGAGAGCGAGAGAGAGAGCGAGAGAGCAAGCACGCGTGAGCGTGAGCTGGGGAGGGGTAGAGATAGAGAGAGGAGACAGAATCCCAAGCAGGTTCTGCACTGTCAGCACAGGACAAGATCATGACCTGAGTGGAAATCAAGAGTCACTTAACAAGCTGAGCAACTAGGCGCCCCATGAGTCTCCGCCCTTTAAAAGAAGCCTTACATGTAGAAAAGGAAAAGAACAGACAGATGAAACTAAATAGGGTAAAACCACTAACCTGGGCTATATGTAAAAGTCTATACTCCAACAGGAAAAGTAAAATAAACCCTGCTATAAATGCCTGATATTTCTTTTCATTATTCTTCTGCAACTTTTCTATCTGATCTGGTTATAGAAAGGGAATTATAATTTATGCAGTAACATGCAGGCATTCATTACTAGTGATATGAGAAGAAAAAAAACCTATTTAGTATCATCAATAATAATAATAGTTAACCTTTAAAGAGTGCTTTGAAGTTTACAAAGCATTTTTACATACACTGTTTCTTTAGTTATCTAATTAACCTTTAATGGTTTTCTTCAAAAAGGCTTTTCCAACTAGTCACCCAGCCACTAGTCACTCCTTGTAATATTATGAAAGTAACATTAAAAAAAAAGAGCCTACTGCAGCTATTACTAAGACAATGAAAATATAAAATAAATTAATTAAGGGGCGCCTGGGTGGCCAGTTGGTTGAGTGTCCGACTCCAGCTCAGGTCATGATCTCATGGTTTGTGGGTTTGGGTCCTGCATGGGGCTCTGTGCTGACAGCTCAGAGCCTGGAACCTGCTTCTGATTCCGTGTCTCCCTCTCTCTCTGCCTTTCCCCCATTCATGCTCTGTCTCTCTTTCAAAATAAATAAACATTTTAAAAAATTTATTAAAATATAAGAATTCTATAAAAATAAAACCTGAAAACACTGAAATCTAATACATAATAAAGGCATTATGTCTTGGGCATTCACTTCGGATATTCTTTTCCATACATACAGTCAAAGGAAGAACTCTTTTAAAAAACATTCATAATATTAGTCATAGCTATATATAAAAAAGGAGCTTTTTACCAGTTAATACATCAAACAGAATTGAAGGCAAAAAATGGACTAAGATACCTGCAACACATGTAAAGACAAAGAATATTTCTAAGTTTGCAATATTAGCTTTCACTTGTATTATGCTTTAATTTATGCCTGATTTTCTCCCCAAAATAGGGGAGCGGTGTCTTAATGTATAAGTAACTGCAACAAAAAACTAAACTAAACTAATGTTCCAGGGAAGAAATGTTGGAAATGAATAGAACATATAATGAAAATAATGGAAATGGCTGATAATATATTTAAAAAACTATTAAATTTTAGCAATAATTAAATACATTCAAATAAATTATAAATTATACATAGATTTCTATTATAATGATGGCAAAATACCTATTACAACATTATTTTTAAACAGCAAAGTATGAGAAATCAAAAGGCCCTTACGAGGACATTATTGGTTTAAAAAAATAAGGAAATAAATCAGGATTTGAAATGTTTAGTAACTTAAGACATTCAAATGACAAAGTTAATTGAACACAGCATTAAACACAATGTCAGTAGCACACCTTAATGTATATTCATATGTATATGTAGTAATTTTAATATGCAGAAATTCATACATATATCAAATATTAGAAAGAAAAAATCATAAATTTTGTGTTAAACTGAAAAAGTTGCACTTGAATAATTCAGATAGCTCATTATGAAAGTATTCATTAAAATTTTGTTAATGTTTTATTCATTTTTGAGAGCAAGAGAGATAGAGCATGAGCAGGGGAGGGGCAGAGAGAGAGGGAGACACAGAATCTGAAGCAGGCTCCAAGATTGAATCTGTGCTCTTGAACTGTCAGCACCGAGCCTGATGTGGGGCTCGGACTCACAAACCATGAGATCATGACCTGAGCAGCAGTCGGACGCTTAACCGACTGAGCTACCCAGGCACCCTGAAAATATTCATTTTTATTGTAAGTTTTGGATGGGTCTGTAACTACAGAGGCAAGTTAAATTTATTAATTTTAATTGCCAAAGTGTAAAAAATACTTTTAGTAAGGATTTGATTAAGATAACTCTGAAACCTTTCATCTCTTATTTGTTGTTTAAATAAAGAAAACAAAATTGGAACAAAAATGCCACAAGGTTACCAATTATCCTTTCAAAACACAGGGCAGAACCTCAAATATATGAGGCGCTTTTTCTCATGTTTTATGTTAATCTTCCAAAAGGAAAGGCAGGGGAAATGCTAAGTAGGCTGCTCTATAGAAAAATTGACGAGGTAAATAGAACAGATTAGAGAATTTAATTTATACATCTGCAGGTGCTTTAACTGCTGTCTGACAGGTATCACATTTAAACCTGTTGATAAGAACTGGCTGATTATCCAAAAAAAAAAAATGTATTTTCTGTTAAATGGAATAGCTCTACTGTATTTGTGGTTTAGAGCAAAGATGTTTAAATCCTCCATGTCATTATGTTACCTTCAAAGATATTCTTAGAAAATTATATTTATTTTTCTTGTACCAAGCTCCAACAGCAAAATGCTACCACAATTCAAATGGTGTATTTTAAATATAATTCCAGAAATAAGTCCACATGAGCCTCTCATAAAAATTTTTTTTTCTTGGCTGCAGAGCTAAATCCACTGAGCTGAGGTCTTTTTCAAACACAATTTATCCACACTGATTATTCAGAAATGGGTTACCCAGTTTATGGGTTTTCCAGGTGTCTGACTTCCTTTCTTTCTACAGTCATTTTATTTTTTATTAAAAAAATTTTTTTTTTGTTCTTGCTTTTCAGGTCCGTCAGTAACAGCTATGCTACTAACTAGATCAAACCAAGGAAAATTCTGAGGTTCAACTAGATCTTGTTGAAAAGTGTTAACTAGGTCACACATTCGACTTGAAACCTTCAACAAATAATTTTGTGGAGTTTTATTTGTAAAAGGTCAGTATCTAAGAGATAAAAATATATTATTTATTGAATACTTGCTATGTGCTGGTCATTCTTCTAAACACGTTACATTAATTTATTAGTCTTTACAACAAATGACACTGTCTTCTTTTGAGAGAAAGACTGCCTTTTTCCAATGGAAACTCTTTCCTGCTTTGTTGAATATTAGCTGGCCATACATTTTCAGGTAAATTTCTGGGTTCTCAGTTCTGTTCCATTGATCTATGTGTCTGATTTTATGCCAGTGCTCTATTGTCTTGATGATTATAGTCTTGTAATACAGCTTGAAGTGGGGAACTGTGATGCCTTCAGCTTTGGTTTTCTTTTTTCAACATTACTTCAGGATATTTTGTGGTTCCATACAAATTTTAGGTTTGTTTTAGCTCTGTGTAGAATGCTGGCATTATTTTGATAGGGATTGCATTGAATGTGTAAATTGTTTTGGATAGTGTCAGCATTTTAACAATATTTGTTTTTCTATTCTATGAGCATGGAGTGCTTTCCCATTTCTTTGTGTCTTCCTCAATGACTTTAATAAACTTCTTATAGTTCTAAGTGTATAGACCTTTTCCCTTTTTGTTAGGTTTATTCCTAGGTAGTTTATGTTTTTGATGCAATTGTTAATTGGATCAATGCAACTGATTTCTATATGTTGATTTTATATCCTGTGACTTTGTTGAATTCAGGGATCAGCTCTAGCAATGTTTTGCTGGAGTCTTTGGTTTTCCATGTAGAGCATCATGTCATCTGCAAAAAGTGAAAATTTGACTTCTTCTTTGACAATTTGGATATCTTTTATTTCTTTCTGCTGTCTTATTGTGAGGGTAGAATTTCTAGCACTATGTTGAAAACAGTGGTGAGAGTGGATGTCCCTGCTGTTCCTGATTTTAGGGGGAAAGCTCTCAGTTTTTACCTATTTAGGATGATACTAGCTATGGCCTTTCATCTGGCTTTTATGGTGTCACGTTATGTTCTTTCTATTTCTATTTTCTTGAGGGTTTTTATCAAGAATATATGTTGTATTTTGTCAAATGCTTTTTCTGCATCTATTGACAGGATCATATGGTTCTTATCCTTTCTTCAATGGTGTATCATGTTGATTGATTTGTTAATATTGAACCAGACCTGTAGCCCAGGAATGAATCCCATTTGATCATAGTGAAAAAATTCTTTCAATGTACTGTTGAATTCAATTTGCTAGTATCTTGTTGAGGATATTTGTGTCCATGTTCATCAGGGAAGTTGGTCTATAGTTCTCCTTTTTAGTGGGGTCTTTGTTTGGTTTTGGATTCAAGGTAATACTGGCTTCATAGAATGAGTTTAGAAGCTTCCCTTCCATTTCTATTTTCTGGAACAGTTTGAGAAGAATAGGTATTACCTTTGCTTTACATGTCTGGTAGAATTCCCTGGGGAAGCCTTCTGGCCCAGGACTTATTTGTTGGGAGAATCTTGCTAACTGATTCAATTTATTTGCTGCTTATGGGTATGTTCAAATTTTCTATTTCTTCATGTTTGAGTTTTGTTAGTAAATAAGTGTTTAGGAATTTGTCCATTTCTTCCAGATTGCCCAGTTTGTTGGCATATAATTTTTCATAGTATTCTCTAATAATTGTTTGTTTTTCTGTGGTGTTAGTTGTTATCTCTCCTCTTTCATTTGTGATTTTATCTATTTGGGTCCTTTGTTTATTCTTTCAAACCAGCTCTTAGTTTCCTTCATCTGTTCTACTGTTTTTTTTGGATTCTTTATTGTTTATTTCTGCTCTAATCTTTATTATTTCCCTTCTTCTGCTGGCTTTGGGCTTTTCTGGCTTCTCCTTTTCTAGTTCCTTTAGACATAAGGTTAAGTTGTACATTTGGGACTTTCCTGCTTCTTGAGATAGGCCTCAATTGCAATGTATTTTTCTCTTAGGACTGCCTTTGCTGCATCTCAAAGGGTTTGGACTGTTGTGTTTTCATTTTCATTCGCTTCCATGTATTTTTTTTATTTCTTCTTTAATTTCCCGGTTAGCTCCTCCATTCTTTAATGGGATGGTCTTTAAACTCCATATGTGAGGGCTTTTCAAATTTTTTCTTGTGATTGATTTCAAGTTTAATAGTGTTGTGGTCTGAAAATACACATGGTGAGTTTCAATCTTTTTGTACTTGTTGAGGGATGATTTATGACCCATTATGTGATCTATTCTGGATAATGCTAAATGTGCACTCGAGAAGAGTGTGTATTTTGATGCTTTGGGATGATATGTTCTGAATATATCTGTGAAAGCTATTGTTCCTTTGTTGATTTTCTGCTTTGATGATCAGTCCATTGTTGTGAGTGGGATGTTAAAGTCTCTTATTGTTATTGTATCATTATCAACGAATTTATGTTTGTGATTAATGGACTTATATACTTGTGTGTCTCCAAGTTGGGGGCATAGATATTTACAACTGTTACATCTTTTTGGTGGATAGACCTTTTAATTATGATATAATGTCCTTCTTCATCTCTTGTTACAGATTTTGGTTTAAAATCTATTTATCTGATATAAGTATTGCTCCTCAAGATTTCTTTTGACATCCATTTGCATGCTAGATGTCTTTGCATCCTTCCACTTTCAATCTGTAGATGTCTTTAGGTCTAAAATGAGTCTCTTGAAAAAAATAATAAAGTGAGTCTCTGGTGGTAGCATAGAGATTTATCTTGTCTTTTTTTGTTTATCCATTCTGATGGCCTATGTCTTTTTATTGGAGCATTTACTCAATTTACATTCACAGTGATTACTGAAAAATATGAATTTATTGCCATTGTGTTGCCTGTAGTGTTGCCTCTGATGATGGTCTTTGGTCTTTTCTGGTCTTTGTTGTTTTTGGTCTGTTCTATTTGGTTTTGTTTTCTTCTTCACTCAAAAAGTCCCGCTTAAAATTTCTTGTAGGGCTGGTTTAGTGGTCACAAACTCTTTTGGCTTTTGCTTGTCTGGGAAACTCTTTCTCCTTCTATTCTGAATGATAGCTTTGCTGGATAAAGAATTCTTGACTGCATATTTTTCCTATTCTACATATTGAATATATTCTGTGAATCCTTCCTGGCCTGCCAGACTTCTGTGGACAGATCTGCTGCAATCTTTATCTGCCTTCCTTTTAGGTTAGGGAATTTTTTTTTCCCTTGCTGCTTTCATGATTCTTTCCTTGTCTGTGTATTTTGTGAATTTGACTATGATGTGCCTTGGTGCTGGTTGCTTTTTGTTGAATCTTATGGGAGCTCTCTGTGTTTTTTGGATTTTGATATCTGTGTCCTTAGCCAGATTAGGGAATATTTCAGCTATAATTTGCTCCCATAAACCTTCAACCATTTTTTCTTTATCTTTATCTTCTAGGACCCTTATGATACAAATGTTATTCCTGTTTAATAGATTGCTGAGTTCTCTAAGTCTTGTATTGTAATCTTTTGCCTTTCTTTCCCTCAGTTTCTCTGCTTCATTATTTTCCAAAATTTTATCGTATATATCACTGACTTGCTGCTCTGCTTAGTCCATCATTGTTATCATGACATCCTTTTGAGATTGCATTTTGGTTATAGCATTTTTTAATTTCAGTCTGACTAGATTTTAGTTATTTTATCTCTGCAGAAAGGGGTTCCCTGTTGTCTTCTATATTATTTTAACCCCACCAAGTATTCTTATAATCATGGTTTTATATTTTAATTATTTCTTAAATGTTCATTAATTGTTTTGAGAGACAGACCATGAGCAGGGGAGGGGCAGAGAGAGAGGGAGACACAAGTCTGAAACTGGCTCCAGGCTCTAAGCTGTCAGCACAAAGCCCGATGCAGGGCTTGAACTCACAGACCACAGGATCGTAACCTGAACTAAAGTCAGATGTTTAACCAACTGAGCCACACAGGTGCCTCATAATCATGGTTTTAAATTCTAGTTCAGACATCTTACTTATACCTGTTAGGATTAAATCACTGGCCATCATTTCTTCCTGTTCTTTCTTTTATGGTGAATTCTCTGTCTTGTCATTTTGGAAGAAGAAAGTAAATTAATAAAATAAAAATATTAAAAATTAAAAACAAAACAAAGCAACGAACAAAACTAGATCCTAGGTGTGTTTTGCCCTTGTTGTTGAGAGAAGCTTGACAGAAAAGAGAAAAAAGAGAAAGGAAAAAATATTAAAATTTAAAAATTAAAAAAAGAATAAAATAAAATAAAAAATTATTCATTCTGTATCCAAGAAATAAAAGAAAAAAGAAAACAACATAAGCATAAATAGAAGCAAAGAAAATGAACAAATGAAACGCAGAGAGAATGAAGCTCAAATGAAGTTAGGTCCGGTTTCCCCTAGAACTGAAACTTTGCAGTGCATTATGGTCTGTAGACTAAGTGAGTAGAAAGGATTTGTGCTGATCTTCTGGGGGATGTGGCTGAAGTGCCCGGGTGGGCAGGGCATGGTGTAATGGTTCCACTCTCCACTTTGTGGCAGTACTTTGTTCACTTGGGTTGGATCCTTGCACCTGCATCTGTGTGTGCCATCAGTAAAAATGGCTTCACCCTGATCTCTATTCTCTGGCATGGTAATTTCATATACTCACAGTGAATGGCATGATCAATCACCCCTTCCTTGTCTCAGGCCTCCATCTGCTCCAACCTCTTCCCGTCTGTGTCCAAGCTGTCTATCGGCCAGGCAGCATCTCCCTGCAGAGTTTTATCTCACATGAAGCTGTTTCAAAACCCCATATTTCAGAGATCCCTATGGCTTGGACCCAGGCTCATTCTCTGGGGGAGGGTCTGCCAAGCAATAGCCAGGTACCAACTTGTCCTAAAAAAGGTTCACATGATCATGAATCATCAGAGGTTCAGAGTTTATGGTAAAGCATAGCACACAGCCTATGCCAGGTTTTGCTGAACTCAGCAGGCGTCTTTGTACCAATATTGGTAAATGTGGCAGCTATCCAGGTACCACTAAGACTTTTGATTGTGGGGAGGCCATATAGCCTCTACGGAATGCAATCCAAGCAGGGGAACTGCTTCTCCCTATGTAGCATAGGGACTCCTCAGATTGTGCTGCCTGGGGATTCACAGTACTTTCTCACTGGATCTCCACCAGGCACTCAGCTCTGAACCTTCAGACTCTGTGTTCTACTGTTTATAGAAAACTGGTGGTATTAACACACTATTCCTTTTCCCTATCAGTGCTTTTGGGATCACATTTCTTGTTTAGTACCCTGCAAGTGCTTTCACTGTTTCTTTCTTTCTTTCTTTCTTTCTTTCTCTCCACCTTCTTTCAGGAGTGTTTTCCTTGCACTTTCCTGACAGTTTGCACTCTCTCCTCCTTTTTCTCTCTCTGTCTTCTCTGAGCAAAAAGGGCTCTTTACCCTTTGTGGCTTTTCTCTCCTCCAGTTCACCTCACCCCACTACATACCTACCAAGTTCTCTGGCTTAAATTATGCAGATTGTTGCATTAATCCTAGGATCAACTTCCTAGGTGTTCAAAATGGTTTGACGCTGATCTAGCTGTGTTTCAGGGATGAAACAAGCACTGAGTCTCCATATTACTCTGCCATCTTAACTCTCCCCAACATGAATATGTCTTAAAATATTATGCTAGGGGTGCCTGGGTGGCTCAGTTGGTTAAGCATCAGACTTCGGCTCAGGTCATGATCTTGTGGTTTGTGAGTTCGAGCCCCTCATTGGGCTCTGTGCTGACAGCTCAGAGTCTGGAGATGCTTCAGATTCTGTGTCTCCCTCTCTCTCTGTCCCTCCCCCACTCATGCTCTGCCTCTTTCTCTAAAAAATAAAATAATAAAACATCAAGAAAACTAAAAAAGAAAATATCATGCTAATTAAAATAACCCAAACAGAAAAGGATAAATACTGTATGGGTGTACATTAGGCAAATCTACATAGATAGATAGTAGAGTTGAGACTACCAGAGGCTGGTGAGGTGGATGGGAGTTATTGTTTAATGATTATAAAACTTTTATTTGATGATGCAAAAGTTCTGAAAATGGACAGTGGTCATAATTCCACAACACTGGGAATGTACTTACTGGTAATGGATTATACACTTAAAAATAGTTAAAATAGTAAATTTTATGTATATTTTACCACAATAAAATATAGCTCCTCCAAAGCCACCATACAAATTATAATCTTCAAATTAGATCTAAATACCCTGTCTCATCATTTGCAATTGTATGCCAAGCCAATATCATCTTCAATCTAGACTTTTGCATTTGCTTCTAATCTATCTATTTCTATTTCTGGCCATTTCATTCTATTGTCCATACAATATCTAGATCCATTCTTTTAAAATATAAGACAGATCATGTTATACTTTTGCTTCAAATCCTCCAGTGACTCTCTATGTAATGCAGATTAAGCACCAAAGTCCTTTCAATAATTTTTAAGGACTTATATGATCTTATTTTCCCATTAACTTTGGATTTTACATTTCATAAGGATTACACCAAAGTAATCCTGATGGAAGTGGTATGCCCTGGGGGTGAGGAAAATGTTATCACTGACATTGTGTACCACCAGATACATGTTGACTATGAAAAGCAAAACTAGTTTTGGTTAGTTTTAGTATTATTTATACGTTTCCTACAGAAAATACACCTTATTCTGCTTTTAGTTGGGATTGCGCATCTGCCATGAAGTCCTTGACTCCACTCTTCCCTACTTCATTCCACTCTCTCCACTTTGATCTCCCAACCTGTTAATTAAATTCACTAAGCAAATGTATTACTCAGGGACTTTGCATTTACTACTTTCCAAGGCTGAAATACCAGGTATCTATCTGAGAGGTCAGCTCTCTCATCTACATCAGCCATTAACTCGTAAATGACTTTCTCTATGTGGCCTTCCTTGACTACCCTATTGAAGAGTACAATTATACTGTTACCACCATATACCACATTCTTTCCATCTTCATTTCTCAGCACTTTTTACTATCTAACATGTATTTTTTCACTAATTTATTTATTGCTTATTTCTTCCACAGGAATAAAGCTTCCTGAGTTCAAGAAGTTTTCATCTGGTAGTTTAATGTTGTAAATCCAGCAGAGAGCACTGTCTGGTTCACAGTAGACATTTAATAAATTCCTGTTCAATGAATGTATGAATGAATGGAAAAAAATCATTGGCGCTTAACTATACACTCAATAGGTGCTGATGCCACTATCTGCCTAGCCAGAACACATATCAAAATGTTCATCATCACTAGTAATTGGAACAAAGCAAAGTTATATAGGCCTCCATATTATCGATTGTCAAATAGAGAAACATTCAGGGGCACTAGAGAGGTTAGCTCCTGCGCAGTTGAAAATCCACATGTAACTTTTGACTCTCCCAAAACTTAACTACAAAACACTACAGTCGACTGAAAGTCTTACCAAAACATTAAGATGATTAACACAAATTTTGTATGTTTTATATATCATATAACATATTCTTACAATAAAGTAAGCTAGAGAAAAGAAAATGTTATTAAGGTAATCATAAGGAAGAGAAAATACATTTAGAATACTGTACTGTCCTCTAAAAATTCCACATATAAGTAGAATCACATAGTTCAAGGGTCAACTGTGTATTATTGTGAAAAGGTTAGCAAAGGAAAATGAAACAAGTCTCTTTATAGTATTTGTGAAAATGATAAATGATAAAATTTGAGGAATAGTAAAAACAGCTTTAAGATGGCTAAAATTATGACTCAACATTTAATAATACTCCTTTTAAAATTAAAAAAATCATGAACACTATACATATTTATTTTTAATATATTTGTATATAAATATTTATTTGCACATATATGTATGTGTGTGCCTGTGGGCTATGAAGATATACCCTTTCCAAGAGACCCTTCAGAAGTACTTTTTTCATCGTTTAATATATCTCTGTCTACTAATTATGGAGGTCACCACTAGTTCCTATGAAAAATAGATGCTGTATTCAAGAGTAATCTGATTATCTATAAAGGACTTTATGTCTGACTAAATTAGACCTCTAAGGAGCCAACTATTTGGTTCATTTGCAAAAGGAATCTATGAATAATGACATCAAAAGAAGTTGGACATTTGAAATTTCGCAGTATATTATTTAGCCAGTGCAATACCCTAGCTACCACCAAGGCCTGATTTATACATACCTTTGAATTAAACTGTGTGAGAGGTGCACATGATCTTGAAATGTTTCCCCACATTCTTAATGTATGCAAAATGTTTAGTCACTTGATAGTGCTTTCTAAAAGCACTGCTATTGTTTATCTGAGAAATTACTGAAATATTTTTAAGCAAGGAGTAAATGTCTGAAATTATAAATTCAAATAAGATATGAATGAACTTTGGGACTGGAAAGCTTATATAAAAATGAAAATCATCATTCTAGAAATAAGAGCAAAAATTCAAAGTGTCAACCAGAGAAGAATTAAGTAAAATAGGTATTACCTTTGTATTAATTCCAGTGAAAGATCTCCTTCCAATTAAATACCCTCAGCTTAAAAGGTATTTGGCAGCAGTAGAGGTCCCTGATCTATGATATTATCTGCACATACTAAACCTGAGTTTAACTCAGTAAGGCATCATATAGAAGATGAATATCCTACAAATCAGCACAAAAATACTCTGATTCATAACTACCAGTATATACCAACAGAAATTACATAATTATGAATGATGCCATTCATATGGAATGAATATACCATTATAAAGACCAAGGGATGAGATCTGGCCCTTTCAGTTTTCAAATATTTTTAGATGGCCTTTTGTGACTTTTTAAAACTTACAATACTTGGGGCGCCTGGGTGGCTGAATCGGTTAAGCATCCAGCTTCGGCTCAGGTCATGATCTCACGGTTCATGGGTTTGAGCCTGGCGTTGGGCTCTGTGCTGACAGCCAGCTCAGAGCCTGGAGCCTGCTTTGGATTCTGTATCTCCCTCTCTCTTTGACCCTCCCCTGCTCACGTTCTCGTTCTCTCTCTCTCTCTCTCTCTCTGTCTCAGAAATAAATAAAACATTAAAAAATGTTTTTTAAACTTACAATACTGACAGATCATTAACTCTGACTTAATTTTGCAAAAGTTCCACTTAGAAGCAAATGGTGGACTCAAGCTGAATGAGTGAATTGTTGAATGAATGAACAAGTGAATGAACTTATTTATAATCAAATAACACATGGTGTTACCATTTGGGCTGCTATAACACAAATATCACAGATCAGGTGGTTTATAAGCAACAGATTTTATTTCTCACTGTTTTGGATTAAGGAAGTCCAAGATCATGTCACCAGTATGGTCCGATGAGGGCCTTCTTTGGGGTTGCAGACTTAATTGTATCCTCAATTGGCAAAAAGGAAAGCCAGCAATCTGGGGTCTCTGCTAATGGCACTAATCCCAATCATCAGGATCCTGCCGTCATGACCTAATCACCTCCCAAAGGGCCTACCTCCTAACACTGTCACCTATGGGGGTCAGGACTTCAACATATGAATTTTGGGGAAATACATTCAAACTACAGCAATACTTAACTTTTTTTAAAAAAATTACTTTTCTCTCATTTTATAACATAAAATGTTACCAATAAGCCTATTGAAAAGATTGTTCCTCCTTCTCTGTTAAAGAAATAGAGGCTTGGAAATACATCTCAGAAAAACTTCCAGATATTTAAAGGTCTTTTATTGTTTTTATCATTTAGAATTATTATGATCATTATGTTTCATAATCTGCCCATGCCTTTTTAATAATATTATTTATTCCACTACTTATATAACCTTTTCAATTGTTTAAAAATATTTCTAGTCTAAAATATCATCTTCCTAGGAAATACTGGTTCTGCCTCTCCAATTCCTACTAAATTATTTGAAAATGAGAAACAAATTAAAATAAATAACTCCAGAAGAGAAGTGTGAAAATGAAGATAATGCTTGAATATTAGTGAAATTATTAATAAGTACAAGACGAGGGTATTGAAGTTGGAATTCTTCTCAGTGATGAATGCAGGATTTAATACCTAAAAAGAACAAGTTTGTTAGGCTAAAAGAAAAAAAAAAAGGGTACTGATTCATCTTTCTGCTTCTCTCTGGTATCTGGTACAGGCACTCTGAGTCTGTATCAAAGAGATAACTGGGAAGTCAGCCATAAACTTCACAGCTATCAGTTCTTCCGGTAGCTAGAGTTTGCCCCTCCACTCTAAAGAGTACCGATCTTTCTACATGGATTTACTGCCTGAAGTTCTTAAGGAAACAGCTGTATAGAAGTGAATAAAAGGAACAAAAAGAGCAAAGAGGATCCTAACTTGTTCATGCACAAGGATGTATAGTTCTTTTTTATTTTTTAATGTTTATTTATTTTTGAGAGACACAGGGTGTGAGCAAGGGAGGGGTAGAGATAGGGAGACACAGAATCTAAAACTGGCTCCAGATTCTGAGCTGTCAGCACAGAGTCCAACATGAGGTTCAAACCCATGAATAGTGAGATCATGACCTGAGCCGAAGTTGGATGCTTAACAAAATGAGCCATCCAGCCCCAAAATGATATGTAGTTCTAACATATCATTTAGGTAGGGTTGAAATTAGGAACATGCCTATAGCTTTGCAGGCATCTTAAAATTTTTCAAGCATCAGTCACACTTTCTATAAAGAAGACTTATATTTTATTTTCATTATTAAAAATTCAATATATTACTCCATGTTCATCATCATAAGTGTCCCCTTAATCCTTTTCGTTTATTTTACTCATCCTCCCACTCAAGTCTCCTCAGGTAACCACCAGTATATTCTCTTATTTAAGAGTTAGTTTTTTTGTATTCATCTTTTTTCCTTGTTAATTTATTTTGTTTCCTGAATTCCACATGAGTGAACTCATATGGTATTTGTCTTTCTCTGTTTTATTTCACTTAGCATAATACCCTCTAGCTTCATCAACATTGTTGCAAATGGCAAAATCTCCTTTTTTATGGCTAATTACCCATTGTATATATTACACATCTTCTTTATCCATTCATTTATGAACACTTGGGTTGTCCCATATGTTGGCTATTGTAAATGCCACTATAGATAAACATAGGGGTTCATGTATCTTTTTAAATTAATGTTTTCATTTTCTCTGGGTAAGTACCCATTAGCAGAATTACTAGGTCATATGGCAATTCTATTTTTAATTTTTTGAGAAAGCTCCATACTCTTTTCCACTGTGGATGCACTAGCTTGCATACCCCAAAACAGGGCACAAAGGTTCTGTTTTCTTCACACTCTCAACCAACACTTGTTATTTCTTGTGTTTTTATTTTAGCCATTCTGAGAAGTGTGAGGTGATATCTCACTGTTGTTTTGATTTGCATTTCTATGATTAGTGCTATTCAACATATTTTCATGTGTCTGTTGGCCATCTATATCTCTTCCTTGGGGGAAAAATGTTTACTCAGGCCCTCTGCTCATTTTTAAATCTGATATTTTTCTTTTTTTCTTTCTTTCTTTTTTTTTTTTTTTTGATGTTGAGCTGTATAGGTTCTTTATATATTTTGGATATTAACCCTTTATCAGGTATATCATTTACAAAGATCTTCTCCAATTCATGTTTTTGTTTTGTTGATGGTCTCCTTCACCAAGCAGAAGCTTTTTATTTTGGTGTAGTCTCAATAGTTTAATTTTACTTTTGTTTCCCTCACCAAAGGAAACATATCTAGAAAACTGTTTTTATGGCTAACATCAAAGAAAACACATGCCTATATTTTCTTCTAGGAGTTTTATGGTTTCAGGTCTCATATTTAGGTCTTTCATCCACTTTGAGTTTATTTTCATGTATGGTATAAGAAAGTGGTCCAGTTTCATTCTTTTACATGTAGCTGACCAGTTTTCCCAACACCTTTTGTTGAAGAGACTGTCCTTTCCCATTTTATATTCTTACAAACTTTTTCTAGATTAATTGACCATAGAAGCATGGACTGTTTCTAGATTTCCTGTTCCATTCCATTGATCTATCTTTTTTTGTGTGTGTGCCAGTAACATACTGTTTTGATTAGTACAGTAGAATACATATTCTTTTCATTTGTACATGGGTGATTCTTCAGAATTGACCATGTAAGGCCACAAAACAAATCTCACCAAATTAAAAAATACTGATATCATGTTATCCTGAGTGAAATAAGTCAAGCAGAGAAGGACAGATACCATATGTCTGCACATATAGGTGGATTAGGAGAGAGCTAATGGAGGACCATGAGAGAGAAGAAGGGGAAAAATAGCTGGGGAGAGGGAAGGAGGCAAAGCATGAGAGACTCTTGAATGCTGAGAAAAAAATGCTGATGGGATTGGGGGAGAGAGGCAGAGGGGTGATGGGCACGGGGGAGGGCACTTGTTGGGATGAGCACTGTGTGTTATATGTAAACCAACTTGATAATAAGCTATTTTTAAAAATACTGAGATCATATCATGCGTCTTTTCCAATGACAATGGTATCAAACTAGAAATAAATCATAAAAAAATCTGGAAAGAACATAAATATATGGAGCTTAAAAGACATTCTACTAAACAGTGAATGAGTCAACCAAGAAGAAATCAAAGAGTAAATTAAAACAAATACATGCCTGTGAATGAAAAGGAAATGCAATGGTACAAAATCTTTGGGATGCAGCAAAAGCTTTTCTAAAAGGGAAGTTTTTATGCAGGCCTACCTCAAGAAACAAGAAAAATTTCAAACAACCTTACACTTAAAGCAGCTAGAAAAAGAACAAACAAAATCCAAAACCAGTAGAAGGAAGTAAATAATAAAGATAAAAGCAGAAATAAATGAAACAGAAACTAAAGGGAAAAAAAACAATAGAAAAGATCAATGAAACCAGGAGCTGATTCTTTGAAAAGGTCAACAAATTGATAAGTCTTAACCCAGATTCATTTAAAAAAAAGCTCAAAAGTAAATCAGAAATGAAAGAAAATAGCAAGTAACACCACAGAAATATAAAGGATTATAAAATAGTATTATGAAAAATTATGTGCCAACAAACTGGGCAAACTAGAAGAAATTGATAAATTACTAGAAACATAATATCTTGCAAAACAGAGTCATGAAAAAATAGAAAATTTGAACAGAGCAATTACCAGCAATAAAATTGAATCAATAATCCAAAAACTGTCAACAAACAAAAGTCTAGGACTGAATGGCCTCACAGGTAAATTCTACAACCATTTAAAAGGAGTTAAAGATTTTATTATTTTTTTAAAGTTTTTATTTAAATTCCAGTTAGTTGACATAGAGTGTAATATTAGTTTCAGGTGTACAATTTAGTGATTCAAAACTTGCAAACAACACCAGGTGCTTCTCACAAGGGCACTCCTTAATCCCCATCACCTATTTAACCCATCCCATTACCCACCTCCCCTCTGGTAACCATCAGTTTGTTCTCAATAGTTAAGAGTCTGTTTCTTGGTTTGCCTCTCTCTTTTTCCCCCATGATCATTTGTTTTGTTTCTTAAATTCCACATGAGTGAAATTATATGGTATTTGTCTTTCTCTGACTTCTTTCACTTAACATTATACTCTTTAGCTCCATCCATGTCATTGCAAATGCCAAGATTTCATTCTTTTTGATGGCTGAGTAACATTCCATTATATACATACCACTTCTTCTTTATCCATTCGTTAGTTAAGGGACATTTTGGCTCTTTCCATAATTTGGCTACTGCTGATAATGCTGGGTCAACATGGAGATGCATATATCCCTTTGAATTACTGTTTTTGTATTCTCTGCATAAATACCTAGAAGCATGATTGCTGGATATAGGGTAGTTCTATTTTTTAACTTTTCAAGTAATGTATACACTGTTTTCCAGAGTGACTATACTAGTTTGCATTCCTACCAACAGTGTAAGAGGGTTCCCCCGTCTCTGCAGCCTCATCAACACATGTTGTTTCTTCTGTTGTTAATTTTAGCTTATTCTGTGAGGTGATATCTCATTGTAGTTTTGCTTAAATTTTATAAAATAATTTCTACATCAATGTGGGGCTTGAATGTACAATCCCAAGATCAAGAGTTGTATTTAAGTGGCATTATACCATATTTGTTTTTGTCAGGCATACCTCATTAAGCATAATTTCCTCAAGTTCCATTCAGGTTGTCACAAATGGCAGGATTTTCTTCCTGGATGAATACAATTGACTTTTGAATAATATGTATTTGAACCATGCAGGTCCACTTACTTGTGGATTTTTTGTCAATAAATACAGTATAGTACTGTAAACATATTTATCTTCCTCATGATTTTTTTAAAATAACATTGTCTTTTTTCTTGTTTATTGTAGGAATCTAATATGTAACACATGTAAAATACAAAACATGTGTTAATCTATTGCTTATGTTATCTATGAGTTTTCTGGAAACAGTAGGCTATGAGTTGTTAAGTTTTTGGTGAGTTAATAGTTAATACACAGATTTTCAGCTGCATGAGAGTTGATGCCCCTAACCACTACATTGTTCAAGGGTCAATCAAACACTTAAGTTGTTTCTATGTCTTGGCTAGTGTGAATAATGGTACAATAAATATGCAAATTTAGGGGAACAAAAAGAAGAGTTAATACCTATTCTTCTCAAAAGAACAACTCCCCCCAAAATAGAAAAAGAATGAAAGATTCGAAACTCATTCTAAAAGGCCAAAATTTCCCTGATACCAAAACTGGATACAGATACTATGAAAAAAGAGAAGCACAGACCAGTATCTCTGATGAACATGGATGTAAAAATCTTCAACAAAATATTAGCAAGTAAAATCCAACAATACATTAAAAAATCATTCACCACAATCAAGTATGATTTATTCCCATGTTGCAAGGGTAGTTTAATATTTGCAAAACAATCAGTATGATACCTCACATGAAAAAGCGAAAGGATAAAATTATATGATAATTTCAATAGATGCAGAAAAAGTATTAGACAAAGCACAACATCCATTCATGATAAAAATCTTCAAAAAGTAGGTTATAGGGAACATACCTGAATAATAAAGACCATATATGAAAAGCCCACAGCTAACATCATACTCAATGGGGAAAAACTGATAGCTTTTTCTATTGGGTCATGGACAAGAGAAAGATGTCCACTCACTATTTTACTCAACATGGTATTGAAAGTCCTAGCCACAGCAATTAGACAATAAAAATAAAAGTCATTCAAGTTGATAAAGAACAAGTAAAACTTCTACTATTTGCAGATGACATGACTCTATATATAGAAAACCCTAAGACCCTACCAAAAAGCTTCTAGAAATAATAAGCGAATTCAGTAAAGTTGCAGGATACAAAATCAATGTACAGAAATCATTTGTATTTCTATATACTAATAATAAAGTAGCAGAAAAGGAAATTAAGGAAACAATCCCATTTACAAATGTACAAACTTGACCAAGCAGGTGAAAAGAGCTGTATGCCAAAAACTGTAAAATACTAATGAAAGAAACTGAAGATGATACAAATGGAATGATATTTCATGCTCATGGATTGAAAGAACCAATATTATTAAAATGTCAATACTACCCAAAGGAATCTACAGATTTAATGTAATTCCTACGAAAATATCAACAGCATTTAACAGAACTAGAACAAATAATCCTAAAGTTTGTATGGAACCACAAAAAAACCCAAATAGCCAAAGCAATCTTCAAAAAGAAGAACAAACTAGAGGTATCACAATCCCAGATTTCAAGAGTATTTTTTAGTTTAATAATTATTATTAAATTATACCTGCCATCTTATAAGACATGTTCCATGGTGCTGGTTCTAGCAGAGAAAAACTTTTAAAAATTCCACTATGTTCCCTCCCCTCAGCACAAAGCATAAAGTATGTATTAATCTCCCATCTACTTCTTGGGTACAAAAGTTGTTTCTAGTTTGAAAATGACAGTCGATCCCCCATGCCAGCATGGTGCTTGGAATTTATGTAGTATAGGTGAAAAGTGTGAACATTTAAAGCTGGCAGCAGACTTAAGTATGGGTTGAAGGTAAGGAAAGGAAACCAGGAGGCACAGGCTGGATGTGCTAGAGTCAAGGAGAAACAGTCACAATTCTTAGCAAGATTGAGAGATTCAGTTTCATCATGAAGAACTAAGATGTACAAAAAAGAGAAGCATGAAATAATCCAGTCAGGTTCAGGCTACTGAGGTTTAAATAGGTATTAAGTCTCCAGTGGCCAAAGGCTCTTCGTGAAACAGGGCTGCTAATATTCAATTTGAAAGTATTTATTATGATATGATACAAGATTCACCTTCCCATCTTCTCCCAAATCTTCAATAACATCTAGCAAACAACTCCATTTCTTGAGTGAAATGTGTACGGATGTGTGTGTGTGTGTGTGTGCGCGTGCGTGTGTGTGTGTGTGTGTGTGGTGATAATAGTGTTTTGTTTTGCTTTGTTTTTCCTCAAAAGCAAAGGGTTGGATCATTTTGAAGTCCAGGTTGACATTATGCAGGACAGATGGTGCATATATAGGATAGCAAGAAACCATATAAACCAAAGAAGTAAATGTTTGCACCATGAGGATATGAACATTTTTACCATCCTCTAACACATTTCAAAACATTTGGGGACAATTTCAGTGCATGAACATTTTAATTTAGGCCATCATATCTAGATTTCAAGTAGCCAGAGGGATCTAGTACACCAATATCTTGTGAGTTACAATTATGAATTGATAATACTTATAGCATTGTAGAGACCAGTGAAATCATATACGCCATTCCTGCATTTTACACATAGTAAGAAGCAAAAAAGAAGTGATATGATTAAATACATCAGCAAGAAGGTGGCAACACCAAAAATATAACCCAGGATCACTGCTTTATACCATTAGACAAGACCAGAGCTCTTTGTAATATTTCATGATTCAGATCTCTCTGGTTTAATATGCTCTGAATTCACTTTAGATAAGGGACATCCCTCAGATTTTCTATCTGAATGCATTTAAATGTGTAAATGGATTGGAATGTAAAAGTCACATTTCAAAAATCATGATCAGAATCCAGTGTTTTTTATATCCATTTATCCTGGTTTATATGAATCAGGCTTAATTAGCTTATAAGCTTGGATGGAAATGTTATTCCTCGGGTCTCTGAATATTAGTAGATACTTTTGGCCTGTATTGTTAAATAAAATATATAAATTCCAAAATAGCTCTTCTAATCTATTGCTTCCTAAGTTTTAACTTAATGCCTGTCTTAGGCAATACAGTTATAAGTAGTTGAAAAAGGCGACTACAGTACAAGTTCTATTACTAGAAGTGCTGAAATACAGCTAAGACTATGTTTGATTCTTTCAGAATTACTCATTTTATATTTTCTGCTTCCATTCTTTTTCCAAGCATTAGAATAAGGAATGTTAAGAATAGCATTAGTTATAACATTTTCCATGAGTTAAAGTGGAACAGGTTTCTATAAATAATGCATTTTAAATTAACTAGCAGCAACATTCTTGACTTGCAAAATACTTCCTGGTTATCAGTTCCAGATACGAAATGTGTGTACAAAATATAATCACCATCATGCAGACCTTTATTCTCTTCCAGTTGATTGCTACCCAGTTTACACTAGGAAGTTGTTCAGTTATGGAGTTTGCAGTGTGTTCTTATTTATATTTCCCATCTTCATACATTGTATAGAATATTAAGAATTCTTTCCTGGAGAAAAAGTATGGTACTATTTCTGAAATTATTATACAATCCATTTGAACATTTCTGGTACTCTGGAAAAGTAAGAGTAGTGGATATAACCGTGTCTTATCTCACCTTTAAAATAGTAAATTCAGGGGTTTACAGATGATAAATATTTTTAATATTTTTACTAGAAACTGAATTCTCTGAGAAAGAGCCCTGATGGCTTAGCTATCTCTTAACTGCTTCTTTCCTAAAGCCTACAACCATTTTCTTTATACTTCCTATTGCTGTAGGATTCTTTACCTCAATGCCTGGGGTTAGTTGTCTTGCTGCTTTGAAGAATGAAGAGGTGGACATAGAATAAAATGAGCAGCAGGCAAAAGTTTATTAGGGTATAAGATTAGAAAGTAAGAATTGTATGAAAGCTCTTTTCACAAAGAGAGGGAGTCGAAAGTGAATAGAATTGTGGACTATAGGGCTGTTTTATAAGGTTTTTGTCTGCCCCTTTCTGCCCCCTTGTTCCTTCTCAGGTTCTACCCTTACTAGCTAGGTAACACTAAATGTCTAGTTATTCCTTTTTGATCGTTTCCCTTGTATGAGGAATGGTCTTTGGCCATACTGTTCCTTGTGGGTCATATGTTTCGTGGTCTACTTATCTTTAGTCAGGTCTTTTGTCAAATTCTTGAGGGGAACCTGATGGGGAGTAGGTGGTATCTGTCACATTCTCAAGAGGAAATTTATACCTGTAAACTGGGAGTTCGTTCAAGTTCAGACTTTCCCAGAAGAAATGTTTTAAAATATGCTTTTCCCTACCCAGGGACTTTCAAGCCCTAGTGTCTCCCTTTCTGCCTACTGAATTGTATTTTCCTTATACTATCTATATTAAGGTTGTAAATTATCTGTACTTCTGAACAATCTGAGTCTCACATTTCTTCTGTAAAGTAATACTTGAAAAGCTAAATTTTGAAAATACTAAGTGTTTTAAAAGTGCCTTCATTAGCAATATCTAAAGTGATCATTATAATATATGCAGGTATGATATTTTGATTTATAACAAGAACTATATATTTGGTCTTTGTTCCTTTTCTGTAACAGAGCTCTTAACACCTTTAACATTTCCTAAATGATTAGAGCCATGAAGGCCTTTTGTTGTTTAATGAGGTGACTTTTGGAACCCACCTAGGAATGGGGGCTGGTTGTCAGGAGAACCAATCTTGTTCCAGAGGGTTGGAACAAGTCCTCCCTTTGACCTTCCTAGAGGGGAGAGGGGCTGAAGGTCGAATCAGTTTCTAACAGCGAATGATTTAATCAATTGTGCCTATGTAATGAAGACTTCATTAAAACCCAAAAGGACTGGGTTTCTAGAACTTCTGGTTGGTGAACATATGGAGATTTGGAGAGAAGGTGTGCTCAGAGAGGGCATAGAAGCTCTGTACCCTTTCCATGCCTTGCCCTCTGCATCTCTTCCATCTGGCTATTTCTGAGTTCTATCCTTTCACAATGAACTGCTTATCTAGTAAATAAAATGTTTCTGTGAGTTTTATGAGTCACTCTAGCAAATAAATTGAACCAAGGACATGGTTGTCGTAACTTCTGATCTATAGTCAGTCAGTCAGAAGCACAGGTAACAACTTGGACTTGTCACTGGCCATCTGAAGTCCAAGGAAGGGGTTGTAGCAATCTCTGATCTGTAGCTGATTGGTCAGAACCTGGGCTTTCAACTGGTGTCCTAAAAGGATGGGGAAGTAATCTTGTAGGATGGAACCCATAACCTGTGGAATTGGATGCTGTCTCTGGGTATAAAGTGTTAGAATGGATTTGAATGGTAGGACACCAACTGGTGTCAGTGAGAACTGCTTTTTGGTGGAATCACTCCCCCAAACACACACTCATTGGAATTGGCTCCAGGAACCCAAAAAGGGCGAGACACCATTTCATAAATGAGAAAATAGTTTTCTCAGTTGGTCAGTGAAAATTTTCATGGTTATAGAGTCTTGCTTTTCCATAGAAAGACAGAGATTTCTGTGACTCTGAATCATCAAATCCCAACCAGTCTGTCCAGCCTCCTTAGGTCTCTAAAAGAAACATGTGAAAGAGATTTGGGGTAAAGGGTCAACTTACTTTTACAGGGATTTTGGGAACTCATAACCTAGGGCTGTCTGGACCTAGATTGTGTTCTTCCACCAGGCTGTCATCAGACGAAATGTACCTCATCATTCACCCAATTTTCTACTTAATGACACCTAAGCTCTTTAGTAAGACACATAAGGCCTACCAGCATTGCCCTGCTTTCTGCTGCCTTCTCATTTCATATATCTTCTTGCTTCAGTTTCTGGGCTCCAGAAACAATGAATTATTCTAAGATGAAAACACACGTCTTTTTTTAAAGAAATTTTTTAATGTTTTATTTATTTTTGAGAGAGAGAGAGAGAGACAGCGTGAGCAGGGGAAGGTCAGAGAGAGAGGGAGACACAGAATCTGAAGACAGACTCCAGGCTCTGAGTTAGCTGTCAGCACAGAGCCTGACATGGGGCTCGAACCCACGAACTGTGAGATCATGACCTGAGCTGAAGTGAGACGCTTAACCAACTGAGCCACCCAGGCGCCCTGAAAACACATGCTTTGATTAAACTTGTGTCTTTGCTGATTTTTCTCTTTCTACTTGGAACATTTTTCTCTTGCCTCTTTGGTTGGTTCATTCCTATTCATTTTTAAGATTCAGAAGTCAATTTTCTTTTTTTTTTTTTTAAGTTTATTTATTTTGAGAGAGAGAGAGAGAGAGAGAGAGAGTGAAAGGAGAGGAGGGTGGGGAGAGAAAGGGAGAAAGAAAATCCCAAGGAGGCTCCATGATGTCAGTGCAGAGACCAATGCGGGGCTCAATACCACAACTGTGAGGTCATGACCTGAGGTGAAGTTAAGAGTCAAATGCATAACCAACTGAGCCACCTAGGCTTCCCAGAGGTCAAACTTCTTAAGGAATTTTCTCTGCATGCACTTGAATATACACACACAAAGATGTGAGATGAGTGTTGAGATTGGTGTTCTTCTCCTAGGTCTCCAAAAATATTCTTCTACCAAATCTTCACCATGGTTTTAATCTATCTATAATCTTCTGCTTGCTGGGCCAGCTTCACAGGCATCTGATTAGTGCAATTGCATAGAACCCAACCCTCAGAAGGGCTCTACATTGGGGTTTCAATGATCTGTAGTTACAGCCTTGAAATTTTTCATAATCTTATCTCAAATTTGTGTTTTGTAAGTGAAGTCTGATAGGACAATAGAAGGTTTAGTGCGTGTGTGTGTGTGTGTGTGTGTGTGTGTGAGCGATAGGGTGGAAGCTTAGAGCCTTAGCTCATAAATACCTAGCCTCCTATTGCTTCCCACTTCCCCTGAAGAGATTGTCAGCTGCCCACTTCTCTAACACCTGGTGCTCTGAATCCAAATACCATTCCTATACTCCTCCTCATACATATAAGGCACACCAAAGAGTTGTGTCATGGTCAAGTGTGTGCTCTAGGGTCTCTTAGTGAGAGACAAATGGCTGTTCCCACCCCAGGGCTAGTATATTACTATGTATTAAGAGGGTGACCACTCATCTCTAATTCAGGAATCAAAGGTTGTATGATTAGAGATTGGAACGTGTGTGTAGACTATATGTGAGGGGTTAGGCAAGTGAGCCAGTAGAAACAGAGCAAAATTATTCCCAACACCACATTAAATAGTAAATTAAAAAAAAAAATCCCAGGTCAAGAAAAATCCTGTGAAAAACGAAAACCGTTTATATTTTGTAACTTTTAGGGGCACTTCTTTCCTGTTTTTTGAACAAGGGTCTCAGCATTTTGTTTTGCCTTGAGTCCTGCTGATTATATATCCAACCCTGCCTGTGTGAGTCTACAAAATCCTGAAGTTTGGGACTATCCTGTTCACCTCTGTAACTGTAACACATGACATTGTGCCTATTACATAATGAGAATCCATTATTTATTTGTTAAATGAATAAATATCTGAATAATTACTGCATAATACCATTTACCACCTTCCATAAGAAGGTATGCTTGAAAGGTAACAAGGTATGCTTGAATATCTGTGATAAGGGATATTTGCAAAAAACTTTTGACTTGTATATCACAACACATAACAAGTAGGATATAAAAGCTGTAAAAACCTGAAATAACATTTTCTGCACACTAATAAAATTGACTTCATGCCCCGCCTCTTTTCAAAATATTTTTTTCCCAAAACAATTTTGTTGTCTATCATATTTTAGTAAAAAAAAAAAAAAAAGCTATAAATGTCTTCTCTTTGATTTGGTACTGTGATTAAGGAAGTGGTTTTCATTTGTTTTTATCAGTAAAGGGTTTTGAAATTACACCAAGCAACAGTACACCAAGTACTTGGGAGAAAAATGCATTCAGAAAAGAAACACATACCTATACCTACACATGGATAGTGGTGATTAGATAAATCAAGAGATGTACTACAGTACCTAAGCCATTTGGCAACCTACTGTGCTTATGATGTCTATTTTAACATTATATATGTTGATTTCAGTACTGTAGAAAGGATTAGAAAAAGCTTGAGAATAGAATGTTTTCGTAAATAAAATATGTGCTTTATGGCTAGATAAACGTAGGTGAATGTTAATTTGCATTCATTCAATTTTCTACTACTAGTTGCTGGCAATATGATATATAAAGATATTATAATTGTGTCTTATATGGGAAAACTCAAGAGTATTATAGAAGCAGATATTTGGTAAGATTATTTAAATGTAAAGAGGTCTCTTTTAGAGAGGGTAATCTTTATTCAGGAGGTCAACTATTTTTCTTTTTAATTTTAGAGAGAGAGGGCACAAGATAGGAAAAACGACAGAGGTAGACAAAGAGAGAATCCCAAGCAGACTGCATGCTTATCCTGGAGCTCGATGTGGGGCTCAATCCCATGACCCTAGAATCACAACCTGAGCTAAAATCAAGAGTCAGACATTCAACTAACTGAACATCTTAGCACCTCAAGTCAACTATTTTGTAAAAACATTTTTATATTCCAGGAAGTGAATGGGGCACTTGAGATAGGTCAGTTAGCAAAGCAGTATAGACTCTGCCCTTACAGAACTTCTGGCCCACTGAAGATGAAAGTTTTCAACAATTAATTAGAAAGATTTTTAGTAAACAGGTATATATGTAATAATGGAATCTATCCTAATATGGAGAGGGAGTGGTATCATAAAAGACTTCTCTGAAGCAATTATGTTTAATTGAGATCTGAAGGATACAGATGAATTAGGCAAGCTAAAAGAAAAGATTTCCATCTTTTCTATTTTTGCTAACAGAGTAAGAAATCTATCCTTACAGTTATTTACATCGTTTTAAAAAGAAACTATACAAAATTTAAAAAGCACATCTACTAATTTGGAATGTGTGGTAAATTAAAGAAATTGTCCAATTGTATTTGTGCTCACAGAGATGAGTTATTTAGCAAAGTAATAGGGGAAATTAATACCTGTAATGGGACTTTATTTAAGAAAGGTTTAGTAAATGGAACACCTAAATACGGAAAAAGAATAGTGAAATATCAGTATTTAAGACTGGTCTGCATAAAATTTATTACAAATTAGTGAGATATTACATTACATTTAAAAGGGTTCTTTGTACTGTCTGCAAGGCTCATCCAAGAACTCTTCCAAGCTATATACCTTCTGTCCTATGTTGGACAAACAATTTAATCTCTCTGACCATCTGTCTCTTCATTTATACTATAAAGAAAAAAAAGCGTATCCCAGGACACATGTGAGAAATAATTAAATGTAAACAGAATGTTAAAGATTCTATTCTAAAATACATAGTAGGTAATCAATACGTTTTATTTTCTTTTTTTATAAAATTATTTATTCTTTTATTCTTCCATCAAACATTTTTGGAGTATCTACTATTTGAACAGCATAGAATATATATGGCAGAGGGAAGATTTTAGTGCCAAACTTAGTTGTAAGTAGCAACTGTATCTCTTATTAGTTGTGTTATCATGCATAACTATCTAAATTCTCTGATCACAAGTCTCTGAATATATGAAATAGAAATAATAACTATATTTAAGAAACATTAAAGGCAAATGGTATTATACATCTAAAATGCCCATTAGGTGAAAACCAGTAGACCCTCAACAAATTTTTGTGTTTTTTCTGCTACTATTTTTTGAACACTGTGATAGGTACAATGGAGAAAAAATACAAATCAATTATAATCTTCTTTTAATGGAATTGATGTTCTTATATGGGGAAACGATATACACAGATAATCTGAATATATTCTAATATAAGCGTTCTCTAGTAATGAAAGCATAAGACAGATGAAAATAAGATATTACAAGAATATAAACTTATAATTCTGTATTCAGTAATAATATGCTTTAGAAATAAAACTGANCTCTCTCCTAGAAATAAATTAAAAAAAAAAAAAACATTAAAAAAAAGAAAAAAAAAACCAAAAAAAACAAAGTAGAGCTATTAATTTAAAATGATTGATAATGTTTTGCTGCAAATACATTGGTGAATTTAAATTTTAATTAGAGAAACATGTATTTATATATTTTACATTTCACTTGTCAACTTATTTTTTAGATTATTGTCAAATAAAAGGGATTTTCATTTCAATTTTACCAAAGGCACTGATCTTTTTCTTTATTAAAAATGAACTCCAATTTCTACTTCCAGCTGTGATGTAATAAAATATAGAAGGTCAATGCAGTTAAAAAGACCTGAAAAATAATGGAGACATTACAAAATCACATTTTTAAAGGCCTAAGAGAACTGTAAGCAACAAGGAGTTTCATAGTGGAAAGCAGGTTTTAGAAATGAACTCATGAATTCTAATCCCTTTTTTCTTGGGAGGACTTTATGGACTCTTACTGCAAGCTGTGGATTTGACTTAGCTCTCCTGGAGACTAGAGAAACCAGGAAAATTTTTGGTGGTTAGGAAGTTATGAAGTAACAAGTTCAGCACTTATAGGATATAGAAGGTATTGCCAGTTTTCTCCATAACTTTTTTTGATGAACCTGGGACTGAATGAATGAGAATATAGAGAGCTAAAAAGAAACTCTTTGAAGAAATAGTGAAATCTCCTTAGCCTTGTGTTGTACTTTTATCTAGTCAGATTGGACTGCCTGAATAAAAAGTAAATACACACACACACACACACACATAAAAAATATTATAGCATAATATTCCAAATATCCAGAATATAAAGCTACTCATCATATGAAACATCACCTACACTTCTGCTCACAAAGTAATCAATAGATACCAACACAGATCTGACAAAACTTTATTTTATTTATTTTTCTATTTTTGAGAGTGAGAGAAAAAGAGCGAGAGAGAGAGAGAGAGAGGGAGAGACGGAGCACCACATGGGGCTCAAATCCACGAACCATGAGATCATAACCTAAACGGAAATCAAGAGTTGGATGCTTAACTAACTGAGCCCCATGACAAACACTTTAAAGCAGCTATTATAAAAATGCTCAATTGAGTAACCAGAATCATACAATGAATATTAGAATGTTTCAGCAAATAAATTGAAGATACAAAGAAGAACCAAGTGGAAATCTAGAACTTAAAAATGCAATAATGAGAGTTTTAAAAATCACTGGATAGGCTTACTAGCAGAATAGACATGGTGAAAGCATCCATTAAAAATCAATAGAAATTTTCCTATCTGAGCAACAGAGAGGGGGAAAAATTAGGATAAAAGAAAAAGAGAAAAATCTAATTGTCCTGTGAAATCCTGACAGAAGTTCCTGTAATTGGAATCTCAGAATAGGGGAGAAAGAGTGCTGCTCTAAAAAAATTATTTTAAGAAATAATGACCAAAACTTCCCTAGGTTGGAAAAAGACAAACTTTAAAATTCAAGAGATTGACTGATTCAAACTAAATATATCTAAAGTACAAGTATACATATATTGTAATCAATATTGAGAAAGCTAAAGACAAAGATAAAAAAAAATCTTTAAAGAAGCCAGAGGAAAAATAATTCATATTCTATAGGAGAACAATGATTTGAATGACTGCATATTTCTCATTTGAAATTGTGGAGTCCAGAAGCATATGGCAAAACATTTTAATGGACTAAAAGGAAAAACAAATATAAACCTATAATTCTGTATTCAGTAATAACATCCTTTAGAAATAAAACTGAAACAATGACATTCTCAGATGAAGGACAACAGATTGGTTTCAAAATATCTTCTAGGGGTGCTTGGGTAGCTCAGTTGGTTAAGCGTCTAACTCTTGAGTTTGGTTCAGGTTATTACCTCACAGTCCTGGGACAGAGACCCACATCAGCTTCTGTGTGGAGCCTGCTTGGGATTGTCTCTCTGCCCCTCCCCTGTTCTCTCTCCCTCAAAAATAAATAAATAAACATTTTTAAAAATCTTATTTACTTTTCTGAGTTTTTAAAAAACTTTCTGATGATTAAAAGCAAAAATTATAATTTCTGTGGGCGTTTTCAATGAGAATAGATGTGATATATAAGAAAATTATAGAATGAATGGCCTCATATGGTAACAATATTTCTACATTATAATAGAAGTGGTAAAATACTGATGCTTAGTAAACTGTGACAGGTTCAGTATGCCTTTTATAATTCCTAAAATAATTACAAAATAAAGAAAAAAACACTAGATATAGTCAAAATTGTGACAGATAAGATGGTAAATTAATACTAAAAATGATTAAATAACATTTTTCTTACAAAAACAGAGAATATGGTAATTCTAAATCCACATATATCAATAATTACATCAAATATAAATAGTATATACATACTAATTAAGAGACAGAGATTATCATAAGGGAAAAATATGTCCCACTTATGATATTTAAAAAATTCACTTCAATTATAACAACACAAATAGATTAAAAGAACTGTCCAGGGATACAAGGCAGCTGATCCAAAAGTCCTAAAACTAGATTTAGCATGTTTTGAATGATATGTTAAATGTTTATGAGTATGTATAAGAAACCAGAGTTTACACATGAACATTTTAAAGACAGCTAATTCCAAGTTGTGGGATTGGAGACCATTTTTATTTTGTGGAGACCTATTTGCAATTTTTATATTTTCTAAAATGAACACTACTAAATTATTCCTGAAATAGGTTCTAATAAATGCATTTGGAGATGAGATGAGAAGAGAAACAAATGGTATTTGGTAGAAATAGATTCTAGGGACGAACTAGAGAACTTGGGGGGCAGGTATGGCGATAGGTAAAATTTGTGTTTTACAAGATGGCAATACTTGGGGTGCCTGGGTGGCTCAGTAGGTTAAACATCTGGCTTCGGCTCAGGTCATGATCTCACAGTTGGTGGGTTCGAGCCTCGTGTCGGGCTCTGTGCTGACAGCCAGCTCAGAGCCTGGAGCCTGTTTCAGATTCTGTGTCTCCTTCTCTTTCTGACCCTTCCCTGCTCACGCTGTCTCTCTCTCTATCTCAGAAATTAAAAAAAAAATTTTTTAATTAAAAAAATAAAAAAAAACAATATGGCAATACTCCACATGTAAACTTAGAATTCATGAGAAAGAAAAGTTATATTGGAGACTCAATGCTCAATTTAGAAAATGGTAGATTTTTTTAAGAAATTAGCAATAATTAGTTGGAAGTTGGAAGTTTCGGTATGAATCACAAAAAAGTTAGAGCCAGAATATAGAACGGGAATACCTTCAGATAAATACAGATAAATGGAGTATAGCTTTAAAAAGCATAAATTAAAAATCTGTTTATGGAAAGCTTATTTGTTTAAATAGCTGAGTACATATCACATAGCTCTGCATTCTGATGGAGTGGCAAGTGAAGATTTATTACTAGCATTAAGTAAGGAGGGCTGATGTTATATCATAAGGTCAGTGGTGTTAATATGCATATTTAAAAGAACAAGTCAGTCTTTCTCTATATTTTACCAATTAAATACACCTCTGATTGCTACAGTAATTTAACCTTTACCTAATTTCACTAAATTACTTGTAAACACTAGCTAGTGAAAGTTAATTGAAGAAAATGTAATTGGATATTTGAGTATGGCCCTACTACACAATTAGGCAATTCTTTGTGACTGATAGTTTTAATGAGACATCAGTTCAAAGTAAAAGCTTGGAAAATATATATTATAGACTTTCATTGGGCTTCAAATGAAGCAAATCTTAATGGGCAATTAGCTTTATGTATTTTTGTCAAGAAATATTTGCTAACTACAAGGAAGACAGGTATCATTCACTGATGACCTCACTTAAAAAACAGTCATTCAATTGTCATTGATAGTTCAAGGTAAATAATAATATTAAAAAACAAGTTAAATACTTGGAGGGGTTAAATACTTACTTAAATCAGGAACTACTGTTCTTACTGGTGTTAAACCCCAAACACAGGGAAAGAGCCATTCTAATTCATAACTCTTAGCTCTAAACTGGGTGGTATTCACAGTAGAATCTTGAAAAGATATCTTTTGACACCAAGCTCCTGGTTGCATCCCTTAAATATAAGACTTTAAATATAGCAAATGCATTGATTGTATTTTTCCATCTGGGCTATATATTCTTCCCATTTCTGGCCTTTAATCTTGTCTTTACTCCTTCACTTACCCTGTTCCACTCCAAACATCACACAATTAAGCAATTCTTTTTAACTGATACTTTTAAAGAGACACCAGTTCTTTTAAAAATTGGTGCTGAACTGAACCAAACATTTAGTTTTGGTTTTATGTGAAAAGACAGTTTCACTAATTCTCAATGAGGGAGGATTAAAATCACACTATATTATTTGCTTTTTGATAAGTTAATATTTTTGCTAAACAAATGTGGCTTTCATTACAACAGATGGATTATCATATGATTCATTATAAAGTTCAATATTTGTTTTTATTTTCTGATTTAAGTATTTCTGTATTTATTAAAATTATCCACATTAAACATTTATACATTCATAGTAATCAAACTTTGATTAATATAAAAATGGTTTTAAATTTGAAGTTTCAACTGGTTTGTAACCAGAAGTCTGCGTTTATTAAATTTGCCTCAAATTCTTACTGAAGACAAAAAAAAAGGTAGTGAACTTACTAACCTAACAGGAAAAAATGATGGAATAAAAATCACACTTTATATGTGTGGAAAAATTTTTCAGTAGAAATTTAAACAAAATACCTTTGAAGAACCTGGGCTGCAAGCTTTATAAACAAAAACTAGGCTTAGACTTTTTGTCTGTAGTTCTAAACATCTGAATAAAGGGGAAATTTGCAATGGATTATGAAGGAAAATATTTCATATCTAGAATTTGATATATATATACATGTATATATACATATAAATGTTTATTTATTTTGAGAGAGAGAAGGAGCATGAGGAGGAGAGGGGCAGAGAGAGAGGAAGAGAATCCCAAGTAGGCTCAGCACTGTCAGCACAGAGCCTGACACAGGGCTTGACCTAACAAACCATGAGATCATGACCTAAGCTGATATCAAGAGTCAGATGCTTGACCAGCTGAGCCACCCAGGTGCCCTGTGTATCTAGAATTTTAGATCAACCATTGTCTTTTTTTCTAGGAGAGTAGCCCATTGACAGTCTTAGATATAAACCAGCTTATTTATCCCTCTTAAATAGTTGTCATTTAGCAGTGAGTGATTAATTGAAAAAGAAAATCTAGCCTGTGAGAGTCTTTACATAAGATATCTGATACTCTTTTAAAGCATCATCAAATGCTGCCTAGTGAAAACAGTTTATCATGAATAACACAAGTCTAGGAACTGAATTTTAACTCTGTAATTTTGAACAAATTACTTCACTTAATTTCATGATTTTTGCAATCATATATTAGTGTCACATTCTTTTAAGTCTTATTTTAATGTGAAAGAGACTTTTAAAACTATAAAGATAATAATTTATAGTATGTATATGTTATTTAGTAAGTTACAGCTAGTGTTCTATAATTTATATAATTAACTCAGTTAGTCCTGGCAACAGTACTAGAAGATAGGTATTATTATTATTATTATTGTTATTGACTATTTTGCAGGTAATGAAACTCTGGTATAGAACGGTTAACTTTTTTTGGCCAAAGTCACAGGACAGGAAAAATAGCAGAGCCAGCATACAGTTCCAGGCATTTTGGACCTAGATTCTGTGTTTTGAACCTGTATCTAGTAAGGGATTACTAACACTGACATAGGAATTTGGAAAAAAAAAAAAAAAAGGACATTTTAAGGAATTTTTGCAGGTTTTTAAATACAGATTTTACAGTTTTTCTTTATGAATGTTGTTAACATAGTATAAACTCTATCAATGAAACTATTATATCTAGGTTAAACTAAGAAAATAATCATATCTTACATTTATGAGAAAGTAAACTTTGTTCTTTCTCTTAAATTCTGACACCTTTCAGAATCTAATGATGAAACACTTCAAATTTCCTTCTCTCTATAATATAGATGTGGGCTTCTCCTCCTATGTTTTCCCTATGTGGTAGATAGAATTCTAAATTGAACACTGAAACTCCTGTTTTCTGATATACAAACCCTGTGTAATCTCATTTCCTTGAGTTTAGGAGGAAATTTGTGAACACTATGGAATATTGCTCCTGTAATTTGGTAACATCATATAACAAAGTTGTAGAGGTTTTGCAGATATAATTAAAGTTCCTAATATATTGACTTTAGGTGGGTCAAAAGGGACATTATTCTATGTGGGCATGACCTAATTAGGTGAACCAGTGGTAGTCATATTACCTACTTTTTTTCTATTGCAAAATTGAGAGGTTTTCTATTTAGTAGGAATGGTATTGCCAACTGCTTTCAATATAGGGAAAGCTGATGTTCATTTAACATTTTAACAACATAGACATTTTTATTATATAGTGTTTTAGTGAGATCCTCACTCTCAAAACATAAATAATACCTTTTTTTAAAAGTTTATTTATTAATTTTGAGAGAGAGAGGGAGAGAACGAGAGCATACTCAAGTTGGGAAGGGGGAGAAAGAGAATCTCAAGCAGGATCCATGCTGTTAGAGCAGAGCCCAACACAAGGCTTGACCTCACAAACAGTGAGATCATGACCTGAGCTGAGATCAAGAGTCGAATGCTTAACTAACTGAACCACACAGGTGTCCCCAAGCATATTTAATACATTTTAAAAAATCTATTAAAAATTACCATGTGACACATAATTCAATACATAAAAATTTATGAGTATGTATGTGTATACACACGAATAAAAGAGATGTCTGAATGGTCACCAAACTGTAGCTGATGGTTATCAATATAATGAGATTTTAGGCAATTTTATTTTCTCCAACAGTCATATGCAAGTACACTTCAAGTTATTTACAGTAAACCATTTATTATTTTATAATCTAGACAGTTCCCTTGTGAAAACTAGAAGGAAAATTGTGAGAATGTTTTTACTAAAATATTGACAGTGATTATCCTTGATTGATGGGAAAATGAATAGTGTTGTTTTCTATTTTTATTATTGTAATTTTAAATCGCAATTTGAATATATGCTCTATGGCAACAATTTAAACAACAGAGAGTGCATAGTTTAGAAATTTAAAATATACTAACACTAGCATCTCTGGATTTAATCCTAGTGTGACTCTTTTTTCTAAAGAAAACATACTTTTTAACAGTTTGATCAGCCTATACCTTCACATACACAGTGGTAGGGAAAAGAAGGATAAGCTATCTGTTCCTTGAGGGGTAGAGGAATAATTTAATACTATCTTTACTGGTGTGCCTGGGTGGCTCAGTGGTTGAAGCATCTGACTCTTGATCCTGGCAAGGTCATGATCTCCAGGTTCATGAGATCGAACCCCTTCATAAGACTGAGCCCGAATCCCATGTCTGGCTCTCCACTGACAGCATGTGAAGCCTGCTTGGGATTCTCTCTCTCCCTCTATCTACCCCTCCCCGTCCTCTCTTTCAAAATAATTAAAGATTAAAAAAATATAGTCTTGACCTTTTTGATATAAAATTGATTTCTTTATTCATCTAGGTCAGATGAAGAGGGAGGAAAGAAACTCTTAACTAAAGTGTATGATTTGATACATTTTTACATTATGTATACATTTTTTAATTAAAAAAATTAATGTTTTATTTATTTCTGAGAGAGAGAGAGAGACAGCGTGAACAGGGGAGGGTCAGAGAGAGAGGGAGGTACAGAATCTGAAACAGGCTCCAGGCTCTGAGCTAGCTGTCAGCACAGAGCCCAATGTGGGCTCGAGCCCACGAACTGTGAGATCATGACCTGAGCCGAAGTCGGATGCTCAATTGACTGAGCAACCCAGGCACCTCTACATTATGTATACATTTGTAAAAACACAGTCACAATTAGGTACAGAGTATTTCCATCACCAACTATTTCTTTGTACCACTTTGCAATCCTTCCCTCCCACATTATTCGTTGTCACTATAGATTGATTTCCTTTTCCTAAAATATATATTCTGACTTCTTTCACTCAGCGTAATGATTTTAAGATTCATCATGTTGAGTTTCTTTGTATCAGTGATGTTCATCTTTATTGCTAAGTAGCATTCTTTTGCATGGATATTCCACATTTTGATTATCCATTTACCAGTTAATGAACATTTGTGTTATTTTCAGTTTTTCACTAGTATAAATAAGCTACTATCAATATTTTTGCACAGTTCTTTATGTGAAGATATGTTTTTATTTCTTTGGACTAAGTACCTTGGGATGGAATGGATGAATTTCATGATGGGTGAATATTTAGCTTTTAAAGAAATTGCTGGGCAGATTTCCAAAGTAGTTGTACCATTTCACATTCTTACCAGCACGGTTTAAGAGTTCAAGTTGTTCCACATCTTCACCAATAATTGTGAACTTAATTAAGTCTCTTTAATTTCTGCCATTATAAGAATGGCAGATTCTAATCTGCATTAGTATCACAATGTGTTCTTGTAATTCCCTCATGATTAATGATGTTGAGAATGTATGCTTATTAGACATTTGTATTTGCTCTTTTATTAATCATCTATTTAAATTATTTGTCATTTTTGGGGCGCCTAGGAGGCTCAGTTGGTTAAACATCCATCTTCAGCTCAGGTCATGATCTCGCGGTTCATGAGTTCGAGCCCTGCGTTGGGCTCTGTGCTGACAGCTAGCTCAGAGCCTGAAGCTTGTTTCAGATTCTGTATCTCCCTCTCTCTCTAAGCCTCTCCTGCTTGCGCTGTCTTTCTCTCTCTCTCTCTCAGAAATATATAAAAACATTAAAAAATAAATTATCTTTTATTCTGTTGGATTCTTTTTTTTCTATTTTACTATTCTGAGAATGCCTTATACATTGTGGATACAAATCTTTTGTCAGATTTAAAAGAATCATTTATTCTGACCTATGCCTTGTTATTTATTTTCAATATCGTGTCCTTCAAAGATAAAATGTTTCTAACTATGACAAATTCAAATTCATTACTTATTGTTTTAACTTGATGGTTGTTGCTTTGTATTACTAAGAAATATTTAATAACGTCAAAATAAACATTTTTGTAGGAATTTTATAGTTTTAGCTTTTATATTTAGATCCATGACTCATTTTAAGCTTAATTTGGTGTATGATATGAGGTAAAGATTAAGGTTCTTTTTTTTTTTTTTTTTTTTTAAAAAGGTTTTTTCTTTTNCTCTATATCCAACTAGGGTTTGAACTCACTACCGAAAGATCAAGAGTCATGTGCTCTATCAAGGGAGCTAGCCAGGTGTCCCAAGGCACTTGAATGAATATCTAGTTCTTTAAGCATCAATAGTTTACAATCTTTGGATTCTGCATTTAACCGGCTTGGAAACTTCAGGGAAAATCAATTAACAATTTGTAGTGATTCTATTTCTATACTTTCTATTTTGTTCTCTTGATCTAGTGTCTATCCTCTTGCCAATACCACACTCTCTTGATTACTATAGCTTTATAATAAGACCTGAAGTCAGGTAATATAAGTTCTCTGACTTTTTTTCCTTTTAAAAATTTCTCTCAGAGACTTCCAGTCTCGCCAGGATGGTATAGATCCATTTTTCCCTCTTTGCTCACCATTAAGCACAACTATAAAGTCTAGAAATGGTATAAGAGACAAAGGAGAACTCTTAAGGTATTAAGAGAAGATTGAGGAATGAAAGAATATCATAGTGGCAACGTGTCTGGGTTCTCCCAGCCAAGTGAGGAAGGATGTAGATTGAATGTTTCTCCCTCCAATATAGCAACAGAAGGCAGCCCAGGTAGGCTCATCCTTCCACAACCAAATGGGAGTCCCTAGGCGACCATCAAGCAACCTCAACACCATTGGCAAGGATTATTCATCAGGAGCCCCAAAAATAAGTGGCCAGGGAAACAACTCTCTATCCCACTGGGACTAAGACACCCCTTTTCTGTCAAGAAATTAAAAAGTGGGAGAGCAGTACTTGGAAGAGAAACTCAGCTACAGTAGGTTTATCAATCTGGGAAGCTTCTTATCTCACAAGCCTGAGAATCTCTTCTCCTGCCGAGGAACATAGAAGAAAAAAGCATGCTTTCTCAGCAAGTGCCCTAGTCTGGGTAGCCCATCTCTCTGTATAGGCTGAGACTTTTCTGAGCAGGGGCTATCAGGGCAACCAGGGGGCACTAATAAGACCATGCCAACAATGCTTTCCCCACGGAGAGGCATTCCTGGCTTGTCTGGGAAAACCTGTTCAGCCCAATGAGACAACATCAACAGAGACCAGTAGGAGCCCAAGCAGTACAAAGTAAACCAAGGAGACCAACATAAGATTGCAAAGTCTCTAAAAATTAAACGACCATTGAAAATACTCCTCATCTCCTCAAATACATAATGATAAAAGACCCAAAAGAAAAAGAAAACCATTCTTAATGTGTACCCATCAAACAACAGAGACTCAAACTGCATGAAGGAAAACCTGATAATGCTTTAAGGAGAAAGACAAATCTGAAATCATAGTTCTGGATTTAAACCCACCTACACCTCTTACAAATTGAAAGAACTCTTAAAAATCAACAAAGACATAAAAGACCTGAACAATGCCATCAATAAAAGACTGTATTTTACACAATAAAATATTCCACTTAACATAAAAAATGTACATTTTTTTTTTCAAGGACCCTTGGAGGATTCAACAAGATAGGCCATGTCCTAGGCCACAAAACAAATTTTGGCACATTTAAAATAATTGCAATCATACAGAATGTGTTCTCTGGCCACAATCAAATCAAATTAGAAATCAATAAAACAAGGACAACCGTAAGATGGTTTTGCATCTTGATTATAGTGGTGGAATATGAATCCATACAAGTATTGAAACTGTATAGTTTTTAGGCACATGAATCAAGTATAAATACTTAAGTAGCATGTTAAATAAGAGAGAGCAGGTATTATTGTCCCCTTCCTAATGGTAGAGGAAAAACATTAAATATTTCAACATTAAACATTGTAGTACCTTTATGTTTCTGCTAGATATCAAATTGAAGAAATTTCTTTCTCTTATTTGTTGAATTTTCTTGATGAATAAGGAGAGTTGAATTTTGTCAAATTCTTTTCCCCCAACTATTGAAATAATATGTTTTGTGTCTTTTATTCTGTTAATATGATGAATCACACTGATTAATTTAAACAAGTTCAAATATCTTTCCATTCCTAGAATTGAATCTATTTGTTCATAATGTATTTCCCTCACATATTGTTGGATCCATTTTAATAATACTGTTAAAGACTTCTCTGTCTATATTCATGATGAATATTTGTCAGCAATATTTCTTTCTACTTTTATTGTCAGAATACATCTTCAGAGGTAGCTAGTCTCAAAAGATGTCAGGGGAAGTTCCATCTCCTCTGCTTTATCCGAAAGACTTCCAGGATTGAAGTTTTGATAGAATTCTTGTTGAAAGCATCTGATCACAAAGTGGTTTTGCGTGTGTGTGTGAGAGAGAGAGATAGAAAGAGAAAATCCTATTGAGAAATTCCGTTTCTATCATTATTCTGGTTTTTTTTTGGTTTGTTTGTTTGTTTATTTTTGGTCAGACAGAGAGCAAGAGAGGGGGAGGAGAGACAGAGATGTATATGGGAATCAAAGATCTGCAGTTGGAGTGTGAGCTAGAGCAGATCAATTATTCGGCCACCATGTGTTGGCAATTACATGGCTTCATGCTCTTTCAGTAGCTCCTGGAGCAGGTACAGCCACTGATTCACCTGGACCTTTAAGTACAGCAACCTGGAGACCTGGCGCAAGTCCTGCTGGGATGATAGAAACCAGTCTCATCATAGAAACCAATCTCTCAGTAGTTTCTACAGGGTTAGCGAATAAACCAGCCACAAGCCTGTAGCAGACGACGGCGAACCAGACCCGCGGGAAAGACGACCACCAAAGCTGAAGAAGCCTCCGTCGGAGCTAGAGCTAAAATACTGACAGCGCTACTTCCGGTCGGAGCAGCCAGCCACATCCTCACTCACCGCTGGAGAACCTCAAGGCTCGGAGCTCACTACCTCACCTCAGCGCCAGCTCCGGCGTTCTCCACACCCAGGCTCCTGAAGGGCCCCAGCCCGCGTTCTTTCAGCCTTGAGTCCTTTGACGTCCCCTTCGCTGAGGCCGAGCATATGACAAACCGAAAACAAGTTGGCAGTGAGCCTCTCAGAACACGGCTGCCTGCTGCGCCGGGGGTCGGGTCTCCCGCGAGCCTCCTCCCAGCGGCCCCCCACACCGACGCGGAGGACACCGTCCGTTCCCTGCTTCCCAGAGAGCCCACCTGTGTCCACGATGCGAGCACCTTGGACAGGCCTGCTCCAGCGGCCCTCCAGGCCTCGGTGCCGTTTGCATCTGCTCACGGGCCCGCCACTGTGGGGCTGTGCCTCCTCGAAGGGTCTAGAAGCTACGCTCTGTCTCGAGGTTTTCACCGGCTGACCCCACAGAGCAGAAGCCACTTACCTGTGGATCCCAGTCAGCATCCTAGTGACCGCAAACGGTGCCCCGACAGACTGGCGCCACTTCCTGAGGTAAGCCTTAGGGCCGGGTCCGCGGGGTCCTGGACCACAGGTGCCAAGCCTCCGGCAACCAGCTGGCAAGCGGCCCTGATGAGGTCACTGCGGGGCCAGCAGCCTCAGGCGCCTGCCTTTTTGGGGTGGGGGCGGGGCAAAGACGTCTTCTGCAACCAGGTCATTAGATTTTCTGACTCAAAATGCAGATTTGTGCTTTGTTAATTTTCTACCTTGTTTGCTGGATTTCTATTTCGTTGATTTCTACTTTTCTCTCTAAAATTTCCAGGTTTGACTTTTAGTTTACTCTGCTGTTACTTTTAAATTTTGTTTTAATACAGGTTCTTGGTTCATTAACACCTTTAAAGTTTAGACCTTTAAAATTTTTGTTTTCGTATGATCACTTAAAGGTAAAAATTTCCCTCTAATAGTTGTATGAATTCTCAAATTTTTCTGTGCTTTTTTTTTTTATACAAACTATTCTGTGATTTCTCTTTTGATTTCCTTCCCTTAGCACTGGATTATAAGTGTGGTTTAATTGAAAATATATGTGGTTTTCCTAGATCTATTGTGGTTATTGATATCTTATTTAATCACATTGGGATCAGAGAACTTATTTCCTCTAATTTCAGTTCTGTTAAGTTGATTCAGACTTTTTATGGCCCAGTTTATGGTCCATTTTGGTGAATAAAATACGAGCACTCAAGAAGAATGTGCATTCTGATGTTTTCATATGTAGTGTCCTATAATTATTAAGCCATGGTTTTTGTCCTAGGGTTCTTTCTGTCTTTCGTATTTTTCTTTCCTAATGGTTGAATCACTTGTTCAAGGGAACTATTAAAATATCTTATCATAATGGAATTAACTAATTCTATAGTCTTCACACCATGTTTTAAAGGTTGGTTGTCCGGTAATAAGTATTTGATCTGTCTTCCTGATGAACTGAACATTGTATCTTTGTTAAATTGCCTGTCTTATCTCTGGCAATACATTTTTTCTTGATGTCTACTTTATCTTATTAAAATAGCTAAACCAGCCTTCTGCTTAGGATTTGTATTACATATCCTTCATATGCGTTTGTCCTTAACCTGTCTGAGCTTTAAATTTCATTGGCTTATATACAGCATTGAGTTAGGTCCTGCTTCTTTTGATTCTTATAATCTTTGCCTTTTAATTAGAATTGCTTTATCCATAAATATCACGTGTAGTTATTGTTCTTTGATTTAGGCTTACTTGGACAGTTTCCGTATGTCCCCTCTAGTTTCCTCATTTTCTAGCTCCCTTACTATTTGAATTTTAGAATTCCATTTTAAATTATCTATTGACACTTTTTTCCAGAGTTCTCTAGGATTAAGGTTTTTTTTTTTTTGAGTTGTGCAGAATCAGAGTTGTAGTACTTCATATGCTCTGTAGAAAACTTGCAACCACATGGACCCATTTACCACAGCCTCCTTATTTCTACATGTTATCTCCTGCTATGGATTTTATGAACCTAAAGGACAGCATTATAATTTTTTCTTTAAAAGGTCATGTACATTGTCGCTAAACTAAGAGAGAAATTTATATTAGTAAGTATTGCTATTCTTTGTTTCTCCATGATGGTCCACCTTTCCCCCTCGATATTTTTTTTCCTAGTTAGAAAGAATTCCTTTAGCTTTTATGGGTGCAGTACTGATGACAAAGTTCCTTATTCTCATATGTGAACATAATTCTGTGTTTACCTTTTATCCTCTTAAAAATATTCTCACACCCTCTTCTGTGGCTGCTCATATGAAATCTGTGGTAATATGAATTATTCTTGCCCGTGTTCCCTAGCTAATTTTTTTCAACAATTTTTCCGTGTTTAGTTTTCATATTTTTCCTACTTGGGCTTACTAAGCCACTTGTTTGTGTAAAATTATGTCTTTCATACATTTGGGAGATTTTTGATGGTTATTTCCTAATTTTTTTCACTTGGTCTATTGTCAGTCCTTGGGCTCAAATTGTGTTTACTTTATAATTTTGACATGTCCCATAGACATGTTTTATCTTTTTATTTTTCAAAAATTTTAATGTTTATTTTTGAGAGTGAAAGAGACAGCATGAGCAGGGGAGGGGCAGAGAGAGAGGGAGATACAGAATCTGAAGGAGGCTCTAGGCACTGAGCTCTCAGCACAGAGCCCCATGAGGGGCTTGAACTCAACAAACCGTGAGATCATGACTTGAGTTGAAGTCAGACACCTAACTGACTGAGCCACCCAGGTACCACTATATTAGTAGTTTTAATGTAACTATACAACAAGAAAGAAACCACATATAAAGTTTTCATTATGTTTTGAGCTTCACTATCATGATCTCTTTCAATACTAATGGTGTTCCCTTAAGTATTCCTGTTTTTGTGACCATTCAATAGTTTGAACTATTGTCTATTCTGATATTGTATACATCTTTTAGTTTAGATTATATTTGTTAGATAAGGCTCTTAAGGACAGATTCTGAGCATTGAGCAGAAAACCTGTACTTTCAGACTAACCTTTATATTACTGAACATGTGTAGCTATGAGATATTTTTTTTCTACTTAAATTCATTACCTTCTTCCTTGCTCTTTTTNCGAGATCATGACCCAAGCGAAAGTCGGATGCTTAACCGACTAAGCCACCCAGGCGCCCCTGTTCCTTGCTCTTTAACGCAATGACCTTGAAGGTTGTTTAGAAGATATATTATTTTAGGCCTTATGTCTTTAATATATTACACCCATAAATCTAGAAATATGACAATACTGTGATTTGCCATTTACAATAAACTAAATGATTAGCCATTATTGGTGTCCTGTAACTCAAGTAATTAGCAGTGCTATATAGAATAGGCAGTTGAAATTAGTGGAGGACAGAGAATGTTACACCATTGGAATAGGGGCCCCGACGTGAGAAGAAAATCCAAGACAAAACTGAATGTTTTCTGAGAAGTTAGCCCAAGAAAGGGATGATGATCCACAAAGGGGGCAAGCTGATCTGGTTCATGGTGGGAGATTGAGAAAATGAGCTTGAATAGAAGAAAGAATCGGGTTCTGGGCACCACATTTAGGTGAAAGAATTATTTCCTTTAGCAAAGACCAATTATTTTCTTGGCAAATGGGTTTAATCTTTGTCATAAAGAATGAAACTTTTTTCAATTAATAATGTACTATATATATATATATATCAAATAGTATTCATGAAAAGGGAAGAGCTTTAACTATGTTTTAATGCATATCCTTCCAGAAAGAGAAGCACAAACTTATGTTACTGCTGCTAGGCAATTTTCCATCACTAAGGAATGATGATTAATTTTTCAAATTCTGTATATACATATGTGTATATTTATGCAATCTGAGTGCTATTGATTTGTCTCAAATCACCTAGTTATCCAGGATTCCTATTGAGAGCTTATAAACATCTTTAAATGTATACTTATTTTTTTGAGGGGGGGTGCACAAGTGTGAGTGGGGGAGGGGTAGAGAGAGAAAGAGAATCCCAAATAGGTTCTCTACTGTCCGCGCAGAGCCCGGTAGGGAGCCTAAACTCGGGAACTGTGAAAGATCATGATTTGAGCCGAAATCAAGAGTCCGATGCTTAACCCACTGAACCACACAGGTGCCCTGAGAGCTTCTGATTTTCAATTCCTTATTATGAAATTGCAGTGTTAAGCTGGCTGGTTCTTACTAAAGGATGCAGTTCCCTACCATGCTTCAGTTCTTAATTTTTATTTAGGTCTCATCAGTTGGCTACAGAATATAAATGATAGTTTTGTCCTATGCAAGGAACAGGGGTCACTATTCCTAATCCTTTGTATATTTTAGACATTTTCTGTTCTTTATGTAGGAGAAAATAGCCGGGGTTAAGTTCATCGTGTTTTTGGTCAATTCACAATTTGTTTTATCATTGAATTTAATATTGCAGAGGCAAAGTCTGCAGCCAGTTTAATACCATTTTTTTTGCATGTGATTTATGGTTATGTCATTAGTGTTACTTTTCATTCTTTACCATATTTTGGTTTTGTGGGGTTTTTGTTTTTGTCTTGTTTTTGTTTGCTTGCTCTTGCCTCTCTTCCTCTTCTATTGTATTCAGCCCTCATAAATTTCAGAACAAGTTTCAGTGGGTGTTCAAGTACACGTGAAAACATTTTTTCTTATTTTAAAAGATGTACCATAAAATGGTCCCTGTAAACAAAAAAAAGTCCACAATTAAGTTTTAAACTTTCTTGATACATAGCAATACTTAGATTCCTGTTTCCTTACTATAAATACATTTTTATTCAATAATCTTGATATCTGAAACAAATTTTGTTTGCCAAGCCCAGCCTAGCCTCATATTTATCTTTGAGGATTCTGTCACACTGATGGAAGTACATATTCTATGCCCATTAAATTAAATAAACCTAATTTCCCTCTGACATTAAATTATTTGCATCTAACACATGTGTTTCTTGTACTTTGTCCCAAATAGAAGCCTTTGATAATCAGGAATTCTACTAAATCATTTTAAGCATCTCTAGAGCATTGTGCTTAATTAATCTTGTGTATATATGCATGCATACATCATATAGAATAATTGAAAATCTAAAAATATTTTTAAATACACCAGGAACCAGGGTATTGAAAAACATTAGCTAAATCTCCAGTGACTCACAGTTGGGAGAGGAATAGAAGGTGAACAGAAATTTAATAGTAATGTTTTAACAGAGGTGAAGATAGAGAATTATAGAATTGGAGAGGAGGGATTATCTTTTACTTGAAATGAGCAGTTGTTTGCATGTCTTAAGTTTTTCAATTTTAATATTACTAGAGCAAAAGATTCCTCATGGGAAATCATATAATCCAATGACCTACCATAGAACTCAGTAGAAATTTTTTATTTATCTGTCTCAAGTATTGAATTTCTATACTGTATGTGATTTCTATTTTTGGTTGAGAATAAAGTAAAATGTGCCATTTAAGGTTTTTAAAAAATTTTTTTAATGCTAAAGAGTGCGTGTGTGTATATATATATATATTTTTAATGTTTTATTTATTTTTGAGAGAGAGAGACAGCATGAGTTGGGGCATGGGGAGGTCAGAGAGAGAGGGAGACACAGAAACTGAGGACAGGCTCCAGGCTCTGAGCTAGCTGTCAGCACAGATGGGGCTCGAACCCATGAACTGTGAGATCCTGACCTGAGCCGAAGTTGGACGCTTAACCAACCGAGTCACCCAGACGCCCCAAGAATGCATATATTAAAATTTCTTCCTTGGAAGTCAATACTGATGTAATGAGATGAGAGGGAAGGAAAGGATTTAAGATCCCCAGGCTAGTTATCCTACCCCGGGCTCCTTACAAGAAAGACCCTATTTCCCCTATGCAAGGAAAAAAAAAAAAAAGAAAAAAGGTATTTTGGTATTAGCAACTCTGAATCCAATATAAAATTTATTTGTATACTTTATTTCTTTCATTAATATCAATTTTATGATCCACACTATATTAAATTGTAGGGATATAAAACCTAGATGTCTTATCCCTATTAAGTGAAGCCAAAAAGGCAAGATACATGTATATATTAACTATATAGCTTAATGTAAAACAAGCTCTTGAAACCTATTTAGCACTGTTTGATCATTTTGGCTAGAGCTGAGGCAAACCTGGATTCAAATTCAATTTTTAATTCTGTGAACTTCAGCATTCTTACTTGTGAAGAGCCCCTCTCTGAATATCTTGTATTAACAACATTAAAAATCGAGTACTTAGGAAAATGAATTAGTATTACTGATGCTTCAATTATAGAGCAAGGCAAAATCCACTGAGGAAAAATGTAAGGTCATTTAGATTAAAAATTTCATAGCTAATTGACTACCAATTACTTGTCCCCGTTGGGAGCATTATAAAAGCAGATGTTGAGAGTCAATTAATTTGTATTTGTTTAGGTGGGACTCTATCAAAAAAAGCAAAATCTGCTGTAAAGAGTATAACATCTCATTCTTCCTTCTTGAGAAATCTGAGCCGAATCTGTCACTCACTTATGGCAGACACACAGGTCGTTATGGCATGGCATATGCCAGAAGCTTTATCCTAGCTTCATCTGTTACTCTTCTCTCATGATAGTGGGATTTTAAATCACATAGATTCTGCTATAATTCAGTTCTGTCAGGTGGCAGCTGTGTGAATTTCAGTTCCTTCAATTCCCCAGGTCTGAATTTTCCATGTGGTAAAATAATATCTACCTGAAGGGAATTGTGAGGATTAAACTATACAAGTAGAATATATAGTAAAGTATATTCTAGTATTGAACAATAGAAAGTATTCAATAAAATGTTACCACATTTTAGCCACCTATTACATTATATCCTTATATTTAAGAAACCCTTTTTAAGAACTGGATAGGGCATTGATGAACAAATAAATTCAATGTTATAATGATTTTATTTCCTTAATTTGATGTCATTCATAGTTTTAGGTAAAGTCCTTTCTCTTTGACCCTCTCTGTATTAATATTCCTAGTTTCACACAAAAACCTTGGAGATCAATTATTGAGCTCAATATCCAAGGCTTCCCTGATTTCCTCCACTTTCTGAACTTGAAAAAGGGAAAAATTTCTTTTCCTCTCAAGCATTGCAAACTAAGTATCTAAGTGAAAGGAAGTAGGAACTAAATGAAAAGCCAAACTAATTTTACTTAAGCAGTTAAAGCTTTCACAGTGAATGATTTGGAGCTCTTCAATGTTACTTAGTGAATGTAATCACACATATTTGTCTTGTTGAGAATTATATTGTGACATATGCTTGGTAAGCAGGACTGCTATTATATAAATTAGTCAAGATTTGTTGCTTGAAGTTGTAGAGTACAAAAAGAAATCATGCATGAAGTTTTCTCAACAAAAACATTCCCATTTAAAGAAAATTTACATAAGTTGTTAACTAACCAGTAAGAGTAACCATAATCTCATTGACTTCTATACATTGTGTCCAATAACAGAAATGTAAAATGTCTGATAAGCAGGAGAGAACAACTAATTGGTATTCTGAAGAACAAGATTCAAAGGATTCAGGATACAGAAGGAAAGGATCCAAAATTCTTAAACAAGTATATAAAATACTAGATTTCTTTGTGCATGTAACAAGGTTTCCTCTAAATATTACATTCTTCAATTGTTTCTTTAATTCCTTCCTTTTAAATAGTATATACATTCCTTTTAGAGTTTACAGATAAGTGGGAAGATAGGTAATAATCAGATAAAACAATTAAAAAGTTACATAAGGACACTGTAAGAGTCTATGAAAGGAGTACTCATATAGTCTGGATATGTTAGGGAAAGCTTAACCAAGGATGTAGTTGAACTGCTATCTCAAAGGTAACCAGATTGTAAATGGATAAATGAATGGGAAGAAAATATTGAAGATAGAGGAAAACTTTATTGGAAGTCCTGATGGGAAATTAGCATGATACCTTTGAAGATCTAGAAAGTTTTCAGATTTCAGGCTAGTGTGGCCAGAGTGCAGAGTGAGTAGTAGGATATGAATCCTCATAAAATATTTGTGAAATTTTATACCAAAAGGACCCAAAGGATTGTGGAAAGAAAGTATTTATCAAATACTAATATATATTCAGCATCTTTACCATTCTCTAAAATATTTATTTCTGGAATAAATATTTGTATATTGGATAATATATATCGAAAAGCTCATAAGGGGTACATGGGTGGCTCAGATCATTAATTGACTGACTCTAGATCTCAGCTCAGGTCTTGATCTCCAGGTTGTGATCTTCCATGTTGGGCTCCATGCTGCGTGTGAAGCCTACTTTTTAACTTAGGTTTAGTCATGTTTTCTTCTTTCCTAACAGTTCTAGATGTCCTAAAAGTATGTGTCTTAGAATGGAATTCATTGTCAAGTCAAATGATGAAAACATTACAACCACATGACCAGTTGTAGCTACATTGATCAATAATCAAGTAGATTGTATTGTTGTCAAACAAATCTCAATAGTTTATAATAACAAGCATGCTGTTTTTTCATGTTCACCAAAGCCTGCAAGTTAATTATGGCTTGGCTGAACAAGGCAGAGAAACTTCTTCAGAATGCTTACAAGCTGAGCTTTGTTCTAGCTGCAGTTTGAGTTCAGGTTTATTTGAAGTGTCTCTACATTATGTTTGGGTAAGCAACAACCTGAGACAGGTTCTTCTCATGACACATGGCAGGAGCAGGAGTTTAAACATTGGATACTACTTTAGGAGTTGATTTATTTATTTTTATTTTTTTTTTTATTTGTTTTTGAGAGAGAGAGGCAGAGCATGAACAGGGGAGGGGCAGACAGGGAGAATCCGAAATAGGCTCCAGGCTCTGAGCTGTCAGCACAGAGCCTGATGTGGGGCTTGAACTCCTGAGCCGTGAGATCATGACCTATTTAGGGCTTTATCTTGAGCTGTCATTTCCACTCATATTCCATTGATTCAAAACAAATCATATGGCCAACCCCACCTTTAAGAGGGATGAGGAATTTCCCTATACTGGTGAGAGGTACTATAAAAACACAAAACATGGAGATGAATAATGCTACTATAAGAAGGTTATAAAGAATTTTGTAATTCAGTTCTCTCCAGAGGTGAAATTGAGGGAGTGAAAACTAACTTTTGGAGCTACTGAAACCCCAGATTAGGCAGCCTCCAGTTCTAGTAGCTATTGCCTTTACCTCTTTAGAATTTGTAAATTTGGGACAGAACAAAGGAGACTATGTTGCTTAGACACCATGCTCTTGATGCTGAAACTATCAAAACCAGATCGTCATCTATCAACTTTCTTATTCAAATGATAGAACCATCAAGAAGCACTTAGAGGAGACACATCCATTGCAGGGAGAGGGGAAATGTGTTCATGAAACATCTTGTTTGCTTAAAGTTCACTGGCGGAAAATCTAATAATCTTGTGATAGACTTTTCTTTCATTTTCTCTAAGGATTTCAGAGAAATGCTATTTTTTTCTAGCATGATTTTTATATTTCCTCTTGTATTTTCTACTTGTTAGGGTTATAGTTTCATTCAGATGATAGTTCCATGTTATTCCTTCTTATTTTCTTGAATTGGTGACTTTGGATACAAGCAGAATGAGAAGAATTTCATGAAGTAGTGGCAGACTGAAAAAAATGATTTGGGTTACATTAGACACAGATGTGCTGCTCAGTTCTATCTTTGGAAGAAACCCTAGCATACCTAAGTCAGGAAAAAGCAGCAGTGAAAGGCAGTAAATGGAAAGTATTGCTGTATTTTCTTGTTTTCTTTATGGTCATTCAACTGATTTGTTTTTTTTTTCCTTCAGTAGTTAAATCTATGCCATTAATATTCATCAATGGCGATTCATATTTTAGTACAGTTCTGTCACCATTTGAAAAGTATTCAGGATTTTGATAATAAGCAGTGAGTAGTAATTTTGGATTTTTAAAGACTAGTATTTTGATATAAAGAAAAACACAAACTTTTCTGTTTACTCCCAAGGAATTTGAGTAATTAAGAGGCAAATAAGTATTTAACAGTAAGATATCATCAGAGAATGGAGCTCACTTATCAGTTTCACCTAGTAAATAGTTGGGTCCATTGGCCCCATGTAAATTTGGTTAATAATCTGCGTATTTTAATAAATGGGTGTTCTAGGGGAAACTGTTTCATTCTCAAAATTATGTTAGAAAGTATATTCTACTTATATACAGGGAACTGTCAATTCCCGGAAAATCCTCTGGAATAGAGTCATTTGATATTTCCAAAGTTGAAAGTTTAATTACTGCTGTATTGTTTTACCTATTTTCATGATCAAACTCCGCTGTATAATAGTTTAATGATTGTAACTTTTAAAATTTCTTTTATATTCATAGAGCAGGCCAGTAATATTTCCACTTTTCATATGAGTGAAGTGTATCTAGTAGCACACTAGCCTGGATCTAAAATATTGGTGGGTATTAATTAAAAAAAAAAGGTTTTATGACATCAGTGATATGTATTCCTTTCACAGTAAAACACACTTTTATCTACTAATAGAAATAAGTCTTTATTGTAGAAGACCAATATCTTAGCACTGTGCTCAAGCAGTAAATCTGTGGTTGATTTTGTACATGTTCTGCAGATTACTTGGAATCAGATTACTTGGCTACTTACACATGTGACATTACTTATAAAAAGGTTCACTTTTTAAATTTGGCACTTACTAGCCCTGTGACCTTGAACATGTTAGTTAACAGCTCAGTGTCTGTTTCATAAAATGGAGATTATTTTACCAACTTCAAACAGCTGCTATGTACGTTATAGGAATCAATATATATAAAATATTAAGCACAGGGCCTGGCATGTACTAAATGGTACAAAAATGTTAGCTATTAATATCAGGTCATTATTATTATTTTTAAAGCACAGTGTCAATGCTTCAATGAGGAATAAAGGTTGTCACTGTATTTACCTGGTCTTTAAAGATCAAGGATTATGAAGTCATGTTGGAAGTGAACAAAACTTATTTCAGGAAAAGAGTAAGAAAACTATTAAGGATTAATTCTGGGCCTTAGTTTTCTGTCAGTAAATCAAAGTTAGGAAGCATAAATAATGTTTATTAATGTCTGAAATGTAGAACACAGATTAGATTGAGAATTTAGCTACAAAAGAAATTCAGTGACGATGATTACACAGTAAATAATAAAGATTTTCATGTGTATACTTAATCTTTATAGTCCCCAAATTATACCAAAAGACAAACAGATATTAATATGGTAATAATAGGGGAATACTCAAACACATCCTCAATCTCATTTTGATCTAGCTAGAGAAATAGCAACTCCTATAGGTTGCTCCTATGTCTATATAACAGATAAAAGATAGGCATAGTTAGATGAACTTTAACATGAACGGGTAAGATTTCAAACTACAGGGCTCATAGATAGAACAGTCATAATCACCATATGCCTCTCTTTTCAGCTGTGGTTATATAGTGACCTTGAAGGCTTCTTGCATGCGTTGCAATGATAAACAAAACTTTCCGTAAATTTCATGGCAATATCTGGGTTAGGAGTAAACCATGCATTTTTCATAGTTTTAGGAAAAAGACTGTAGAACCATTGTCTGCAGCTGTTCAAGAAAAAAAATCCCAGCTTAAGGAACCATATCAACCCATGTGAATAAAGAAGAGTTAAAATAAAGTTGGACAGAACTTTGGAGAGAATCTTAAAAATTGTACATGAAGAATTCATAAACCTTATTTTCCAGAAAACATCTTGGTTCTAGAAATGGACTATTTAATACAGTTGATTTATATTTCAGATTTTTTTCCCCCTACTCCATAGGGATCTCTAGGGACATAAGTAAAATTATTTTCTCCACATGAGTTCAAGAATCTATCTTATGCTCCTAGCTTTTGATCCATGGTCTTTGTAATTTTGATCACTTTGCTAGTGAAAGGATCAAAGGTTTTAGTGATGTTATACATGATTTTGGTAATTGTTTTCATTATGGCATACAAAATCTATGAATTTTGCATGTTCACCTTGTGAATAGAAGAGAGACTGAAGTAGGACAGAGAACTGCATTTTAGTATTTTCTGGGGGTGGCTACAGTATCTAAGTTTATATAAGTACCTAATCCTTCTTTTCCAAAGTATGGGAGTTTTTATTAAAGAGAAATTTTTCTACCTTGCCATAATCTGAACTCTGACATTGAACATATAGCCAGAGGACTATAAATCTTTAAGAAAACCTTCAGAGATATTGAGAGCATAATATTGGTTAGAATGAACAAGAAGGAAACAAAACAAAACTTTTTGCAGTTTCCCTTGACCAACTGGAATTTTCCAGCTATTGTAAATGTGTCCTGAAAAAATATGTATTTTAAAAATGTTTTAAGATAGTTTAAGAAAATATCTTATTTTTAAGCAGTTAATATTTTTCAGAAATATTTGCCTCTATTACACATTTCTTCAAATATATACTCAAAAATGAAAAACTTTTTTGATTCTTATTCTCCATAGCCTTGCTACCATTTTAGTAATGTTTTCCTTAGTAGTGAGTAAGATTGAGTACAATACCTCTGTTTTTTAGTTTCAGAGTTTCACATCATTTTGCTTGATCAGTTATTGACAGAGTTGGCATGTCTCCAGACAAATGCATGTTTTTAGTCATATCATGTATTGCATCAATTTCCTAGCCAATTTCAGCCATAGAAAATACACAAAGCATCTGTAGCAATTAGTGCACACAGATAACCATGTATTTGTTATATATATTCATACATATTTCTCCTCTATTTGGGACACTCAGGAAAGAAATAAAAACTGTAAAATCAACCATAAACGTGCTGATAATAGAAATTCTGGAAAACACACCAATAGGGCTTACTAGAAGGAATGGTGTTTTCTATGAAATGCTCTTAGTAGTATGCACTTGTCTGCATATTTGTTACTTGTCAAACATTTGAAATCCTTCTGGTCTGGAGAAGATAAGAAGTATTAACATGCATGCTGTTACTGTGTACCCTATGGAGGACTATACGTCTTAGCTAGAAAAACCTCATCATGGTGGGAAATACGTAGACCAAAGAATCAGTAAATGGAAATAGGGGAAGTTGTGGCAAACAAAGAGTGTTCACAAGTGAGTTACAATCTTTGGTAAGAAAACAATCACAGTGTTTCCACAGGAGTGCTTTAGAGAAAGAGAATAAGACTGTTAGCTACCTTTATCAAATCTAGCATTCCTTAGTGGCAGATTCTAGGAGAAACCTCTGAATCTGTTTTCTTCACAAAGAGGAATTGGATTTTTTTTTTAATTTTTTAAAAAGTTTATTTTTGAGAGGCAGAGAGATCGTGCAAGTGGGGGAAGGACAGAGATAGAGAGAGGGAGACACAGAATCTGAAGCAGGCTCCAGGCTCTGAGCTGTCAATACAGAGCTCAAACTGGGGCTCCAACTCCTGAACTGTGAGATCATGACCTGAGCCTAAGTCAGATGCTTAACCTACTGAGGCACCCAGATGCCCCAAGAGGAATTGGTTTCTTGATGACTTATGAACTCTGCTCCAAAATTCCACCTAGATAATTTGGTAAAAAGATGTGACACAGTACCCATGATAATTCAACTTATCAGTAACCACCTACTACCATTTGATTCATGGTTTATAGTCTATATTTACCATTCTGGTTATTTTTCTGATGACTTGAGAAAAATACTACCAATGAATCATAGAAGGCGAAGAATGCTGAACAGCAGAGCTTCTGTCATTCTCTGTGGCTATTAATCAAGGTGATGCATTGCTAAGACAGCTGCCTGGGTGTGACAAAGGAGATTGCTGCTGCCTTCTCAGCATGTCAGAAGTTTATTTGCTACTTTGAATATATGGAATGTGAATATCAATGGAATGCATTTAAAGAAGGTGCAAATGGGACCTTAAGAGTCTCAAGAGAGGTCAGTTTGGGTGTGATTTGATGTCTTGATATTAGCAATAATATCCTTCAAGAGATACATAGGGACATTAATATGATACCTTATATCACACCCAGATGGGGTTATAGTATGGGATTGACAGTACCTAAGTGACTATTTCCTGGAGCACATATTTTTGGGTGCGTGTAGTTTCCCAAATTGCACATAAACAGTAGATATTCAATGATAGTAATATACCTTGTGGCTTTATCAGATGTGTCTACTCAGCCTAAGATATTCTGTGAAGACTTAAGGAGTTGGTCTTGGAATTCCTGAGTATGACTAAAATAACATCTCTAGAGCTTTGTCAACAGGAGTAAAAGATGTGCCTAACCCAAATAGGCACACTAGAGGGACCTCTGTTTCAAGAGAATGACCATGGCTAGAATCAATCTGTAAGATTTAATTTGCTATAAGCAAATGAACTAATTATACAATAATTTTCATGAAAATCATTAACAATGTTGAGAGAAGTCTTGCATTCTTATATAAAGAAAGGACTAAAGAATATTCTAATACTTATGGAATCTACTATTTTTAAATTTTTTATTTATTTTGAGAGAGTGAGAGAGCACAAATGAGGGAGGGGCAGAGAGAAGAGAAAAAGAGAATCCCAAATAGGCTCTGCACTGTCAGCACGGATCCTACCATATGGGGCTCGAACTACATGACACGTGAANAGGGGCAGAGAGAGAGAGGGAGACATAGAATCCGAAGCAGGCTCCAGGCTCTGAACTATTAGCACAGAGCCCAACATGGGGCTTGACCCCATGGGCAGTGAGATCATGACCTGAACAGAAGTCTCGGACACTTAACTAACTGAGCCACCCAGGTGCCCCTGGAATCTACTATTCTTTTTTTTTTTTTAATTTTTTATAGTTTATTTATCTTTGAGNTGGAATCTACTATTTTTAAATTTTTTATTTATTTTGAGAGAGTGAGAGAGCACAAATGAGGGAGGGGCAGAGAGAAGAGAAAAAGAGAATCCCAAATAGGCTCTGCACTGTCAGCACGGATCCTACCATATGGGGCTCGAACTACATGACACGTGAAATCATGACCTGAACTGAAATCAAGAGTCAGATGCTTAACTGACTGAGCCACATGGGCGCCCTGTAATCTACTATTTTTTTTTTTAATTTTTAAATTTTTTTTAACACTTATTCATTTTTGAGAGAGAGAGAGAGAGAGAGAGAGAGAGCGAGCGCGCGTTAGAGTATGAGTGGAGGAGGGGCAGAGAGAGAGAGGGAGACATAGAATCCGAAGCAGGCTCCAGGCTCTGAACTATTAGCACAGAGCCCAACATGGGGCTTGACCCCATGGGCAGTGAGATCATGACCTGAACAGAAGTCTCGGACACTTAACTAACTGAGCCACCCAGGTGCCCCTGGAATCTACTATTCTTTTTTTTTTTTTAATTTTTTATAGTTTATTTATCTTTGAGACAGATACAGAGCATGAGCAAGGGAGGGGCAGAGAGAGAGAGAGAGAGGGAGAATCTGATGCAGGTTCCAGGCTCTGGGCTGTCAGCACAGAGCCCGAAACCGGGTTCAAACCGCGAGATATGACCTGAGCCGAAGCCGGATGGTCAACTGACTGAGCCACCCAGGCAGTCCTGGAATCTACTCTTCTTAAATGTCCGTGGTTGAGAGTGCTAGAAGGGAATAGAAGGTTGTATTAATGGGATTTGTTAAAATTTTAAGGCAGATTGTCACTGGACAATTGAGCAGATATCCTTGTACTCTAATGGCCTTGGTATAGAAAATAACATGGATTTTCTCTGTGATGCAGTTGGTTGGGATTAGATAGATCAAAGAATGACACTATTTTCACTGTGACAATATTACATAATAGCACCTGTACCTATAAAACCTACACTAGGCTATGTGGAATATGGAGATAACTGGAAAGCAGAGTCTAGAATTTACTAAAACTAAAATATGGCTTCTATCAACATACTTGTCAGTTGAGAGTATGTGATACCTAAGAAAAGATCATTTCTATTGGAAAATAATAATTATGCTTTTTTTCTGTTACATGTTCAACTTTAATCTCTGTCACAAATCTATGATGTAAGAAAATGTCTGGTAAATTCATTGATAGAATGGAATGAAAACCAAACTTAAGTAGACCATGATTTTAAGAATGAGAACGTTGTTTGGGAGATGGCTATTACATCAATTTTGTGCTTTAAATCTATGAATTGAACCAAAAAAGTGACTTTGCTTTTAGAAATAAAAAGGCACAAGTAAATGATTCCACCAAAATATAAGAGCTTCTATTTCTGCCCCGAGTGTAGAAGGAGCAGCTGGAAAGAGCATCACTTCCAAACTAACAACAGAAAGAGCTAGATAATCTACAAAATCATAATATTCATAATCATGAACATAATCAGACCACTGAAATAACAGTGAAAATGTTTTAAATCCAGAGAAACAAGATGGAAACACATGATCCTCTTAACAGTGTAAAAGAGGAAGACCTGCTGTGTCCTATACAAAAGAGAAAGAAATATGGAAAAAAGTAACTAAAAGCCATCCCTGGTCTAGTGTACAGATGTAGAACCCATCAAGAAACATGCATAGTTTGGGCCCATCGGTACGCTCTTATCGGTAGACCTCAAGAAGGCATTCAGGAGAAAGAGTAGGGTTTGATGGAGGATGGAGGAGTGAATAAATCACTGTCAGTCATGTGTGCAGGAGGAAGGGAACAATTGGTATTAAAAGAAAACAAAGCCCTACCCAGATGCTTCTCTGCTACGAAAACCTTAAGCCATTGGGAGAGGGCCAATAAGACCTGTAATTTACAACACAGATGAAGACACATTGTGCCTGGAGGAAGGATTGAAACTAATCCCTTGATTTATTGGAGAGAGGAAGGAAACCATCTTGTGTTCATATTAGAAACTCGTACCACCAGAGGAAGGTTAGGATCTCTGAAATAGTATAACCCTTGAGACTCAGGGAGATCATATTTTTTAAAACTTGTTTCCCACCACCAGTTTAGCAAGTATAGAAGCAACTCTCAAGAGCTTAGCTGAGTCTGATGGAGCTGAGCTGCCAGGAGTCAAAGTACCCAATTAAGACACAATAAAAGTAATAATCAAGGCTTGAATCACCTATTTTGATAGTTTAGGCAAGAGATAAACTGGAGAAAATGCCAACTCCTCCTGGTTCCATTTCCCCACATGGAATGGCTCACCTGCTGATAAGGTGAGTTAGCACACAGAGTGCAAAAATACTGAGTAAAAAGTATGTTTAAGGTTCTTCTCCTTTCCCCATGCCCTGATAAAGAGGTCTTGACAGAGGCAACTGAGGAAGAGTTTTGCCAAATGGCCCAGCTAAGTAGGATTCTGAATGGAAGCTTCTTGGCAAGGAATAGCAGATTTGTCTAAGAGCCTTGCTGGCCAAGGGAGGCCTGAGTCCTTAACTATATATAACTCCCTTCAGAACCTGCAATTTTTAGCTGTGCCTCAAGTCTTTTATGGGGGAAGCAGCTTTCCCCCATAAGCCTGCTGGGTAAAGCCTTTGTAAATACCTGTGGTTGAGCCTAAAAGCACTCACAGGCTTTTTAGCCAGGAGCTAAACCCCTCAGTAACAAGCAACAGCAGTCTGTCATTGGTAGAAGGGCAGTAGCCTGAAGAGAGACCTGAGACACAAATAAAAGCTGTGTATGGAGGAAAACTCCAGGAATCTAGCCTTTCCTTAAACCGCAGGTTAACACTTGAAGAATTTAAAAACCATGGTGCAATAAGAACAAACCCCAGCAACCATTAACAGTGCCACCCAAATGTAGCCCAGCTCCTGATTAGCTTAATCCAGCCCACATACTGAGAATGGATTAACAAAAGAACAGGATGTCCATTTTTTAAGATAAGTACTATTTATATTTTTTAAAAATTTTATTTAAATCCAAGTTAACATACAGTGTAATAATGATTTCAGGAATAGAATTTAGTGATTAATCACTTACATATAACAGCCAGTGCTCATCCCAACAACTGTCCTCTTTAATGCCCATCATCCATTTAGCCCATCCCCCCACCACACACCCAGCTAGCAACCCTCAGTTTGTTCTTTGTATTTGAGTCTCTTAGTGTTTGTTTCCTTCTGTTTTCATCTTGTTTTTGCTTCCCTTCCCCTACGTTCATCTATTTTGTTTCTTAAATTCCATGTATGAGTAAAGTCATATATTTGTCTTTCTCTGACTTCTTTTGCTTCACATAATTCACTAGTTTCATTCACATTGTTGCAAATGGCATGATTTCATTCTTTTTTGATTGCCAAGTAATCCACTGTGTATATCCATCTTATCCATTCATCAGTCAATGGGCATTTGGGCTCTTTCCATACTTTGACTATTATTGATAATGCTGCTATAAACATTGGGGTGCATGTGTTCCTTTGAAGCAGCAAACCTGTATCCTTTAGATAAATACCTAGTAGAGCAATTGCTGGATTATAAGGTAGTTGAATTTTTTTTTTTTTTTGAGTTACCTCCACACTGTTTTCTAAAATGACTGTACCAGTTTGCATTCCCTATATATATTGTTTTACTGTATTAATCATGTATGGCTTCTAATTAAAAATGAGACCAATGAAACAAAAAGAAAAAGCAATTTGGTGTCAATAGAGACTCAGAGATAATACCTATATTAATAGTACCAGACAGGAAATATTACATATTCATGACTTATATCTTAATAGCTTTAGGGAGATAGGTAGACCACAGGCACTAACAAATGGGGAATTTTAGTAGAAAGGTGAAAAGAAATGAGAAAAAAATCAGTTGGAAACACTAGTGATAAAGAACAGGGTAACAAAGATGAAGAATGTGTTTTGGTAGTCATCAGTAGCCGCGACACATCCAAATAATCCGTGTATTTAAACATAGGTTGAGAGTAGTTTATAATTATAGTGAAACAAAAGTAGAAGAAACAACAGGGAGATAAATAGAACACAGCATTGAGAAGTTGTGAGAAAATGCCAAACTGTTTATTTTTTGTGCCACTGGAATCTCAAGAAAGCTGTTGGGGCACCTGGGTGGCTCCTTGGGTTAAGCGTCCGACTTCAGCTCAGGTCATGATTTCACAGTCCATGAGTTTGAGCCCCACGTCGCGCGCTGTACTGACAGTTCAGAGCCTGGAGCCTGCTTCAGATTCTGTCTCCCTCTCTCTCTGCCCCTCCCCCACTCGCTCTCTGTCTCTGTCTCTCAAAATAAAATGAAATAAAATTAAAAAAATAAAAATAAAACTATTGGGGTAGAGAGATAATTAAAGAGATAATGACTCAAAATTTACCAAATTGATAAAAGATACTAACCCACAGAACTAATAACTTTACAGAACGCTAAGTAGTATAGATACTTGAAAATAAACACAGGCTATGTCCTATTCAAATTGCTAATAAATAAAGCAAAGGAAAAACCCTTGAAGGCAACCAGAGAAAATAAGACAGAACATTAAAAAAAAAAAGGAAGGTGAAAAATAAATGTCTTCATTTTGTCAGGATCTGCAAATGTGGTGACCCATAGAGTACTACAATAACAGAAAAAAGTCTGTCAACTCAGAATGCTAGAACTAGTGAAAGTATGTTTGAAACTTTAAGGTAAAATAAGGGATTTTTAATTAGATTAGAAATAGAACTGAGAATTCCTTAATAAGTTAGCATTAATAGAAATATATTAAAATATTTCAGGCAGAAGGGATATTTTAAAATCTGAATCTCCACACAGAAATGAAGATCTCTAGAAATGATTCAATTAAAAATATTTGAGTAGTTTTAAGTAATCTAATACTGATTACATTCTCTAAATCAGGAATTTGAAAATTCTGTTAAGAGAGAGCAAATACATTTTTTTAGCCTTCGTGGACCATTTGGTTTCTGTTCCAACTACTCAGCTCTGCTGTTTTAGTGTGAAACTAGTCACACACAGCAAGTGAACAAGTGGGCATGGCTCTATTTTGCAAAAATTAAAACAAGCAGGAGACTAGATTTTGCCCATAGACCATGGTTTGCCAACTGATCTAGAGTGAAACTCACTGTATTATAGATTTACAGTATATGTTAAAAAAAATTGTGTGACAACATAAGCACAGAAGATGGGATAAAGGAATTGAAAGTTAGGGTTTCTCTCCCTATATGTAAAGCAATATGATAAAATATAAAAGAAGACCCTGATTAGTTAAAATGTATATTTTAAACTCTGGGGAAACTACTTTTTTTTTTAACAGGTATACATGAAGATCTAAACTGGAGTTAAAATGGAATCACAAAACTCTAACAAAACAGAGGAGTAAACACTAAATAAGAAACAACAAATAGAACAAATAGAAAACAACCAAACCTTAGATATTAATGCATCCATATCAGTGAGCACTTTGTATGGAAATTGTCTAAACATACCAAGTGAAGGGGCGCCTGGGTGGCTCAGTCAGTTAAGCGTCCGACTTCGGCTCAAGTCATGATCTCACGTTTGTGGGTTTGAGCCCCATGTCAGGCTCTGTGCTGACAGCCAGCTCAGAGCCTGGAGCCTGCTTCAGATTCTGTGTCTCCCTTTCTCTTTGCCCTCCCCTGCTTACACTCTCTCTTTCTCAGAAATAAATAAAAATCATTAAAAAAAAATTAAACATACCAAGTGAAGACCGTGATAGCCACATGGGATTACATATCAAACCCATGTTAAATAACAAAAACTGAAGTAAACTTTAAAGATCTAATAGACTTTTGGAGTGCCTGGTGACTCAGTTGGTTAAGCGTCTGACTTCAGCTCAGGTCATGATCTCACGGTCTGTGGGTTCCAGTCCCGCGTTGGACTCTGTGCTAACAGGCTGCTTCAGATTCTGTCTCCCTTTCTCTCTTTGCCCTTCCTCTGCTCATGCTCTGTCTCTCTCAAAAATATATATTAAAAAAAATAAAGATCTAATAGACTTTGTTAATGTATTCTTGAATCGGGGAGCATCCCATCTGTGAAAGTAGAGGAGAGCACCAAAGGGCTACAGAAAAGTAAAGGTTTTTTTTAAAGGTAGAGAGGGAGTGAAAAAGGGTAAATTATTAGCAAACAATCCATTGTTTTAGGCAATGTCACCCTTCTAAGGGGGAACAGAAGCAGTTTAGATTTTTAGTGTTGACCTGGAAATCCCATATTCACTGGTTAAAAGATTATATTTCTGGAGGGTTCACACTGCAGTTAGCTATTGAGTCCTGGTTTGTTGTTTTGGGGCCTTAACCAAAGTGACACCATTTGGGTCTGTGGCTTTCTTTGTAACACCCAACTATATGCTGTCTACAAGTAACCCACTTTTAATCTAAAGACACATAGAGGTTAAGACTTAAGTTATAGACAAAAATATATTACACAAATATTACTCAAAAGAAAGCTGGCATAGTTATATTAATATCAGATAAAGTAGACTTCAGAGAAACCAATCTTACTAAAGATTAACAAGGACATTTAATAAATGATAGAGAATTAAAATCATAAACCTGTACATATCAGTAGAAATTCAAATTGCATAAAACCAAACTGGACAGGACGGAGAAAAGATAAAGCAATTCCATGATTTATTTTTGAGATTTCAACACTTCTCTGTAGCAAAAGTAGACAAAATTTGTAACAATATAATAAAACTGAATAACATAAATACTTTTAATACATATTCATCGAACATTTCACTGAAGACAGGAGAATGACCATTTTTATAAATGCGTAGTGAATACTTATCAGTATAGGTCATTTTTGGAATATTAAAAAAATCTTCTAAAATGTGAGGATTTAAATCACATGAAGAAATTTTTTTAGACCAAATCATAATTAAACCAGAAAATGTAATGAAAAGATATCTGGAAAATTCTTTATTTTTTGGATGTAAAACTGAACGTTTCTGAAACCTAAGAGTTAAGTAAGAAGTCCAAAGAGAGATAACATCCCACTAAGAAAGAATTACTTGGCATGAAATGTCAATAGTGTGGAGATTGAGAAACCTTCTTTTAGAAAATAAAAGAGTAGGGAATAATGTAAAATTATAAATTATATATTTTATATTATAAAAAATAATTCCATCACTAGTATCAAAACTTAAAGGGGAAATCAGAAGAAAACCAATAACTTTAACAACATAGACAAAAGGTTGCTCAATAAAATTATTAGAAATTTAATCCCACAATATAAAAAATTAAGTCATTGCCGGGTTTATGACCGGAATACAAGATTAGTTCACTATAAATCAATACATAGAATTTTCCATAAGCACAAATTTAATAACCTGAGAATTTTGAATATTTTATTGCTAATATGTTTAATTGGATACCTTTTGTACTAAGGCATAAGGCATTCTAGTTTCCTAAAGAACATTGTGAGCAAGACTTACAAAATGAGGACAAAATGGCCTTACCTGTTTTAAAAATCTCCGTGTTCAGTTTTAACAGGAGTCTAGACTCAATTTTTAGGTAACTTTATTTCAGGCAACTTGTTGTTCTTCCCTATCTGTTTGCTTTTGTCAGAGACCCTTCAGTCCACTATGACAGGCCTCCCTAACCTTAAATCTAGGGAGCAGATTCTGAAGTTATTGTTCCTTACCTCTAAAAAGCCTGTGTCTGTGAAAAATGTTGCAGACATTACACTCTGGCCCCTAGGCCTCACAGCCCACTTCAAAAATCATGAAATATTTTTGGATCTCAGTAATGTCCTTAATGAAGTCACCAAAATTTCTTCTGTATCTTTCTCTGTAAGTCAGTGGATGCTGACTAGCCCAACATTTACATAATTAAGGGGGATCATTTAAATGGATGTTTGCAAAACATGTAAAATCTGCTTCAAAGTGCTTTCTGTCTTTCCTAAAAGATAAAAGCTCTTAGCAACATCTAGCCAGTGGTTTCCTTATCATTATCATGTATCAAACAGGATACTCTGTTACAGATTGGAGAGTTCAGAAGACAAAGTGAATGGCCTGAATTCAGTATATATTTGTTGAGCCATTAGTATGTACTAGCCACTGGTGACATGAAATATATCATATCCATATTTTAGAAACTTTAAGCTGGAGAAAGTATGAAAAATTAGTGACAGAAAAAGTCAGAAAAACTTTTGCAGGTGTCCAAGTAAGAGATAACAGCAAAGACTAAGTTTTATGCTTAGTCTAGCCTTTCTTAATTAGTCTTGACAATGTAAGAAAATTTAGTTTGACTAAGTTTTGGGAATTAGAATCAACGTGATATATGAACTGATGTGATTGTTGTGGTAAATAGTCAATATAACCATACATTATTATGCAATTATGGATATAAAATACAGAAGAAATAACAAATTTGGTAAGAGAAGAGATAAGTTATATCTTAAACAAGCTGAATTTTACATATCCAGTAAGTATGAAGCAAGTGCTAAGTTTTAGAGATCCAGAAGTAAGAGTAAGAGTTAAGACTATAGATTATTGCAGTCAAGTCATAAGAATGAAAAACATTTCAAGGCAGAGATTATGGAAAGGATGGAAGAGTCAAGTACAGACCTCTTGGGGAATACAAACCTTCACTGGACAGGACAGATGAGGGGACATCCACAGAAATATTAACAAGTGAGCTTTAATGGGAGGTGAATCATCAAACGCAAGAGAGGAGAGTGTTTTGTTTTATTAAGAAGTAATATAGCACTTCTTAGAACTCAAAGAGGATAAGGAATAAAAGTAGGAAATGCCTTTGAAAATCAGGAAGTCTAGCATAAGGCATGGTAAGGGCATTTTTTTTCCAATTTGAGGGTAGCGACAGTGAACATTTTGTTGCATAATTAAACAGCGGAAATTTCTTTTTCCTTCTGTCTCTTGAATCTGGAATTTTTAAGGTTTGCCTTTATTTTTTTTAAATAAAAATCACTTTTTGATGACCAAAAGATGAAGAATAATATAAGTAATCTAAATCACTAAAATTTTAGGGAAAATTCATTCAAAACAAAAATCTATTTTAACTTATATGAATCCTCTATGTATAAATAGTATACTATAGTTCGGAAAGAAATAGTACTGACCATCTTGAAAGTACATTAGAGATCTCAATTTTGCCATTGTAGCAATTATAATCCTTAACTGTGAAAATTTGCAAGCAAAAATACTTCATGCATTTAAAATCCTACTCCTAGACAATCACCTCTGATTTCTTTTCTTAGGATGCAATTTTAAGAGTTTGAAACATTTCTCAAAGAACACTTTCTTTTATTTATGACATATAAAAAACATTTTTTAAAAGCAGTTTATTTTCCTGTGAAGATAATTACATGGGCAGATCACTCTAGCCCTTTCTGTAAGCAATGTTTTGAAGTTGGCATATATACTGTCACCCTACTGATTTTAGCCTGGTGGTAGAATTGGTTTACTTGATGATATTGATCAATTTGGTCTTAGAATTTATAAAATTTGAATAATATTGTTTTAACAAAAAAATGCGATTTAGTCACATGTACATTCACTCAATCTTGTATAATCATTGATAATTGAGAATATTCACTGACTTCTAGAGGAAGAGAAAAATCTAAACTTGTGATGAGTTGTTGGATGTGGAGGTTTTAAGGAAGATGGTAAGGAAAAGGGAGAAGGGACATAATAATTTGATACCACTATGCCCACTCATTGACTTCTTTGAGGGAATCACTGATGTAATTACTGAAGGGAGATGGATACAAAGCTGAGAATATGCTCTAAATGAGAAATTCTCAAAACTTAAAAATGAGAGTATGGGCCACAAGAACATGTAGCTGGCCATCATAGAGGCTCCAGAAGATTTTCTTGCCCTCAAAATATGGATTGTAAATAAGGAATCCCATATTTCCATGATTGGACCTTCAGCATAAATATACCATCGATCTAAATTTTGACCTAAAGTTTTATTTTCCCTAAGCTACTGTCAATATTCTATTAATTACTATTTGTAGAGTAGGTGTTTATAGCTTTCCAGGTTATTATGTGCCTTTCAGAATATTTCACTTGAAATAGGAAATAATGCTTTGCAGATATTTTCTATTATCCCATAGGTTGCATTTACTCTATGTTGATGTCCATTTGCTGTATAGGAGGATTTTCGTTTGATGTAATCCCACTTGTCCATGAGTTAACTGTCAAATTCATAGAAACAATAAAATGGTGGTTGCCAAGGGCTTGAGGAAGAGGGACATGAGTTATTGCTATCCAATGGGTATAAAGTTTTGGTTATACAAGATGAGTAAGTTCTAGAGATCTGCTGTACAATATTGTGCCTATAGTTAACAATGTTATATTGTGCACTTAAAATTTAAGAGGGTAGATCTCATGGGAAATGTTCTTATCACTATATAGATATAGATAGTGATAAATATAGTGATATAGAGATATAGATAGTGGCAAATATAGATAGTGGCAAATATAGATAGTGGCAAATATAGATAGTGGCAAATATAGATAGTGGCAAATATAGATAGTGGCAAATATATAGATAGTGATATAGTGATAAATATATATAGTGATATATATACACACACACACGAAAAATGAATTAAAAGAAGAAACCTTTAAAGGGGAATCTAGACACCAGCAACAAAAAGATTTTTTGCAAGGAAATCATTAGACATGCTGCAGGCTAAAATTCAGGACTTTGGTGGAAAAATGAATAGTATGTATTAGGGTGGCCAGTGACACAGGTGGCAAAGAATTGTACCAAGAGTAGAGCAACAGCAGGACAGAGTTAATTCCTTCTCCAAGGGAGGAGAGGGGCCAGACATCAAGAAGGATGTTGCCCGAGCTCCTGTTGGACTGAGCCTTTTGAGTTTGTTTGTTTGTTTTTTAAGAATGTGAGAGGGTTGCAGCTGTGCCTGTGGGGAGTGTGGAGAGGGGCTCGATTCTTGGCCATGTAGAGCAGGAGGTGGCAAGTTTCTTGAGGGGCTCTCCTCTGGGATATGGGTTGTGGTCAGGCTAGAGAAGAATATGTTTTGTAGTTGTGGCCTATTTTTCAAGAATGTAAGGCCCTGTGACCTAGAAAACCAAACAATTAAGGCTTAGTATGGACAATTATGAGTTTTGTCTGTAAGCATGACTGGGGAGGGGTCTTTGAATAGAACCCTTTCAGTATAGTAAACACAAATAAAGATGGGAAAATTTTAGAGAGGGTGACTAGTGAAACAAAGTCCTTGAACTCTGTAGGTAGAAGGGAATTTGCTATATGGGTATCTGAGTTGAAATCTGAGATTTTGAGTTTCTTTGGCTTTTGAGTAGTTTCTGTGGCTTTTGAGTAGGCAACTCTTACTGGATTCTAGACTTGGCATGCTCAGTTTTTTTGGAAACTCTTTTCCTTTCATTGCTTCCCCTGCATTTCAGCAACTCCTTCTCATCCTTTATCTTTTCCAAAGAGGTCTTAAATCTCAGATCATTATAACTTTTCCCATGACAACCTGAACTTTTCATTTTAACCTTATCACACTTCACTGTAATTATTTCCTTTTAAAATGCTAATCCTGAAACTTTATTTTAATATTTTTGAGGGCTAAAAATCATCTTACTTTATTCTTTTTCTAGTAGTAGCAAATTAGTGCTAAAGAAATGTAATTGAGGGGTGCCAGGGTGGCTCAGTTGGTTGAGCTTCTGACTTCAGCTCAGGTCATGATATCATGGCTCGTGAGTTTGAGCCCCCATCTACGGATCTGTACTGACAGTTCAGAGCCTGGAGCCTGCTTCAGGTTCTGTGGCTCCCTCTCTGTGCCCTCCCTGCTCACTCTATATGTCTGTCTCTTTTTCTCTGTCAAAAATAAATAAAAAAACATTAAAAAAAGAAATGTAATTTAAATTAAATTATCTACCATTTTTTGACAAGGAACATCAGACAGAAGAGCAATCTTTATACCAACGTAGAGGGTAATTAGATTATTTAAGATTACTTTAGTTCTGTAGCAATCTATTAAAATACAGTATTAAAACTTGAGCAGATAGTAGTATGTCTTAAGGAATAATTGAAAATTCAATCTTAGAATCTTCAGCTACCTGATGATTGTTCATCGATTATTCAACTTTTTGACAATTTGTTTAATATTGGACAGTTTTGGGATTTTCAGATATTTCTTGAATAGGAAATCAAAGCTGTTGAAAAATAAGTTATTGGAAAATCAATATTAAATTATATTTATAACTAGAACATTCTTTGTCAAGTCAGTTTTGGCTTCTTAAAAGATGACATTGCCATGTTTAAACTATTGATTGCTTTCTGCCATAATCAAATGTTTGGACGAGATGTTAAAACTTTCATATCTGTACAAGAGTTAGATTTTTAGATACTCATTTTAAACCTGTAGAATAAATCACATTTGTGTTGATAGATGAGAGGGATGAGGGAGGAAATCTAACAGAGTCATCAAAGATACTTTCAGAATCATGTTTTCAAATTCCGTGAGATGAAAGGGAAATAAAAATTGAGAATCAGAAGACCTATTTATTTATTTTATTCTATTTTATTTTAGCAATGCAAACAAAAGTACCTAGTAAATATCCTGCTACTCTCTTTTGCAAAAATTACTAGAGCATGCTGTAATAGGTCTTATAAAAGTGATTCTCTCTATCAGTGTCTGTTTACTAGGAAACTCAGCCTAAAACAATTCATAGGAGAAGTAGGGTCTAGGAAAGCAGATGATAGGGTGATGTATTATAGCTGGATTCCTTGCTGGCAATAGGTCTTCTCACTGATGATTCCTGTTAGTGGAACATAGATCCTTGCACAAGATAAAAGTGCAGTTGTCTTCACTTTTGGTGAACTGGGATGGTATACTGCTGGGGGGAAATAAATTAGTGGATAGGAAATATACTGCATTTGAAAGCTGTGGGGAAAATAATAACTGTGTGGACAGTGAAATTGGGTAGCTATAATGAGGGCAATTAATAGGTAAGTGAACTCTAAGTGCTAAAGCCAAATATCTAGTTATATGTAAAAAGGCCGTCATCTCTTTAAAGGGAGAGCAGAGAAAACTGAGGGTCTGTCCCAGTAATAAACTGTCATCTTAGTTGAGCTCCCAAAAAGGTAGGTCTGATATGCCAAGGTCATAATCCTGTTTGGGAAAGAATGAGAACTTGCTCCATGAGATGAGAAATTTTGATTGATACACTGAGAAGTCTTGGAAGTACATAATTTTAGGACCCCCTGGACCTGTTTAAATGACCTAATATTTTCTATTAAATACTGTCACTATGCCTTGGTTGGAGAGACTTCCCGTAAGACAACATGTGCACCTCTCGTAATGTGTACTCATTTTCTCTTGTCCATATCCCATTAAATATGATTAAATTACAGCATGCATTTAAGGATAAGTGGAGTCTGATAAGAAATGTAAGGGGGCGCCTGGGCAGCTCAGTCAGTTAAGCATCTGACTTCAGGTAAGGTATGCTCTCACCATCTGTGAGTTCTAGCCCTACATTGGGCTCTGTGCTGACAGCTCAGAGCCTGGAGCCTGCTTTGGATTCTATGTCTCCCTCTCTCTCTGCCCCTCCCCCGCTCAAGCTCTATCTCTATCTCAAAAATAAACATTAAAAACAGTTTAAAAAATAAAAAAAAATAAAAACAGTTAAAAAAAGAGAAATGTAAGGAAGTATAACCCAAAAAAGTAATCAGACTTCTAGTGCAAACCAGCAGAGGCTGGGAGTGTGTTCAAGGGTTATCAGTGGCTCCTGAAACTAAAGTTGGATTAAATTAGAGGTTATCAATTTATGGATGTTTCCTGGAATCCAGAATTTAATAAGCTGAAAGAACATTAGGAGGTGGTATAAACAAAACACTAAGGTGACTTTTAAAAGCATGAGAAAAAAGGCCCTTCATAATTCAGTAATTAGTTTAACCGGTTATTTTATAGATTACCTTGGACTTTTGGCTTCCTCATTGTGTTAAAAAAATAATAATATAATCAATTCTCCTTTGATACCCAGACTCATTATTCATCAAATAGTGATCTTGTCAAGACTAAATTCTTTACTCTCATTCTAAATTCTATATCTTATCCATTTTCTTTCAATTGGGGGTTTCTCAGTCTTCATTTTTCTCTTGTATCTGACTTTTCTTTTATCTTTCTTTCTCATGTAACTCATTAACTAGGCTAAATCATACCTAATGTGCTTTGGAACATATTTTCTCCTGCATGGAGGTTACTCCCTCAGTCTTCTGAATATTCAGCTACTCTTTCTAAAACGAAATTTCCCACTGGATTTTAAATACATTTAACATTGCCCTTTGAAATGAAAATAAGAGTAAGAAAAACCCCTCATTCCACCATCCTCTTATTTCTCAAGGTACTACTCTATTTTTATCTCTTTTCCAGCAAAACTTCTAAAAATTTCTAAGCATTGCCTTCATTTATTTGCTATTTACTCCCTCTAAAAGCTGTAATTTTAATCCTAAATCCTGTCACTCCACCCAAATTATTCATCCTAAATTGGCAGTAAATTCTCCTGTAACTAAATACAATGAACACGCTTTATTCCTTTTTTTTTCTTTTTAATGTTTTATTTATTTCTAGGAGAGAGAGAGAGAGAGACAGCGTGAGCAGGGGAGGGTCAGAGAGAGAGGGAGTCATAGACTGAAACAGGCTCCAGGCTCTGAGCTGGCAGTTAGCACAGAGCCCCACGCGGGGCTCGAATCCACGAACTGCGAGATCATGACCTAAGCGAGAAAGTCGGACGCTTAACCGACTAAGCCACCCAGGCGCCCCAAACACGCATTATTCCTTGATGCATTAGTGATAGGTGAAACTCTTTCTTTCTAGGCTTAAATGAAGTAATCTACCTTTCCTCCTCCCTCTCTAGCAAATGATTTTGCTATCTTTTTAGAACTGTGTATCTCTTTATCTAAGTATAAAATACTTGAGTCTTCGGTATCAGCCTTCTGTTCTACTCTTTTCTCATTTTGTGGTTCCTGTTGGAAATTTTATCAGATCTAACATGAAATTGCCACTTATACAAAGAAGCCATCCATATTTTCATTCCCAGCATCTATCTTTTTTTCTGAGTTTATCTATAGTAGTTTCCTTGAGTTCTCCTCTTAGATCCTTAAACAGCAACTAAATTTCAAGATGTTCAAAACCGAGTTCTCATTTCTTCAGTCACATAATAGAGGTTTTGTTTTTGTTTTGCTCCTTATATTCACTGATGGCACTACCATCCAACCAATAATACATAGAAGTTATGCATATAGGGATATCATTCTGGACTCCTAACCCTTCCATAACAACCATATTACATACCTAAATTTGGTAGATTGAATTATGATTCAAGTGCTTTACTCCCATATAGGATTATATATATCCACACCATTTCTTGTGTTATTTCACAGTATTTCCGCTGATACTCCTGATGTGACTAAACTTGCTCTTGTGAACCAGCAGGACAACAGCGTGTCCCCGAACAGCTGCCCACTCGTGATCCTAGGCCTCAGAATAACAGCACGTGGGGTAGACCTGAAACCAGCTGGTAGCTTGGAGTATCTTAAGGCTTGGACAAGTCCAGTTTAGAAAAAATAAATGGTAGTTTATTTCCACACCTGCAAATCTATAAGCATGAAAATATGTATTTATTGTAATCCAGAAGGATTGCCAAGTTTTTAACTATGCTACAGAACCTGATGATTAAGATCATTAGTCCTATTAGTTTTAATACCTAAATTTCTCTGGAGTTGATTTACTTTTCTGCATCCCTTCCCTCTAATCAAAGTTGTTACTCTTATTTCTTAAATACTGAAATAATTGCCTAACGACTCTACCTCAGTCTAATCTTGTCTCTTTGTGTTTTGTCTCAATATGCTTCCAGAGCCATTCGTTAGGGATATGAATTTTATCAAAATGCCTTCGTTTTCTTCCAATTCTCCTTTATAATTATGCTCTTTTAAAGAAACACAATTTTCAAAAGCCTTTTGTAAATGGGCTTATTGGTCTTTCATGCTGGCCCATCCCCTCCGGTTCCGTCAAATTGACTTTGGTTCCTTCACACTTGTGTTTTCCTGGCATGGAAACTGTACTCTCATTGTTTCTTTTGACTGGCACATTTACCTGGTTTTGGTTATTTTCTGGTTAATTCCTTTCTACCGTTCAGACCTCAGTTCATTTGTCCCTTCCTCAAAAAATATTTCACATACTTCCTGACCAAACTCTAGCTTACCCTGTCTTTATCCTTTGGTTTTGTAGTACTTCTACCACTTGAAAGAGTACATCTATTTCATTGTTACTTCTACCTTATATGAGAATGTAAGCTTTAAGAACATGACTTATGTCAATAGGGCAATGCCTGGTATACAGAAGTTACTCATTATATATAAATATATTTTATTTTAACCATTGCTTCCAGCAGCCGTCATACCAAAACTTAACTACTGTTAAAACTTTTGCTTTGTTGTCTCAGCCACAACTTATATATTTTAAACTGAAATAACATATTTGTTGAAATTACTACTTGGTTTGCAGGCATATGTATTTGCTACATCTCATCTTGCATATATGCAATCAAAAGTTTTTCCACTTTGCAGATCAGCCAATTATGTTTTATTGTTGCCATTGATTGCATTGGATTACTGTTATTCATTTTTAAAAAGAATATTTTTTCACATCTTTTAAAATATGGCTTAGAGTGGAATGCTAAAACTTGAAGTTAAAGGCTAGCTTATTCTTTTATTTTCATACTTAGTGACTCTAAAGAATATTCACTAGGCATATGCATATATATAATATTTTTGTAAAATAAACTTCATTTTAATTTTACACTATGTAAAATTTTTTCTTTTTGTCTTTACACTTGTTAAAAAATTATTAATCTTTCAGGAGAAGGATTGATATGTGCAAGAATAAAAACGTAACTGGTTAAGCTTTGACTGTCATTTGAAATTATTTTTTTAGTTCCAAACAGAAAATAAATGTCCTTTATTTGAGATAAGAGGTTTTAAAATTACTTCAGCTCACTTGAGCATAAGAGTCCATCTTCTCATTCTATCATTCATACTTGAAAAATCACTGTCGTGTATGATAGGGTAATGAAAACTCAAATATGACATAAAACGTCCCATTCAAATCAAAAGAGGAAGGAGAAAGTCCTTTATTTTTTCTCTTGTTCCATTAAGAGTGGACAAGAAGGAAAGGAAACAGAACTGGGACAACAGAAGTAGGGCATGGATTTAAGAACCTGCTTAAGTTTTAGGGCTGTAGTTAGACCTGCTAGGTTTGTAATCAAAGGCCTGGAAAGGACACACTCCAGGAACAAAGGTGAAATGGAAGTAGATTTAATATTTGTGAAACTGAGTCCAATCCCAAATTAGCTATATATATTACTAGATTAAGTTAATATGCTCATCTCCTTGTTAGACTAAAGGTCTAGAAACACTCTGGTGAAAGATGAAATGAATTAATATAGTGCTCAGGATAAACATATTTAAAAATCACTTAGAAATATGACTTATAATCACAAGGAAGTTCAACAATAAATGAAGATGCACATATGATCCAAATGTTTCAACTAGCAAAGAAGGATTTTAAAAAGCTATGATTAATATGTTAAAGACAAAAAAATACGATGACAATAGAAAAACCGTTTTCAATACAGAATTACAATTTAGAAATGAACTAAATCAGTTTTAATGAATTGGAAGAATCAGTATTATAAGGATAATTTTCCCCAAATTGGTAAATAAATTCATTACAATTCCACAAAACTCTAAGTTTTCTCTGGACATTTTCTCTGCTTACATATATGTGCACATATATATCATATATATGATATATATCATGAATATAGATATATAGATCATAGATATGATATATACCAGGTATATGTATCATATATATACACATAGAAAAAATACATATAGTTTTGTTTTGATAAATTGTGCTTAGGTCTGCTGGGGAAATAACAGTTGAAACCAAAATCTCGCAACCCAGAAAAATCTCCCTACAAAGGTAAGATAGAAGAGAAAAAAAAAATTATTACTGAATAAGCACTTTTCAGAATGTAGTATGTATGCAGTCCCCTAAGCTATTGTTAAAGACAGAAGTTTCACCCTTTTATGTAACCAAGCAGATATAATTCATTATGCACATGTTCTGTAGATAAATAGTGACTAGTCCTCAAGTAAGAGTACTTAACAGCGCGATTTATTACGTGTAATTCATACTAAGTTTACTTGGTAATTGGGATGACTATACATATTAGTGAATTTGCTTTATACAAAAAAAAAAGATCATTTTGAAATATGTAATGAGGGCTTCTGAAGTTAGGCTCCTACACTCCTGTAGAAACTGGGAGTTAGGGACACTATCCTCCTTGATTACATGTCAAAGAAAGTTTCTGGATCCTTAAGGAAGACAGTTTTGATCTTATAGCTGACGAGACTTTTGTTTGTTTTTTTCTGGGGGGGGTGGAGAGAGAGAGAGAGAGAGAGAGAGAGAGAGAGAGAGAGAGAGAGAGAGAATCTGAAACAGGCTCCAGGCTCTGAGCTAACTGTCTGCACAGAGTCCGATGTGGGGCTCGAACCCACAAATCGTGAGATCGTGACCTGAGCCGAAGTTGGATGCTTAACTGACTGAGCCACCCAGGCATCCAGAGACTTGTTTTTAAAAAAGATTTATATACATTTCAAAGACAGAGGAAGAATTTACAAGTTTTCTAAGATATATTTTCTAAGAAAAGCCAGGATGAATGGGGGATGTAGGCGGTAAGTCTTTTACCTTATTCCCAACAGGAAGAATGAAGCTTTTTTTTTTTTTTTTTTTTAAGATTGTATTTGCCCTTAAAATTTCCTTCCTATTTTAACATATAATAGTAAGATTACAATTTTTTAGCTATCTCCATTGCTGTTTCACTCTTTCTCTGGGCAGATTGCAGCCATCTAAATATCCAGCAAGTCCATGGTAAAGAAAAGCAAATATCAGAATTACCATAGAATTTTATTTTAATTTTTTAAAATGTTTATTTTTGACAGACAGAGAGAGAGTGAATGAATAAATGAATGAATGAGCAGGAGGAGGAGCAGAGAGAGAAGGAGAAACGGAATCCGAAGTAGGCTCCAGGCTTTGAGCTTTCAGCACAGCTTGAACCCACTGTGAGATCATGACCTGAGGTAAAGTCAGACACTTAACTGACTGAGCTACCCAGGTGCCTCAGACTTACTGAAATTTTAAATATTTGCCTTGGGGAAATAACCTTTGAATATGGCATACAGTGGTAAACAGTTAAATCTGGTATATGATTAGCAGTGCAAAAAATTATTCTTAGCCCTACATTAATTTCAGATTGTTGTGATGCTTTATTACTTATATTATCAAATGATTAACTGAGTATTATTTCATAATTCCTCATGAAGTCTTACCAACTACTAAGGAGTAGTTTAACTCTGAAGACTGATACTATATATTAAGAATTTTTCTTGCAAAACTCTATAAATTTCACCTGAGACAATAACATGAGTATCATCCCATTTATGTGACAATTTACACCATTTAGTCATTGTTCTGTCTTCTCCCAATTTTTTCCAGATGTGATACGGTCATCAGCTGGTTTCAAAATCTTAATATGAAGCACCCAATAAAAGATGTTATATATATATATGTATATAATATATATAATATATATATTTCTGCTTTATATGATATATATATTTCTGCTTTAAATCTTGCATCAGATGTAAATCAATAGTTATACTTTTATAACAGTCAACTAAATTCCATATAACATTATTTTTTGTTTATACTGGGACTGGAGAAAACTTGAATCTCAAGGTTAGTTTAGTGATATTAGATCAGTCTCTGTAAATTCCAGATTTGTCTTTTAAATAGATAACTTTTTCTTTTCCAAATCATCCTTCCAGTCAAACTGGTTAAAATATATTTTTTTGTCAAATTTAGGGCTTGACTATCTGGATGCATATAAATTATGTTTACTTGGATATTATAAAAAGTCACTAATGAATATAGTCCCAACTTTACAGTTAGTAATTAACCTGTTGGATTTATAAGTCCATACTCTTGTTATACCAGGAGTATAATTTAGACCCAATTGGAAATGAGATTGTGGGAATCATTACTGGGAATACAGAATTAAAAAATAATGTAAAAACTATCATATTTTCTAGTAAATTGTGATTTTTAACATAATTAAAATAACCCTGCTGTGAACAAAATAGTAATATCTTGCTAGAATACCTCCTCTCAATTTAGTTCACTATCCATATCAATACCATTATCAATACTTGTTACTGTAGGAAACAGGTTTTAAGTCCTTTATGGGAAACACAGTTTAATTCTCCCCCAGTGCTAGCTTCACATGAATCCAGTTGTGATTTTTGTTGTTTTTCCATGTTGATAGCCAGTATAGGTGATCAGCACTTGAAAGGGTCTCTCCCAATGGAGTGACAGCCTGTCTTTTCTGCACAGCACTTTAAGTACAGGGCACCTGGGTGGTTTAGTCAGTAAAGCCTCTAACTCTTGGTTTGGTTCAGATCCTGCCCCCTCCTCACGTGCCCTGCTCCCACCTCACGTGCCTTGCCTCCTCCTCTGCCTCCTCTCTCTCTTTCTCCCTCCACCCCTCCCTCCCTCTCTCTCAAAAAAAAAAAAAAAGTAAAACAAAACAAAACAAAACAAAAAAACAGAAACAAGTATTTGTTTCTCCATATCACTCTAATTTATAACAAGGCTAGTGGTAAATCTCCAGGTCATTTTAAGATAGTAGGTCAGAGCCTTAACCAATGAGGGCTTTTTTGTTTTTGTTTTGTTGTTGTTGTTGTTGTTTAGTTTGATTCATGTGATCTATTTGTCCAGAGGACTGAGGAATACAGGAATCTTCAAATATTTGCACAATTTTTGGTTGACACTAGAAACAAAATGGCTTCCTCTATCCTCGTCAATGTGTTTTGAATACCAAAAGTGGGAATTAATGAGAGCTTTTACCACTATCTGAATATTGGCTTTTAAAGAGGGAAAGACTTCAGGCTATATGGACAAATACACACCCTAACTTGATAAAATCTCTAACCTTTTAAAAGCATTAATTCTATGAAATCCAGCTACCATCAGATTCCTGGCAAAGTTGGTCAGAAAGAACTTCTTGCATTTATCTTGGGAGTAAACTGTAAAGAATTCTCCTGGACATACAGTTTATTTCTTTAATGTTTTGAATAATTTAATTTTTTTGTTAGGTATGCTAATAGTCTAGTGCTTTTAAAATTTATATTTATTCAGTTGATTATATTGGTGATACAACAGTCCCAACTTAGCAAATAGGGAATGTGGTATAGGAATTATTTTATTAATTAAATTCAATAGTCCAAAATTATTTTAGCCTATTTCATAATCCATTCGTCCATTTCTTTTTGTCAAGCATATTTTTGAAAATGAAATTTCTTACCATATTAAGAGTTTCTAAGTTTTGGGGTGCCTGGGTGGCTTAGTCGGTTGAGCGTCCGACTTTCGCTTAGGTCATGATCTCGCGGTTCGTGGGTTCAAGCCCTGCATCGGGCTCTGTGCTGACTGCCAGCTCCGAGCCTGGAGCCTGTTTCAGTCTGTGACTCCCTCTCTCTCTGACCCTCCCCTGCTCACGCTGTCTCTCTCTCTCTCTCTCTCTCCTAGAAATAAATAAAACATTAAAAAAAAAAAAAGAGTTTCTAAGTTTGGTGTCTGCCATGTTTTACTCAGTTTTTGTGGTTCTTTCATCAGAATTATTACCCTTAGAGACTGTGTCCTTCTGCCCTCTGTGAGCTCTACAATGAATTACTGCTATCTGATGAGCAGGCAAAGTAAAGATTAAACAAGTAAGCTATCAAGTTTTCATGAGCTATTTTAGTTCTCATTGAATGAAAAGAATTTTTAAAAAATTTAACCTTGTTGCAGGACAGACATCAAATATATATTTATTATTTAAAATACATGTTCACTTTAAGTCCAGACCAAGAATTGTAGCTCCAGTGACTATTATTTTTTTTCTTTTATTTAAATCCATGTTAGTTAACATGTAGTGTAATAATTTCAAAAGTAGAATTTAGTGATTCATTTCTTACATAGCACACCCAGGGCTCATCTCAACATCCAAATGCCCTTCTCCCCTTTAGCCCATTCTCCCATCCAGCACCCCTCTGGCAGCCCTGTTTTCTGTATTTAAGAGTCTCTTACGGTGTACATCACTCTTTTTATCTTATTTTTCCTTCCTTTATGTTTGTTGTTTCTTTTTTTTTTTTTTAAGTGTATTTATTTTGAGAGAGATAGAGACTGTGCAAGTGGGGAGGAGCAGAGAGAGAGAATCCCAAGCTGGCTCTGTACCCATGAAACTGTGAGATTATGACCTGAACCAAAACCAAGAGTTGGATGCTTAACCGACTGAGCCACCCCAGTGCCCCATCTGTTGTGTTTCTTAAATTCCACATACGAGTGAAAACATATTTTTCTTTCTCTGATGGACTTATGTCACTTAGCATAATACATTCTAGTTACATCTACATTGTTGCAAGTGGACAAATTTCATTCTGTTTGATCACCAAGTAATATTCTGTGTGTGTGTGTGTGTGTGTGTGTGTAAACATCACACATCTTTGTCCATTTATCAATTGATGGAAATTTGAGTTCTTCCCATATGTTGGCTCCTGTTAATAGTGCTGCTATAAACATTGGGGTGCATGTGCCCCTTTTAATCAGCATTTTTGTATCCTTTGGATAAATACCTAGTAGTATAATTGCTGGGTCTTAGGGTAACACTGTTTTTAAGTTTTTGAGAAACCACTGTAGTGTTCTCCAAAATGGCTGCACTAGTTTTCATTCCCACCAACAGTGTAAGAGGGTTCCCATTTCTCTGCATCCTCTCCAAAACCTATTGTTTGAGTTGTTGATTTTAGCCATTCTGAAAGGTGTAAGATGGTATGTCATTGTGGTTTTGATTTGTATTTCCCTGATGATGAGTGATGTTGAACATCTTTCCATGTGTCAGCCATCTGGATGTCTTCTCTGGAAAAGAGTCTGTTCATGTCTTTTGCCCATTTCTTCACTGGATTATTTGGTTTTAGGGTGTTGAGTATAGTAAATTCCTTATAGATTTTGGATACCAGCTCTTTATCAGATATGTCATTTGCAGATATCTCCTCCCATTCTGTTGGTTGCCTTTTAGTTTGTTTCCTTTGCTGTGTAGAAATTTTTTTTTGTTTTTTTTTTGCTTTTGTTTCCCTTGCCTTTGGAGACCTGTCTAGTAAGTAGTAAGAGGTTGCTGTAGCTGAGGTCAAAGAGGTTGTTGCCTGTTTACTCCAGTAGGATTTTGATGGTTTCCTGTTTTTCACTTAGGTCCTTAATTCATTTTGAGTTTATTTTTGTGTATGATGTAAGAAAATGGTTCAGTTTTATTCTTCTGCATGTCTGCAATATGCATATCCAGTTTTCCTAACACCATTTGTTGAGAGGCTGTCTTTTTTCTGTTGAATGTTCTTTCCTGCTTTGTTGATGATTAGTTGGCCATACATTTGTGGGTCCATTTTTGGGTTCTCTCTTTTGTTCCATTGACCTATGTGTCTGTTTTTATTCTAGTACCATACTGTCTTGATTATTACAGCTTTGTAATACAGCTTGAAGTCCAGAATTGTGATGCCTTCAGTTTTGTTTTCCTTTTTCAATATTACTTTGGCTATTGGGGTTCTGTTCTGGTTCCATACAAATTTTATAATTGTGTGTTTTAGTTCTGTGAAGAATGCTGTTATTTTGATAGGGATTGCATTGAATACGTATATTGCTTTGGGTAGTATAGACATGTTAACAATATTCTTCCAATCCATGAGCATAGAAGGTTTTTCCATTTCTTTGTGTTGTCTTCAGTTTCTTTTATAAGCTTTCTATAGTTTTCAATATAGAGATCTTTTACCTCTTTGGTTAGGTTTACTCCTAGGTATTTTATGGTTTTTGTGCAATGGTACATGGATCGATTACTTGGTTTCTTTTTCTGCTGCTTCCTTATCAGTGTATAGAAATGAAACCAATTTCTATATGTTGATTTTATATCATGCGACTTTGTTGAATTCATGGATCAATTTTAAGCAGTTTTTTGGTGAAGTCTTTTGGATTTTCCATGTACAGTATCATGTCTTCTTCACTGTGTGAAAAGTTTGACTTCTTCCATGCTGATTTGGATGCCTTTGATTTCTTTTTGTTGTCTGATTGCTGAGGCTAGGCCTTCCATTACTATATTGAGCAACAGTAATGGGAGTGGACATCCCAGTCGTATTCCTGACTGGAGAGGAAAAGCTCTCAGTTTTTCCCCTGTGAGGATATTAGCTGTGGGTTGTTAGTACATGGTTTTTATGATGTTGAGGTAATCCTTCTATCCCTACTTTCTTGTTGATTTTTATCAAGAAAGGATATTGTGTTTTGTCAAATGCTTTTTCTGCATCTATTGAGAGGATCATATTCTTATCCCTTCTTTCATTAACATGATGTATCATGTTGATATATTTGCCGGTATTGAACCACTCTTGCAGCCCAGGAATAAATTCCATTTGATTGTACTGAATAATTCTTTTAATGTATAATTTGGATTCTATTTGGTAGTATCTTGTTGAGAATTTTTGCATCCATGTTCATCAGGGAAATTAATCCTTAATTCCCTGATTTACAGGAGGGAGGGGTCAAGAAAAATTTGGAAAGCCCATGAATACTTGAGGATTAAAGAACATTCTACTAAAGAATGAATGGATTAACCAAGAAATTAAAGAGGAATTGGAAAAGTACCTGGGGGCCCAATGAAAATGAAAACATAACAGGCCAAAATCTTTGAGATGCAGGAAAGGCGCTCATAAGAGGAAAGTGTATAGCAATCTTCCTAAAGAACAAAGAAAGGTTTCAAATACACAACCTAACTTTACACCTAAAGAAGCCAGAGAAAGAGCAGCAAATAAAGCCCAAAAACAGCAGATGAAGAGAAATAATAAAGATTAGAGTAGACATCAATGATCTGGAAAAAAAAGAAAACAAAACAGATCAATGAAACTAGGAGCTGGTTCTTTGAAATAATTATCAAAGTTGATAAACTCCTATCCAGACTGATCAAAAAGAAAAAGGAAAGAACTCAAATAAATAGAATCACAAATGAAAGGGGAAAGAATACAACCAACACTGCAGAAATACAAATAATAATAATATTATGAGCAACTATATGCCAAAATATTGGGCAATCTGGAAGAAATGGATAAATTCTTAGAAACATATAAACTATGAAAACTAAAACTGAAGAAATAGAAAATTTGAACAGACACATAAGCAATAAGTAAATTGAATCAGTAATCAAAAATCTCCCAACAAACATGAGTCTAGGCCCAGATGGCTTCCCAGGGGTATTCTACCGAATATTTAAAGAAGAGTTAATACCTATTATTTGAAGCTGTTTAAAAAAAAAAAAAAGAAATGGAAAGAAAACTTCCAAACTCAATCTGTGTGGCCAGCATTACCTGTTGATTCTAAATCCAATAACTGCTATTAACTAATGTGCTTAATTCCAGACAAAGCCTAAGCTCCTCAGGTTTTATAAGTCATCACAACATAGCCTTAGCTGGGCCACTTTATCCCAAGTACATGACTGTCAATAAACATTATTAAATCTGTAATATGAATAGAAATATCAGATAAATCATGTTGGATTTTTCAAAATTTGGGATCTTTAAAATTTTAGTTGTTGAAAGGCTCTTCAAGTTCTGAAGTCCACAATTATGCAGATCCATCAGAGGTTGTGATGACTCTGCAAAAGCTGGAATCTACTCTCTTTACTAGTGTCATAAATGGCCTAAGGTTTTTATTTTGTTTAATTTTTTTTAATGTTTTATTTCTGAGAGAGAGACGGAGACAGCGTGAGCAGGGGAGGGACAGAGAGAGAGGGAGACACAGAATCAGAAGCAGGCTCCAGGTTGTGAGTTAGCTGTCAGCACAAGGCCCTACACGGGGCTCGAACCCAGGAACCATGAGATCATGACCTGAGCTGAAGTCAGAGGCTTAACTGACTGAGCCACCCAGGCGCCTCTGGCCTAAGGTTTTTAATAGACCATTTTACCTACAAAATGAGCTGACTCCTAGATTTTAACACTCTGTAGCCTGTAGCTGAAACAAGATGCCCTAGATATTTTACTTCAGTTTGGCAATATTGAAATTTGTGTGGTGCAGCTTTATACCCCTGAAGAGCAAAGGTGTGTGTGTGTGTGTGTGTGTGTGTGTGTGTGTGTGTGTGTCTGTAACCTAAAGTAATTCCTTTAGGAAAAGAAAGTAGAAGGAAGTCTCCCTATTTTCAACAGACAACTGGAAATTGTATGAAGAAAACATTAAATGTGAATGGCTTAATCTCTCTAATAAAAGTCAAATATTGGCGGAGTGGGTAAAAAACACATGATCCAGTTGTATGCTACCTAGAGGAGACTCATTTTAGATCCAAAGACACAAACACATTAAAAAGATGGAAAAGGATATTGAAATAGTAACCAAAAGAAAAAAGGGTTGTTATACTCATATTAGATAAAATAGAGTTTAAATTAAAAAAATTACCAGAGATCAAGGGCATTATATATTAATGACACATTTAATACAACACAAAGATATAATAATTATAAAAAGTTCTATACCTAATGACAGAATATCAAAATAAATGAAACCCAAATTGACAGAATTGAAAGGAGGAATTGCTAGTTCTACAATAATAGCTAAAAACTTTAGTACTCCAATCTCAGTAATGGATAGAAAAAGTAGATAGATGAAAGGACTTAGATCAAACCAGTTAGATCTCACATATACCCACTTCATTCAGCAACAGCTACTCTTCTTAAGTACACGGAAATTTTCCAGAGTAGGCCGTATCTTAGACCATATATTAAGTCTCAGTTGATTAAAAAGATATCCTACAAGTTATCTTTTTTATGCACAAGAGGAAAAAGAAATCAATAACAAGTAAAACTGAAAAGATGCCAAAATAGTAGAAACTAAAAAGCTTTAAAAACCAATTGAACAGGGGTGCCTACATGGTTCAGTTGGTTAAGTGTCTGATTCTTGATTTCAACTCAGGGTCATAATTTCACAATTCATGAGATTGAGCCCTGTGTTGGGCTCTGTGCTGACAGTGTGGAGTCTGCTTGATATTCTCCCTCCCTCCCCCCCTCCCCCCTCTCTCTCTGACCCTCCCCTGCTTGCTCTCTTTTTCTCTAAATAAGTAAACAATTGAACAAAGAAGATACCACAGGGAAATTAAAAAATAATGAATGAAAATGAAGGCACGATATACCACAACCAATGAGACACACCAAAAGAAGTGGTAAAGGGGAAATTTATAGCCATAAATACTTACATTAAAAAAGAACATTAACAATGAAATCCACAAACTAACTTTACAACTTAAACTAGAAAAAGAAGAAAAAACTAAACCTAAAGCCAGCAGAAGGAAGGGAATAGGAAATATTAAAACAGACCTAAGTGAAACAGAAAATGATAGAGAAAATTAATGTAACCAAATATTTTTTAAAGATTAACATAGACCTGCAAGTGGCCAGTAGAGCCATTAAAAAGATGTTCAACATCACTAGTCATTAGAGAAATGCAAATCAAAACTACAGTGAAATACCAGCCTATGCCCATTAAGATAACTATTATCAAAAAGACAAAAATTAACAGTTATTATCAAGAGTGTATAGAATTAAGAACCCCTGTGCATTGTAGATGGGAATGTGAAATGGTACACCCGCTATAGAAAATAATATGATCCTTCCTCAGAAATTAAAAATAGGATTATCGTATGATCCAGGAATTCCACTTCTGAGTATACGTCCAAATAATTGGAAGTGAGGTCTTGAAGGGATATTCATACATCCATGTTCATAGCAGCATTATTCACATTTGCTAAAACATCAACTGTCTGTTGATGGATAAATAGAAAACCAAAATGTGGTATAGACATACAGTGGAATATATGCAGCCTTTAAAAGGTAGGGAATTCTGACTTATGCTAAAAATGAACAGTTTTAAAGACTTTATGCTAAAGAAATAAGCCAGTCCAAAAAAAAAAAAAAAAACCCAAAAAAGATAAACATGGTATTGTTCTACTTATATTGAGATAGAGTGAACAAAATCCTAAAGGTAGAAAGTAGAATGGTGGTTCCTGGGGAGAGGGGGGGAAATGGGGACTTATTGTTTAATGGGAATAGAGTTTTAGTTTTCCAAGATGAAAAGGGTTATAGAGAGAGTTGTTGGTGATGGTTGTATATCATTATGAATGTATCAAATACCACTGAACTCTACATTTTAAATGTTTAAAACGGTGAATTTTATGTTGTATGTATTTTACTACATTAAAATATTTTGGAAAGACTGAGTCTGAAGAACGTTCAAATCTGAGTTGTGAAAGGTCTTAGTCTTACTAGTTGTGGTAAGGCATTGTATGATGCAGGGAGAGGCAGGAATCTGGATGGAAAGACCAGAGGACAAACCATGCAAAGTGTTGAATTGTAGGCTGTGGTTTTTGTACCTCATTTCCTGGCAAAAGAGTGGAAACATGGCTGTTAAGACTGTGGAGGAACTGGGCAATAACTGTATCTGGAAGCATAGTCTAGAGACCTGTTGGTAAGAGAGATCAAACAAACAAACAAAAAACAACAACAAAAAACCACCCCAAAACAATGGTATTTTTATATATTGACATGTAAATTCTTTTGTTTACCATTGCTTCTTGTAGCCTCAGTTTTTGCTTATAGAATCATTTATCTTTTTCCCTGAGGTATGTTTTTGATAACTAATTGATACATAGAATCTATGAATATATCAGTTTTCTGAAAATTTCTTGATATTTAATGTCCTTCATTGAGAGAGTTCAGCTGAATATACAGTTAATTTGACAGTTATTTTTTCTTGTCATTTGAAGGTAACAATTCCTGTTTTTATGGTCTCTATTGAGCTCATAAAAGTGCTGTCAGCCGAGGGGCACCTGGGTGGCTCGGTTGGTCTTCAGACTTCAGCTCAGGTCATGATCTCACAAGTTTGTGAGTTTGAGCCCCACATGGGGCTCACTGCTGTCAACCCGTGAGCAGAGAGCCTGCTTCAGTTACTCTGTCCCCCTCCTGCTGCCCTTCTACTTGCAGTCTCCCATTAAAAAAAAAATATTTAAAAAAATGTGTTATCAGTCAAGTTGCGATTATTTGAAATTAATGACCTTTTTCTTAACTAATTTCTTTTTGTGATTAGGATTTTGTCATAGAGGTTAAATCTACTTAAAATGAGAAAGACGTGGTATACTTCTTTAAAGTTTTTACCTAAGTCTTTAATATAGGAAAATGGTAGCAATTACATTTTGGAAAATTATTTTTCCCATTCTCTTCTACAAATCCTATTAGATCTATATTGGACCTTCTCATTATATGTCCTATGTCTCTAATTCCTTCTTTAATAAGATTTTCTTAAAAAAAATTTCTCTGTGATTTATTCTGAAAATTTACTATGTCCTGTACATCATTTCACTATTTCTTTTGGTTATACATTTCTGATATGCTATTTAAGCTTTACATTCAGGATTTTTTAGTTCTAGTGACTCCTTTTCATTTCTATTTCATTATTTTTCCATTTTGATTTTTAAAATAAAATCTTTTTTTGTCATAGTTTATCTCTTATTTTATAATAATTCAAAACACATTTGGTTATTTTTCCCCAATTTAACAAATTAATTTTTTATGTGTGCAAATTGTAGCTTGCTTTCATGTTAATTTTTTCCCATTGTATGAAGTATAATTTTTATTTGGAAGTTTCTCTTTACAGAGTTGCTTTCATCCCCCTGTCCTCAGCCCCCATGAGTGGAGGAAAAATGTAGTCAAAAAATGTGTTTTTTTTTTTCTGTTTTGATAACTCCTCCTATGTTCCTAGAGTTTTAGTTGTCTCCAGAAATCATTTTGATTTCTCTGGGTCTCTTGCTTTATCTGAAATATAAATTCAGATTTTAGGTTTACAGTCCTTGCTATGCTTTTTTTTTTTCTTTTTTTTTTTTTTTAAACCTGGATTTCTGAGCTGTGACAAGTTTCCCTGACACTTACTCAGCGGAGCTCTTTTTTATCATTCTTTTCCAAAGTCAGGTCAGTCATTTTGAAAGGCTGAGGGTCCTTAGTTCAAGCACGACACTTTACATAAGCTTAATTCCACCTTTCCTATTTTCTGATGTATATTATACTCTATCTCCTAGGGTCATTATCTGAGTTTCCTGGCCACCCTACAATCAGCTGATATGGTTACCACTGACCTTCCTTTCTCTCTTCATTTATGGGAGCTGGAGATGTCCTTTTCCTATTTATTTCCAAACCTAATTGTGGTTTAAAAATTTTTACTTTTATAATTTCAATATATATATATAATTTCAATATATATATATATAACCTCTA